>NC_084534.1:21941136-22252803 GCF_024500275.1 Phycodurus eques | reverse complement strand
ACATTTGTAGTACATGCAAGTGTGAAAATAAATTAGTCTTTTTAAATGTAGTCTTTTGCCACTATACTACGTTATAGTGATTTTCCATTTTCTATGATAATCATCACGCTGGCATGACAAAAAAAAAGAAAAGAAAAGCCAAACACACGTTGGGGTTAATCCTTTCGATGCTCACTGACCTGAAGTCTTAAGAGATTTTGCTGACGTCACGCTTAACCTCCAAAGTTTTTGTGCGTAATCGTTTTGTTTTTTTCCAGACAACAGTGTTATTTATATCCCTGGGCCGCAAAAGGTTGCTTTTGCATTTCTTACCCAGCACACCGTGTTTCAAAGTTTAATCCTCACACCTCCTGATAGAGATTAGACAATTTTGAGAACAATTGCACCTGCATTATTGTGGTGAATTTTGGACAATGTAGTGATTCCAGTGTCACAAATTATCTGTGAAACCATATGAAACCATGCAAGGACAAATAGTAATGTCACTGTTTTCTTTTCCCCCCCCATATGAATGTGAACTTTTAAAGCATATTACAGGGCCAGCTTTTAGTACACTTTTATATTCTCTCCATCCATCCATCTATTTTCAATGGCCTACTAATTAGGGTTGGAGTGAGCCGGAGCCTATCCCAGCTGACTTGTGTTGAGAGAAGCGGGGTCCACCCAGGACCGGTTGGCCGTCAAGCACAGGGCACATAGACAAACAACCCACTCACACCTATGGGCAATTTGAAGTCTTCCTAACATGCATTTGTTTGGTATGTGTGAAAAGGGATTCTAACCCAAAACCTCTCAACTGTGAGGCAGACATGCTAACCATGACATTTTTAATGTTTTATAAACTGCATGAGTTCCACTAATTTACATTTCTTCTAAAATCCTCCTAAATTGTCTTGGAAACAAACATGGTGCCTTGAGGTATGAATTTAATTCGTTCTGTGACCACGCGTGTAACTCAAAACAATCGTATCATAAATAATCTTCCCCCAAATTGGAAATGCCATTAATCCGTTCCATCCGCCGCCCGCCCCCACCCCCTCCCTCCCAAAAACAACGAAATTGTGTTTGTGTTTTCGATAAGGAAAATAGTACTCTGTAATATTGTACTTTATAAATACATAGAGTAATCATGTAATTAGATTAGAATTAAACAATGTGTCGACTGATTTAATGCTGCAATCAAATTCATTGTGCTGCTCCTTGTGGTGTGCCCGCCTTGGCCACCGAGAGGCAGTATAATACAGTCATGCAGACACAAACTAAGTAGAATAGTACTTCTACTACTGTGAGTGACTCAATGCTTTAATATTGTAATTTTTCATGGTGGATAAAGAATATATGCCTGTGAGTATTATCTGTCTACATGTGTTGCTCCACCGCTTGTGTTCAAACATCTGCATGACTATCGATGCTAAGCGTTAGCATGTCAATAGCGTTTTGCATTGTTTGTAGCATTAAGCGAAGTGTAATTTCCTAACGCAAAGCTGTGATTTTTCACTCCTGTTATAAATACGCAACGTTTAATTCTCTTTGTTTTGTTTAGTTAGACAGTAAACTTCAACTGGGAGTGGCATTAAACAGCTTGAAGACTTTTTTTGGATGAATTGTTTAATGTTTGCGAAACTACTGCGTGTTTGAAGTGATTTGAATCGCGTACACTGCCACCATACAGTGCTCGTATCTCGAGTTTCACAGCAACAAAATCAGAGCATTTAATTTGTGTTCAATTCACCATAGATGATATTGATTTCAACACAATGCAAACATTTTATTTGACAGTTTCTCATTGAGCCAACAGGTCTTGCATGTTTTTGTCCAACTGTGTTGTTAATACGTGACATCACCACTATGAGGACGAAGGAGCAGAGGTGAAGTTACCCACAAGTCAAGTTCAGTTTCTTGACATCAGTGTTGAGTCAACCATTAAATATAATAAGTGAACCTGTTGCCGCTGACACCAAACATGTTGGCCAACATAACTTTATCCCCACAGCTGGCCTTTTGGTCATGCGGCTGACCATTCAACCAGTCTGCACCTCACGCAGACCCGCTTTCCTGCTCCAGGATGCGACGTAGTGACGCGCGAGTGGAAGCGGCCGGGCCGTCCTTGTTCTAGCGATGTGTTTGCGCGCTGAAGAGATTACAAGGAAACAGCTTGCCAGCAGCAGGCGGCTGCTTCTTCCTCCAGTTTGGGGGTGGGGGTGGGGTGGGGGACCACCACAACCATCAGCAGCATGCCGTGGAGGAGAGGAGGCTCGGTGGCCCTGCTCCTGCTCTCGGGCCGAGGCATCGGGCGGGCCAAGGCCAGGTAGGATCAGCTTTGGTGGTCCTTGTCCTAGCTACAGTGTTAAGCCTAAAGATTCGCTGGGGCGGTGGTTCCTTTGTCCATGTTGACTCTTATGAAGCGGTTGCTCTGATTATTTGCTGGTGCTTCCGTTGTTTACAGATATTATACAGTGATTTAAACCACATTTTTAGTATCGGTCTGCAAATCCTTGTCAAGCAACACTTGATCAAGCATGCATGAGTGGCTTGTTACATTCTCTAAAAGTTAAGAAGCTTGAAGTGGAATTCCTCCACAAGATTTAAACCATTTTTTTTTTTCAGTGGATTACTGTATTCCTTGACAGACCCAAGCCGGGGTTACTTTGTGTTATTATTGCTATCAAGACGGCCGCAAGGCTATAGAAACCACTTTTGGCATTTTGTTTACTTTTTTCTCTAAGCAGCTGCAGTTTCCTGTGTGAGTGTATCGGTAATTCAAATAAAAACAATCAAGCAACTTGAGCTTTTCAGCAGTTGCTGTTGTTGGCAATAATAAAAAAAAATAATAATAAAAAAAAGAAGGTATGACAAGTTTCTGAGACAATTGTTAGGAAAAACAACATGAAGCATTTTTAGTCTGAATGTAAAGTGCAAGTTGTACAATTTGGAATTCTACCGTAATATCCTTTCTCAAGGCACCACTGTACTTTCTTGACACAAATTACTGTACTACTTTCCTATTTACTAGACTGGGCTTTTGCCACATCTTAGGGCGTTTCAAAAAGAGCAGAAAAAAAAACGCAAATCGGTGAGTTTTCTTAGCAGAATAGATTCCAGAGAATACAATGCAAATAGTTGAATTTGGGAATCGTGAACTGCAAACGATTACTGTATTAAGATTGTACAAAAAATAAAAATACCTATGACACAAATTATTTTCATATTACAGATTCATTATTGATGATTTTTTTTTTACACTTGCATGACTTCAAATGTCAATTAAAATCTGATTAATTTTATGATGTTGAAAGTTTTATCCTGAACAGATTAAATAAAATTATTTCTTATGGGATTCATATACAGTGGGTACGGAAAGTTTTCAGACCCCCTTTGTTATATTGCAGCCATTTGTTATAATTGTTATTTTTTTCCTCATTAATGTACACACAGCACCCCACATTGACAGTAAGACGTAATTGTTGAGATTTTTGCTGATTTATTTAAAAATATATTATTATATTATATATAAAAAAATATATATATATATATTTGTGTGTGTATATATATATATATATATATATATATGTATATATATATATATATATATATATGTATATATATATATATATATATATATATATATATATATGTATATATATATATATATATATGTATATATATGTATATATATGTATATATATATATATATATATATATATATATATATATATATATATATATATATATGTATATATATGTATATATATATATATATATATATGTATATATATATATATATATATATATATATATATGTATATATATGTATATATATATATATATATATATATATATGTATATATATATATATATATATATATATATATATGTATATATATGTATATATATATATATATATATATGTATATATATATATGTATATATATGTATATATATATATATATATATATGTATATATATATATATATATATATGTATATATATATATATATATATATGTATATATATATATATATGTATATATATATATATATATATATATATATATATATATATATATACATATATATATATATGTATATATATATATATATATATATAAAATAATAAAACCCTTAAAATTACTGGAAAATGTTAGATCTTTGATATTCCACTGTACATTCAACTTAAGGGAAAATTTCTATACTTGATAAAGCTGCGCTGCAGGTTTCAGTGGAGTTCCAATCGAAATACATCACATTGCTTGAATTGTTTGTCTTGTATTGTGCCATACTCAGCCACGTCATACAGAAATACTGTACTGATACCCACCAGCCACAGGATACACAATCTAATGAGATCAGTATAAGAGCTGAATGAAAAATCAAAAGCATTGTTTTTATAAAGGCAGAATTTTTGTATACCGCTCTTCTGTCGTTCTGATGTACCTAATGTTTTCCTATTATTGTATATTTTGAGTTTGTTGTTGTTGTTGTTTTTTTTAAACATACATAGCAGATGATTTGCCAAATGCAAAGAGAGAATGACATTGATTTGGCCGAGGGGCTTCACACCTGGCCCGCAGCCAATGCTGACAGACCTGTTGCACTTGAGCAACGAGCAAATCCTACTCACCCTGCTTTTGCATTACACGCCTCCTTTCAGTCACTTGAATGTTGCTCACATTCAAGTATGCAAAAGGAGGAGCTAAGCCGTCAGGTATGCAGTTGTGACTGGCCATTTTCAAGCAATTTGCATATATATATATATATATATATATGTATATACACACATTTTTATATTCATTTCGTGAGCTATTATTGGGGGAGTCAACAAGCTCATGCATTAATTTGTTTGGTTAACTTGACATCCTGACTCAAGCCTGATAGCAAGGCTCATGGTTCTAAATAAGAAACACTGACTAAAGCACAAGTCGAACAATCTACACTGTGAGAAAAAGGAATATGGAGTCCCTCCAGGTGCAATACGCACTAATGTATCCCATAATGCTCATTATTAGACGCTAAGGTCACTGTATCTTTTCCCAAGGCCACAAAAATATGTTCCCAACAAGCGAGCAGTACAAATGTCATCTCCCCAGTGACAGGTTGTTCTTGTGCAAACTCAGTCGAAGGTAAAGTATTCATTGTTTCACACTTGTTGTCCTTTCGAGTGACGGCTAACGGGCGTGTTGCCTCACGGGCGGGAGAGGTCAGGTGAAAATGATGCGGTAACGTTCAAGGCGTTGCCCCGCCCATACCACATTCTAGTCTTGCTTTTGCACCTCAGTTCACAAAGACCCAGCTTAGCCGTCTCATAACTTCCTGTCACCGTTCAAGCACAGCAGTTCTAACACACTTACATGCTGTGTTCTCGGGCTCGGTTCCGTGCGGGACTCTTTTAATTCCTGGATTCCTTTGGTGCTGTGGACATGGGAGGCAGGGAGAAGGTCATGGTGACCAGGGCACTAGGGCCCACCGTGCAATTTACACGCTGGAACAATATCAGGCTCCGTCCTGCACAGAAACCGTTAAGGATCAGAAACTTAAAGTCATCCTCGCAAAAGAAGAAATCCAGGTAGGAACTCTGCAAAAGCCAAGTTGCATTGATTGAATCATCACTCAATTAGTTTTTCCCTCTTTCAAAAGTAAAACAAAAGAGTATACTGTATCAGGGTACAGGGGGTAAAAATCACTTCTGACATGTTATTTGTTTCACTGTTAGACAAGTTACTGCACTTTTTTCTAAACTGTTCACATGGCGCAATTGACGCAGTGTTGGTAACGAGCAGAAAATGGGCAGTTTAACACTTTCTTTCCAAAGTAAATAAAGGTTTTAAAAAAACTGATCTTAAATGTAAAATCTTCTCACACATTTGAATTGTTCTCTCTGACAAGTTACAGCATTTCGTGCAGCAGATGAGACAATGTGTTGATTAATCAGCAGGAAATGGGCAATTTAGCACTTTTGTTTCCCACAAGTGCAATTAATGGCAGTTAATGAGAGCGCATTGTTGCTCCTTGCTTGTTGTTGTCTTCATTGCTCAAATTAATTTGCTACCTGCATGCTTTTTAAAAGTCAATACTTGGTGTCGTAAAGTTAGTGTTTAGCGGTATATACAGGTTTAGAGCAGAAAACACACCTGATCGATGGGAATGTTGTTCCTAATTGACACCTGTGACATTGTTTCTTGATGTTGGACTGAGATTTGCCTTTTGTTTTGAGAGGCTTGTCAAGAATGTTGTGATCACAGCTGAATAATGTTGCTCGGCTCGTGCATGGTGATCTAGTTTGTGCCTTTTGGAATGTGACAGAGCCACACGGGTGGAGTGAGTCAGTTGGTCACATCTTGTATCGGTCATGTCTGTATGGCATGTTTTAGTGCAGTGGTTCTCACAATTTTTACACCAAGTACCACCATGATGACCAACATTGAAATATAGTGACATAGTAGTGTTTTTGTTTTCATTTCTATTTTTTTTATTTAATATCATTGTAGGCAACTCTAACATTATACACTGTTTTAAAATTAACACTGCTTAAATATAGCTTAATTAAAAAAAAAAAAAAAACACCGTACTCAAATATTCAATTAAAATCTTTATTCGAAGACCAAATACAAGCTTAGATGAACAAAATAAATGAAAGACAAGTTAGCAGTGTTCAAAATATCCCTACCCTCATGTTACATTCCTTCAATTGGTTTATAAGCACATAGACAATTGTTTCCCCAATCTGTTTGTCCTATTAAAGAAATGAGTCCCGATGTGCTACGGTCCTATTAACCATCTGGTGTTACAAAAAATATATAGCCATCCCCCAAAACAAATTTTCCTCTTGTAAAGAATTGATTCTTTGTGTATTTTTGTATTTTTATTTCTTTTTTTCTTCTTTTTTTTTTTTTTGAATCTGCTAATATTTGTGCTCTGTTTCAACTCCTCACCCAACCCATTCGAAACTCCACCCCTCCCACACAAATACGCTTTTTTTTGTTGGACAAACAGTTTTTTAAACTTCAGTTTGCCTCAACGCGTAATCCCTGTCACTAAACATTTTTCAGTTACCCGTCAGTGAATTATTTCTTTCTTTATACATGATTGCCATTTTGAATTTGACCAGATCTGTATTAATGTCAAGGCATATGTGACTTTAAAATCTGTTTGTTCCTGAAAATATGTTGCACATAAAAGTAAAAAATAAATTAAAAATACAACAATTATACCCAAACAAATGTTTAAAAACAAACATTAATCAACAAGTATATGGTTTGAAAAAAGCCACTGTTTTATTATGCACATTTTGAAGATTTAATTCAGTAAGTCTTTCATGTACCACTAGGGGGAGCCCACCTACACTTAGAATCACTGCTTTGGTGCATACATAGTCCCACTCGGGAAAGATGACCATTTTACCTGATGTGCTACATTGACTGTTCATAAAATAAGTATTTTTATATATATTTTCTTGTCTTACTGTACCACAAAAATGTCACAAATCTTGATTTAATGGGCTAATCTGGGACCTTGGTTGTCTAATTTTGTGCCATGTCATGTGTAAATGTGTGTTGGTATGACAAACTCTGAATCCTTAAATGGGATGGTGGGAGTTTACATCCTTACAGTGACATCTACTGGTGCTACTATGTCTCCAAGCCACATTTTGCAAGAACAATAGAAGTCCCCCCCTCCCCTTGGCCATCTCCTCTCCCACCTCCATCCCTCCATCCTGCTCCTTTTGTCTCTCCATCTCTGTGCCGGCTCCTCCGTCTTCCCCGCTCCACCCCCGCGGTCCTCGCCCCTCGTGTTCCAGCTCGTCTGCGTCCTCGTCCGCCTTTTGTTTGCATGCACGCCTGTGATTTCTTTACGTGTATGTATGTCTGCGCCAGAGATCCCAGCCCCACCGAGATGAGCGTGGAGCCCTGGGCCAGCCCGCAGGACCAGGCCGCCGCTGAGCACAGCGCACACACGCCGCCGCCCTCGCCTCCCTCCCAGGACCAGGAACAGCATCCCGACAAACTCTGCTTCGACTCTTTCTGGACCGAGGTGGAGACCATTCGGCAGGGGGGCGGCCTTGCGGACCTCGACAGCACCCGGAGGGATTCCAGACAATCGGAAGGTAAGACTGCTAATGGCCACTCAAATAGCTTTTTGCCATGGCAACATATCGGGTTTCAGAGGAGAGCACATTACCATGACAACACACACCCAATGGCGAGGAGGGGTGTTTTGTATTTGCACGCCAATGGCCGTTTTATTGTGTTCACCTCACCCAATGATCTGACTCTGCCCTTTAATCAGACCCCATTGATGTTACATGAAGCTACACGCGGCTTTGTGAAGCCACATGAAGCATGGTCACATGACCACCTTTGTGTAAAAGCTTAAAGGCCTACAATACCTTACATACGATATCATAAAATGTACCTCTTCATAACGTGTATATTCAAAAGAGTGAGACCACAAGGGAATTTATTTCTTACAGAAAGGAGTTTTGTCAAAATGTATTTGAGTGCCAACTGAGCCTGCTAGCATAGCTAGTATTAGCTCTCAATTTCTAATAGTTTGAGCTGAATTTTGTAATCCAGGCGTTGGGAGCCTTTTAAGGGCATGCACAAGCCTGCATAAAAGAGATGGGTTGGATGCGTCACGAAGGGCATTAGGTGTAAAAAGTGTGCCAAACAAATCATGCGAGTGACTCACTTTGGTGAACCCAGATGTGACAAGCTGATGGTCACAACAACTAAAGTATGAAATAATCAGAAGTGAAATTTAGAAGCCTCTACTTCTACTGTTCTACCTCTACTTAAAAGTGACCCAAGCCAGTTTTCGAGCAACGAGCCGTTGCTCGGCCGATGTGGTTTGTCTCGAATTGCAAGTAAAAATTTGAGATACGGGCAGCGAACTTCACAACAAGCAGGTTGGCAGAATTCTTCACAAGAGGATACAAATGAAATTCAAGATTTTCATTGCCACTCTCAGTGGAAGTTTACTGTAAAGCTCAACATAAAACAAAGTGAATTACGCCCCGTGTATTTAACCAAACCTAATAACTTTGCATTGTGAAGGTCCGCTAGCCTAATGCTAACACACAATACAAAATGCCACAGATATGCTATCAAAAATAGCAAGTATTTAGAGCCCTTTTAAGAAACGATAGTTTAACACAGATGGTGAAAGATGATTTGAGATGCAAGTGTTCTGAGTTACGAGCTTGGTCAAGAAACAAACTTGTAAGTCAAGGCGCCACTCTAATCTGAGCATTTGTAGCTACATTTTTGTGGCGCACAGACTGGCCATAGGTTCTCCATCCCTGTTGTGTTAGAAAATATTGTGCTTTCTTTTGTTTGACATTGTTGAAGATATTCCACATGATTTATGTGTTTTTGTGTCAGAGGGGGAGCAGGAGGAGCAGTGGCTGGCCGACGCCGGTCTGTCCAACCTCATCAGCGAGGGCAGTGAGGATGTGGAGAACGCCGTGCTTCTGTCCACGCTGACGCGGACGCAGGCCGAGGCGGTCCAGCGCAGACTGGATTCCTACACGATGTCCCTGCGCAAGCGCAACAAACCGGCACCGCGCCACGTACGCGACATCTTTGCCACGCCCATCCATCAGGTGAGCCTCGTGCAAGTCATTTCTGATTGTTCGAGGGAATCTTCTTCTACAGGACACTTTCTATATTTCCTGATAAAGTAACTACTTTAACATAACTGTAGAGGGTACCATGTGTATATTAAGGGTAAGGTGTTAAATCTTTTTGCAAATGTTTTTTTATAGTAATATTACATATTTTTTCCTAAAACGATTAAGAATTATTGTACAATTTAAAATCATTTATTGTGTATTGGCCTCCATCACTTAAGGGTCATCTCTATTGTTTACTTATCATTTTTCCTGGACACTAATTTCCTCGCTAACTTTCTTTCTACCCCTCCAGCAAGGCACAAACTCATCAGATTTATATTTGCTTGCTGCACGCTGCATTCATATTAGCCTTTTGTCAGGGAAAAAAAAAAAATCCTGATTAAACATAAGCTTTATGGACGTCAGGTCTGCTGTGCAGGGCGTGTTTGTTGTGGTAATGATGTCTATAGTCAAACATGGTATTATCAGTCATAGTAAAGCCAGTTACAGACACCGAATGGCACCACCTGGTAATATTGGACAAAAGGAAGAGTGGCATTTATTTCAACAACATGTCCAATCGTCGATTGGGGGTCCGTGGACGACGCCTTTTTGAGGAAATGGCTTTCAAGGGGTGTCGTTTCTTGTGGCGGCAACATTATCCGAATTTGTACATAGTAGAAATGCGCCATAGTCTGTCACTAACCTACGCTAATGCAGCTAATGTAAACTCATGAATTACTGTAAGCATAGGCCAGAAATATGAAACATTTGAATGAAAAACTAAGTCCAGCGTTAACAGAGCGTGCAAGTGACTGACTTATTCTTACACTACTAGTTCATTTCACAATCATCTTGATTGGCCAACTATGTTGAAAGACAAACTAGGAATTTGTCTCCGGTAGTTAGAGCCACTGTCGTATAACAGCAAACAGCCACGATGATAAAATATACATTTGGAATATACAAACCGCCGTTTGTATCCTCAAAACTGCATATGTCGGGGCCGTTGTAAACCGAGGACCACCTTTATGCGCATAACTGTGAACAGAACCCACCCGCATCAATATGCAGTATGACGCTAACCCGGACAATAAAAGCAAATCACGTGTAAAGGTCACACTTTGTCCTGTCTTTCCACAGGGGAACGAGACACGCTTTTCTTGTGATTGTTGGTCCTTCACCCACTGAAACACTGCACTACTTGTATTCTCTGTGGTGGACCACTGATATTTACAAGTGCTGAACACATTTCATGTGAATTACACGAGGGTACCAGTGGAATTTCGCACATGCATAAAGAGCTCATGCAAGCATAGTGATACGATCACAATATGTTGCTGGAGTACAAACACCGGAGGAAGCCATTCCATCCATTTTCTCTCCCGCTTGTCAGCATTAGGATCGTCTGTGAAGCAGATGCGCTAACCACTCGGGCGCTGTGCTGCCTCAAGTCATAGCGATCAATACTTTATTCCGACAGGGTCTGTCCGAGTCTCAGCGTAGTGAAGAACTGGCCCAGAACAGTGTGGCGTCGGTCTCCAAAACCCCCCTCTCAGGTGAGTCCTTCAAAAAGTGAAACGAAAGCAAATTAAAGCAGAGTCATTAGGAAAAACCTTACTAATCACCAGTCAGTCTTGCAATGAACCTCATTTAAAAATGACCGCTCTAATCTGTAACTTGATTGTACTGATACTGGTTTAGGAATATATGTTAGTTATGTTGGCGGACGCGTTCATTTCATACGTTGACACGTGCATCTGTGAATTTGTGTCTCCGGGCCAGCTCCCACGGAGGAATTCTTCTTCACTGACGTGGCTTACTGTGAACAAGCCGTCATCTTCCTCAAACAGGCCAAACTGCCTCAGAACAACGTCCAGCGAAGGAGGCAGGACAGCACCTTGCCTGTAAGGATCCAACCCGCTGGCTCTCTCTTGCCCGTAAGCCCAAATTATCACTTTGATGGGTCTGTATTTGTTTTATAAAAAAAAAAGATGCCTCTCCGTTCTTGACACACATCAGCACACTACCTTGGATGCCGTTGTAATTACACAGTGATGGTCGTTATAGGCGTGCATTTGATGCGACCCTGGTGTCAACTGAAGTCGCTGTGTGGTTTCTATTTTTATTTCTGCGTTTCGGGTTAAAAGTAGGCCACAAGCCAAGTCAAATAGTCGCAGTAATAAGTGTCAGTTTACATTTTGTCCAGCAGCACAGGGGATCCTTGGTTTACAACACTCCCAACTAAGAACAGTGCTCAATGAACTAGTTAGTTTTTCTTTTCTTTTTTTTAAATATTTATGGTCTAGAACTGTTTTCTTACTACTTGCTGTCATTGTGACTTTACTACTGCGCTGCCGTTCGGTACATTCTAACGAATAAGCACGAGCATAAGCGCTGTAGATCTTTCACAGCTTGTAAAGGTCACCTTTATATTTTTGAGGTTGTACATCTCCACCTGATGTTGTTGTTTATTGTCGTATAAGTTGTATATCCACTCAACTATCTGCGAATGTCAGAATGATCTCTTCAGATGTGATAATGTGATTAAACAGCCCGAGCTGCCTTTTGTTTATTTAACCATTCCTTCTCGTCCACCCCCCCCCCCCCCCCCCCCCCCCCCCCCCCCCCCCCCCCCCCCTTCTTCCTCTTCACCGCCATTGTCTCGCTGCCAATCGTCACCAGCGGGTGATCTGCGCCAAGTACCGCCTGGGAGTCACTCGAATTCAAGACCTGTCTCACGCCGACATGAAGAAGGTGCGCCAGTTAGCTCTCATCGACATGACGGCGCTGTGCGACCTCATCGGCCTGGAGGTGAAACGGCACAAGACGGCCAAGAGGAAATTGACAGGTATGGCATCTCTCTCTCTCTCTCTGTCTCTGTCTCTCTCTCTCTCTCTCTCGCTCTCTCTCTCACGCACGCACACACACAAAAAATGTGTGGAAGATTTTTATAGACAACACGGGAGAAACAGGTCTCATTGTTTCGTCTTTGTCAGCGTGCCAATATAGAGCAGAACAATGTTTCTTCAGCTTCCTGCACAGCGATTGTACACCAATTAGCCCGACATGACTTCATTGTAAACAATGAATCTTAGATTCGACACACAATCTTCATGATACAGTACTGTTGACGGAATTAGACAAGATGAAGTTAAAACTAAAGAAGAGGTGAATATGTTTTATCAGAGAGCCCGTTGTTCGGCGTGCCGCTGGCCACGCTGCTGGAGAACGACCAAAAAGTGAAGGCGGCGGCGACCACGCCTCTCCTCCTGCAGGAGGTAAGAGAAGATGTTTTGTATAAAGTGTGTGTTGTGGAGGTGTGCTGTCAGAGAGCGGGTAGGAGTCCATTTGTCCCTTGAGCCTTGGCGTTTTTAGACCCTTTTCAGAGATTCTGAAGTCCTCCTAAATTAAATCGTCGTGGGAATTATTATATTTTTCTAGTACTACAACCTCAATTTGTTTTGGGACAATTGGATCTTTTTTTTTTTTTTTTTTTTTTTTTTTAAAAGGATCTGTTATCAGAGCTGGAGGTCAGCACATGCACTACAATTCCCAGAATGCCCTACTGTAGCTAAGCACATAACTGTCCCGCGTCCCGCTGTTAGTAAGGCAGTGGTACACTAAAAGAGACGTATTATCATCCGAGTTGTGATCATTTCTTCTGAATTATTTTTAGACTTTATAGTAGACCATCTGACTAATAAGGTTGATTCCCAAAGTAACATTTTAATGTGTGTCTTATTGGAAAAGAAATAAAGGTTTGAGATGAAAACAGCATTTTTTCTTTTAATTGATCGTTTTGTTTTGTTTTATCAAGAAATATTGTAACAATAATTGCAAGGTATAATATGCTTGACAATGACCAATTAAAATATATTTTTGGTAAAATCACCTTTATTGAATCTTTAAAAATATTTTGCCACTGTAGGGCAAATTATTGGAGTGCAAGTTGTTTGTACCGTTGAGGTGCAAATTGTATTTTAGTATTACATATATTCTAAGTAATAGTTATTTATCCACGCAAACATGATTAGTAAAACTGTCTTCATTTTTCTGTTAATGAATCCTCACCTGTCTTTTGGGTTTTTGTTCCGCAATTTTGCATTACACGTGTGACAGATCTTATCATGTAAGACACCACACCCCGAATGCGGTGGCAATGCTTGCTTTGAGATACTGAATGTCTCTTCGGATCTTGTCGATGGCCGAATCTCTCTCTGCTCTATTGTCTTTCTGTCAGCTTTTGACATTCCTGGAGAAGAAGGGAGTCGATTCTGAGGGCATCCTGCGGGTTCCAGGATCTCTGTCCAGAATCAAGGTATTAGAAATTAGAGCATCCAAAGCCAAACCAAATGATTGTTTTGATTTCTTTTCCAGTTATATGCCCTTAAATGTAAAATACGTTTCCCATTCTAAACCTAAAATCTTTCTTGCAAGTACGGCTTCAATTTATAAGGCAAAAAATAATAATAATGATGCTTTTGATCGCACCTGCTATTTCCTCTTGCATGTGACAGTAAATGAAACTGGCAGAAGATGCTATTTAGCTCTCAAGAAAACAACCTGCTGAATGTATTGTCAAGGATCTTTTGTCTCTCCTTTTTTTTTTTCAAATGTTTTTTCCATTCCTTGTTCAGGATAAATGACAGTGCTTACTATACGGGAGTCAACCAGGCACTTTATTCTTGCTATGGTAGTATTATTGCTGTGGTAGTCAAGTTCATTAATACTGAGCTGGACATTTTGCCCTTGTGGCACTTAATAAGACTTTTGTTTTGGTCATCAATTATATTCAGTAATATATATCAATAACCCTTGAAAATGTTGTAAAAGCATGCTCTCCGCCCTCAGTTGCTGCAGCAGAACTTGGAGGCCAACTTCTACACAGGTCAGATCAAGTGGGAGGAAGTGAGTCCCAATGACGCCGCCACGCTGCTCAAGAAATTCATCCGAGAGCTCCCCGCTCCTCTGCTCACCACCGAGTACCTCAACACCTTTAGCGCCGTCAGAGGTCAGAAGAAGAGAGATTTTATTTATTTTCTTCTAAGTGAGTGAAACAATTTCCTGCAGAGACACGCCAACAATTTCCCAGAAGGATTAAAGAGCCCGATTTCTTTTTACATCCTCCGTCACAAGAGGTGTAACAAACATTTGTTTTCATCCATTTTAATAAAACAAGAATCCATACGAATATGATTGATGGCTCACTGATGGAGACTCGGTGAGGAGGTTGGTGCGCGATGGTAAACCGCACGTGTGAGCACAGCACAGACATATGCTAGCAACGTTAATGACCCCCCCTGTCACGACGCAATCCATCTTGAGACATCCCATAACTCTTCCACAAACGCAGCGGAAATGAATGTATGCGCATGTGTGCGTTCGTGTGTGTATGTCTTCAACTTGGTCCACCTTTTGTTTGTGGCTTTACCAGACGTCACAGAGCTCAAGCAGAAACTTCAAATGTTGAACCTGCTCATTCTGCTGCTGCCTGAACCCAACAGGAACACGCTGAAGGTAATCGCGCGCGCACACACACACTAGACTGCATATTCATTACATGGAACAAACACACTTATAGTGACATTTTTACTTCTAGTTCAATGTTTTATGAGCAAGACTTTCTTCCTTTTCCACCAAGCCTCCTTGAGATTCCAGCGGTTGCCTAGTAACTGCTCTCTAATCATACAAAATAGCCAATTGTGCGGTTGCACTTGAGTGCACCAGTCACACAAACAAAACAAGTAAGCTTTTAGCGATGAAAGTGGGCGGCGCACACTCAGCCTTTGTCCACTCGGCTTGCACACTGGCAATGCCGGTTCCGTCTTTTATTATGCAAATAAGCGAGCGTGTGGTTAAATTTCACCCTGAACCGAACACTCGCTTATGTAGTCAAATCTGTGAAGTGGCTAAGTGGAGCTCACCATCAGAGGATCAAATGGGAGCGTGTGATGCACCTGCAGAGCATGAGCAGCTGCCCCCCCAACCTTCCACGCGTCGTCGCCATCTCAATTGTCACTTTGCCGTTTTGGTTTCTTGGCTGCAAACCATTTGCTTCACCATGTAGATGCAACCTTCAGCTTTGCTACATAACCGGAAGTGTTGAAAACATGTGCAAATATTGCTCCTCTCGCCATAATTGGCGGCACCATGCATTAGATACAGGGGTTCCTCGGTTTACGACGGAGTTCGTTTCCTATGGTGGCAACGTAAACTGATTTTTTACATAAGTCTTAATCACAAGCCTAGCTATATATATATAAACCATGAAATGAAAAACGGTAAGTACGGTGCTCTAAAAACCCCCGTTTTTAGACAATTCTATGCTTCCGGTTTGAACAGTTTCCGGGAAGGTCACTTTCGTGTGTTTCTGTGCCCTAACAAGGTCAATAAAAGGCCTACTTGGATGAGTTTGGCATGGAAGAACCCCATCAAACTGAGATTTTGACCTGATCAAATCCCACTCAAATCTTGTAGAAAGTCTTCCCGTCCGGGTGGAAAATCATCCTAATGTTTCATTTCAGTCTTTCATGCCGTTCTGAAAATGGTAGCGGAACCAAAGCACTGTTATATCGTTATACAAGAGTGTGCATTAAGCACACACGGACACCGATAGTGCCGTCTCGTAGTCCACGTGCACCTGAACAATTTGGCTCCAGTGGAGGCATCTGCAACATGAAGGATCATTCAGAGTCTCTTTTTTTTTGTTTTTTTTGTTTTAAAAGCTCTCGAAATGTCAAGGATGCTAAAAGATGCTTCATTAGTGCATTTCTGCGTGTCACTCAGGCCCTCCTGGAGTTCCTCAGCAAGGTGGTGTCCCGGGAGAAGAGGAACAGGATGAACCTGTGGGCCGTGGCAACCATCATGGCTCCCAACCTGTTCCTCCACAAGGCCGTGCCCAGCAGGTTGACCGAGGGGACCGAGAAGGGGCAGGTGGAGAAGGCCGCTGACGTCATGAGGCTCCTCATCCGCTACCAGGACCTGCTTTGGACGGTGCGCGGCGGCCGCTGGTTTTCGCCGAGCATCCGTTTATCTGATTGTGATCTGAGCTGATATCCTCTCGCACTCTCCCCGCAGATTCCAAATTTTGTCATGAACCAGGTGCGGAGGCTGAACGAGAGTAGCAACCGACGCTACCAGTTTTACGATCGCCGCTTCAAGAACTTTCTGAGGAAGATTCACACCGACAGCAAGGAAAAACCTGATAAAAATACCTCAGAGGTTAGCTTTTACAAAAAGTGAACACCCACATATTTGCGGTTCGGCACTCACAGTCGCCTCTTTGCTATTTTTTTGTTTTTGTTTTTAGAACCTATCCTCTGTTATTCGCTGAAAAGCTCGCCGACTTGCTGTTTTTGTGTGCAATGTGGTGAATTATAGAGGTTGAACTGATGATTCGACTTGTCGACGACTCGACTTTACTATTCTGCATCGATGTTTGAAGCTTGAAGGCGACTAACCTCGAATCGTGTGTTTGCCAATTTAGAGAGGCCTTTCGACTTGCCCATCCGTTGCTGTCGCTGAATTATTACGCACTGTGGAGCAGCGAAATGTCTGGCAAACACAGAGACCCAGTCTTTGTACGTCTGCTCATTTCTGAGAGTATGAAAATAAGATGGTGGTTGGTGAGAATAGCAGTTAGCCTCGCTAGCTTCAGTTATTTCGATTGCCGCTAGTCTCAAAATATTCCGACTGGCGGCGAAGAATGAAGGCGGCAGCGTGAAGTGAAGTTCCATCATCATTGCCAAAATCTGATGTCCAATAATATGCGCGCAACAATGTAATAGCGTTGTGTTATTTTTGTTTGATTTAGTTTCTTTGCCGGGCGTCATCACGTGAACCAGGTCTGTGGCACAAAAAAATTGGGTGACTGCTGTACCATGCTGAAAAAATATCAGTGACATCAATTCATTGACTTCGTCTTTCATCACATGATAGCAGTGATTCTCAACCAGTGTACTGGGTGCCATTTTGTGGCCACTACTGGCATTTCGCAACCCTTTTAGGGGGTATCAATTACAGATCACTGTTCATGACAGGGCTCGATCCGTATCTCCCACGTACTTTACGTTCATTCCGATCTGACCTAAGAATCCAAATTATTACAGCAGAATAGATTCAACTTGGTGTATCGAAAGTTTTTTGTAAAAATGTGATCCTGCTCCCTGCAGCTACGCCGCGCGGTGAAGATCCACGTCGGGGATCAGGTGAGCGGCACTATGGACTTCCAGATCAATGGGGACTCGCGAGCTTCCGACCTGCTGACACAGTTTTACCGCCAGTTCATCCTCAGCCCTGAAACCGGGAACGGCCAACGGCGAAGGTACAGAGCAAGTGGTTGGCTTAAGAGAAAGGAACAAAGGAATTTGGGTGGATAGAGAGAACAATATGCATAATAAAAATGGTAGAAATGGTATTGGTAGTAGTTACAGTGTGGTAATGATGTGCAATCGTGACAGTTCGAATGATAGACTGCTTCTAATCCAACTACTACTGTGATATAAAGTAATGCAAGGAAAGACAGGATTATTGGTACAGCACTATTAATACACAAGGCAAATAAATCTCTAGCACTTTTTTTGGGTTGTTCGATACCACTTTTTTTTCAGACTGATACCAGCACAAGTATTCCCTCTGTAACACAATGACACACAGTTGTGTGCATAGACCTTTCTTTCTTTCTGACACACATAAAGATTCACCGATGTGTCAAATCGCTGCAGTGTGCAGCGCCAATTACTGGCGAGGAGGGTTGACTCAATGTCAGATTTTTTTTCTTTTTTTGTCTTAAAAACTCATTCACTGCCATTGACGGTTTTAGAATTCAAATATCCATGTTAACATGGGGGACTGGCAGTGATCATTTTACAGTTTAGTTTTTTTTTTAATTCATGTTGTGATTTTATCTTCTCAATCATGATTTCTTTGCTTCTTAAAGCGTAGGGATGGGCGCGTACCCATACGAGCCTTTTCTTCCACAGTATCATGTACTGTGAAGGCTGCCGATACCAACCACTGATACAGCTCATTCACTGCCAGTCCTCAATGTTAACATGGATGTTTGAATTTAACAGCCGTCAGGGGCAGTTAAAATCTCCAAATAAAGGCAAAATTGTAAAAACGAAATACTATTCTTAATATATGAAAACTCATTGAACCAATCATTTCCAGGTGAGATTTAAATTTACAAACAGTTGGAGCAGCTCTCTGTTTTTCGTTCCGTTTGTTCCAGAGTTGAGGAACATAGAAACACAATACTTTGGTTGGTTCTGGTTGCACGCAACAAACCCATCAACCCAATGAGGGAACTAAAAGGTCTTGAATATATTTAGTTCCAAGACCATTCAGAGCTCTGAATATGTAATCGAAACGCATGATGTTTCTCTTTACAGGAATGGCTCTGTGTCCTATTCGGAGTGCGCCCTGTACGAAGTGGGAGGGAACATCGGTAAGTGTCTGATGCGATCATTTGCACCATTTGCATGTCTTCCCGCCTATTGAGTTGATGGGGCCAGAAGGCCCTTATGCAACATCGTAAATATTGAACAGGCTTAACACTTACAATTGTCGGCCACAAGCGATTTCTGAGCAGATCGGGGGGGAAAAGTCACTTTTAACACACCCACACTGCGTAAACTGTTCGGGGGGGGGGGGGGGGGGGGGGGGGAGACAATTGGGAAAGTCGTCAGTACATGAGTGGAGTTCTGCTTTAACAAAGATAAAGAATGCTCACTTGATTGACATTATCAGACATGTATTAATCTAACAATAGATATATTTATGATTGAGTACGGTACCTAAAATATGATTATTTATATCTGAATAATAGTACAATGGATTTATAGTACGCTCACATACACGTGTGATCTCAAAATGGCCGAAAGCTTTTATGTCCTTCATCCATTGAGAGACACTTGTGTGAGGGTTGATTCGGGATGTAATTCACCAATCTGGCCACTAGGTAGCGCAGATAGACTCCTAATTGTGCTTTCTATGGAGCGCTTGCGTTCAGCCTCTGTGTTGGAATGCATGAAGAATAAATGGTGGTTGAAGACTTTTAATGCAGTTCTTGCTTTGATTGTACACGTTTACCTAATGTATGTGTTAGTGTGTCAGCTCAATGAATTTTCATCCAAAAATAAATTTTATCAGCAATAAATAATGTGTCTGTGTGTGTTTGCTTTAGGCGAGCACCGCCTGGACCCCGACACACACCTGCTGGATTTGTACAACAGCAACTCAGGAGGCGAGTGGGTCCTCAAGATGAAGCCCAACGCAAGCCGAGGCTTGTGAAAGTGTGGCTTCGAGAAGTGGAAAAGACAAGATGAGTCTGTGGGCATTTCATGGTGAGAGCAACAAGGCAGAAGGATCCAGATGGAGGACAAATGAACAATCTGCCAGGAGCAGTATCTGCCCCCCCCCCCCCCCCCCCCCAACCCCGCAACCAAAAAACTTCCATGATCACCTGCTTTCCCTCCACCTCCATCTTTCTGCATCCCTCTACCTCCTCCTCTCTTGGATGTGACTCATTACATCCTGCTGAAGGACCTGCTGCTGCATTGACAGCGAGAGAGAGCGAGAGAGAGTGGATCCCTGGGCAGTTTTGGTGCGCCATCTTTTCTCCCCAGCAATCATCGCAGGTCGAGAGCGAGCAGATGGGCTCGCAGAGCACCTCTGGCGATACGCAACCCCCCACATCTCCCTTACCTCCCCCACCCCGTCATCAGTCTGACACACACCCGCTTTTGTGTGCACTTTAGTTCAAGAAGCAGATATTCATACACACACAAGGGTTCAGTGCCTTGCTCGAGGGAACACTGAAAGTGCCCTGAAGAGAACAGGAAACACTCCAGTGAACAGTCCAAATGGTCCGTTTTTGCTACACAGGTGGCTCTTTTTCTTACCCCTGTTCAGACTGAGTGAGTGATTTTAAAAACAAATAATAATAATTTTTATCCATTGCACTATATCCCTTAACGCGACAAGAAGACCTTCTTATTTCATAGCCTCTTGGAATCACAGTCTTGATTCTTATACTTCCAAATTAAAAAAAAAAATTCTTCACTGGAGCCTCAACATAACCGAAATACACCCATTTTTACAGGCCCGTGTATTTAGGGGTCCCCGACACAACCTCCCAAAACACATTCAGAAGGGGAACGTTAGAAAAACTTAAATCTCGTTAAAGGACTCATAGAAAAGGTCAGACCCATACCCAAAATTGAACAGGAGGTCAGCCATTTTGAGCTGAAAGCAAATGTCTGAGCTTTTTTTGCCTGCGCCATCAAGTGTGCTCACAACTTGGTGTGCAGCTTTGCCCATTTCAAGGATTCGCCATGAAAAAAAGATTGCTGCCTACATCAAATTCCTCAAAGGACCTTGCTAAATTTATGAACTACTAATAAGCAATTACAGTGGTGCCCTGAGATACGAGTTTAATTTGTTCGCTCACCGACTCAAATCATTTTTCCCCCATTGAAATGCCATTAAACCGTTCAGCCTCCCAGAAGAAAAATGAAAAAAAGTTTAGTGTGTTAAGGAAAATATCACTTTATAATATTGTACTTCATAAAAACATAGTGATGTCATTAAATACAACGTACGGACTTAAACAGTATGTGCATCCTGATATTGTGGCTCCTGGTGTGAGCACCTTGGCCATCAGGGGGCAGTATAATTCTGCCATGCGGACACAAACGAAAAAGAATTTCACAACTACTGTGACTCAGTAACTGCAACAATATTAGTCATTTTTCATGGAGGATTAAGAATGTTATATTGTCTGTCGACACCATTTATGTTCAAATCCCCGTTCCTCCCGTACAACTCTGCCACATAGCTTAGATCCTAGCCTGTCTATTGCGTTTCCCATTGTGTTAGCATAAAGCTAGCAGATTTAAAGGCAAAGGTATGGGGGATGTAAATCAGTTTTTTTTTTATCGTGACAATGATCTTCAGATGGGTATGGCAATTAACAGCTTGAAGCTTTGTTTCCATACTTTGTTGTCAGTCTGCCAAACTGCTGCTTGTGAAGTTGAGTTAAATTGCACAGCACTTGTCTCAAATTTTAGTCAAAGCAAAAAAATCCAATGGCCGAAAAGCAGCATCTACCTCGAAAAACTCGTAAGTCGGGTCACTCGTAGTTCATTGCGCCACTGTATTTCATTCGTTATATATCATGAGCAATTGTGCTCGAAGGCCAGAGCATGCGGCCCTCTTGGAATTATTATTGTTTGGGCAAACGCGTTTGGAGGGCTTTCCCAAAACCTAAAACACTATTCATCCCGGTCAAAATTCTCTCAGTTGCACCCTGCCGAAATTCTGTTTAAATTCGTCTCCTGAAGCCAGTCAGTTTGACTGAGCAACGTGACATTTGGCAGGCGTGTCTGTCATGAGTAGACACTCAAAAAAAACACTGGAAGTCAGGCATTTTAGTTTGAAGTAACCATTTTAGAGTCACCTTGGCCATGTCCAGGGGTTCTTCAAAGGCAAATTTGCGCAAGAGTCTTTGTCGGATTGCTACTAACTTTAACCCATGTATACTGGACTGATGGGCGACGCCTGAATCAAAAGAAGTTTTTGTTATTGTATGGAAGCGCAGCATGGCAGCCAAGTTTGACTGGCTAAAAAAAAAAAAAAAAAACTCATGGGTCAACTCAACAGGCCCACAAACCGTGTGTGTGTGTGAGAGAGAGAGAGAGAGAGAGAGAGAGAGAGAGAGATATGATGATGATGATGATGATGGTCCAGCCCTGAAGACATTCCCAGTACGCAGTCCTCCATCTGGTGCACTTCCCAAATTTGCAGGCGGGATCACATGCTCTCGTGGGCCATATGTTGCTGACAACCTGCAGAAAATGACTACAAGTGTATCTTCTCCTCTTTGGACTTTTGGGGGTATTTTCAGGGTCCTATCTTCCTTCCATGACGTGATCATTTGTGGTAGGAAAGGGACCTCAGTGAAAACAAATTGGCTTCATGCCCACCCCCCATATTGACAGTCTAGAGCATTTCTCCTCCTTTTGACCTCCCTTTTATTCCAGTGTGTGCCCTTGAAAAGCAGACCCTGATGCATATCTTCTTATCAGAGACCACCTGCGGTCTCATGGGCCTTATAAAGAACATCGATGGATTTCCTCAACCTGTGCATTGACGGACATCTTGGAGTCAAACGGTGTCACCTCCTGAAGGACACACGGTGAAGCTGGTCTTCATTTTTTGAACAGTGCGAGGGTGGGGTGGGGGGTATTATGGGATGTTTATTTATATGAATGTGAAGGCGTTGTCGCTTGTGTATTATTGATGCTAGCCATTGTTCATTTACTTCACTTTTCCATGTACATAGTTGTCACGCGCTCACTTCATTTCGCATTTGGGTGCGCGTCGCCGCCATGTTGATGTGGCGCAGCCATTTTGTGGCTCATCCATCATCGCTCGGCTCGCCATCTCGCCGTCATCTGGGCCGTAATGGCTGCCGGGCGCATGCATCACAGGCGCCGCATCTCTCCGATAAAGGGAGAAGCTAATAAATGGCTGTTGTAAATTCAGGACTCCATGACAGCAGTGTGCGTGCGCGTGCGTGCGTGTGTGTGTACGTGTACACGTGTGATGGGCTTCATCACAGGACCACAGTTGAGCGAGCGCGTACAAAAGCGAGCTGATGGAGCGGCCTTCTGCTGGCAATCAGGAGAAGTAGGTCACCTCTGAGGCGGTGTCCCACAGGGCCCCGCACCCGCGCATCTTACGTCACGCGCTCCAGTTGACGCTGCATGGGTTCCTACGCGACACTGGTGTGGATACAGGGAGTCCTCAGCTTACGGCGTTACCCGATGAATGTGTACAGTGAACCGTCACACCCATAGGAACCGATTTATGATCTCCGTCATAAATCGAGGACTCCATGTTGTGTGTTTGTCAATATACTATGTACGTATGTGTGCGCGCGCACCAATTTAACAAGTTTGCGAATGTATATTTATGTCCCATTGTTTTGAATACAAAAAAAAAAAACTGCCATTAGTTCCTTTTTTTCCAGTCAATAAATGTGAATCTAATGTGACGCATGATGTATTCTTTCAATATGGCCTAATGGCATTCACATGAAGAGATGGAATCAGCAAGGAAGAGCATTCATCAAGCGCATCTGCACGTCGCGCAGTCGCAGGTGAGGTGGTGTGTCTCTCTAATCAATACAGAGATTAGGCAAGCGTGTGCGCGCGCGCACGTGCTTGCTTCTTGATTAATCATGGCCACAGCTTGTAGACAAACCACATTTTTTGCTAACTGCCTCATCAACTTTCATCATTTGGGCTCTGGCCGTGTCCAAAAGGCCTTCTGACACAACAACATGGAGGAATTGCACTGAATGAAAGAAGATGGAGGGAATTGTGTAACAAAAACATTATATATATATATATATATATATATTAGGTAAATAAATCCCAGATGATGGCCAGTTATGATGGCCAAAATGAGCCCTGCACAACAAAATCTCCCAAACACGTTGGAAAATGTGCTATGGAACCAAAATACATATTTATTATTGCACATACTAATTGTTAATTTAACAAGTGTTAAAATTAATAAAATAACATTTGTTGAAAACTGTGAATATAAAATATAGCATAGCAATATTCCATGTTGTGTGTTCATGCGGCGGCACGGTGGCCGACTGGTTAGAGCGTCAGCCTCACAATTCTGAGGACCCGGGTTCAATCCCAGACTGTGTGGAGTTTGCATGTTCTCCCCGTGCCTGCGTGGGTTTTCTCCGGGCACTCCGGTTTCCTCCCACATCCCAAAAACATGCATAAATTGGATACTCTAAATTGCCCGTTGGTGTGACTGTGAGTGCGAATGGTTGTTTGTTTGTATGTGCCCTGCGATTGGCTGGCAACCAGTTCAGGGTGTATCCCGCCTCCTGCCCGATGACAGCTGGGATAGGCTCCAGCACGCCCGCGACCCTAGTGAGGAGAAGCGGCTCAGAAAATGGATGGATGGATGGATGTGTTCATGCTGATGTGCAAAAAAAAAAAAATGCAATATATTGTATAAAAAGAAATATTGGCAGAAAATTAAGAGTACTAAATACATTTTGTGCAGTTGCGTGCTATTGGATGAGGGAGAGTCCTTTATGATTTTGCACATCACAAATAATAGTGGTATCATGACTCACTGGCTCTAAGTGTAGATAAATATTCTTAATATGCATACAAATCGAATGAATCAAATTCCAGATGTATTATTTTTTCTCTTAAGTAGGAATAACAGTCTTTATTTCATAGTAGCTGCATGTTTACTTTGGATTCGTCCTCGTCCATTCATTTGTGATTATTAGCCGTGCAAGGCGCGGCCCTCGCACAGATCTGGAGCAGCCACCCTCGCAGACTCAGGCCCCCTTTCGGGCTGCAGATCTAAATGACTGTAATCTGTGGATGAATAGCAATCAGCAGCCTTGTACGAGCCCCTGGCGCGACGCCTGACCACCCTCCCCCGACCCTTCGTAACCCCACAACCTCCACAATCAGGTCGCTGCCTCCCCTTCAGAAGTAATCACGACACCCTCGATCACTCACACGTGAAGCAGGAGTTACTAGTGCTCGATGGAAGCAACGAACTCGGTGAACATTTTTGAAAAAGAAACTTCCGAGCTGTTTATTGCCAGTTTACGGTCAAAGTAAACATAAAACAATGACAATTACATGGTGTGTAACCAAACCACATAACTTTGTCTTACAAAAGTCAATTAGCTAACACACAATGCAAAACGCCATAGACGGGCTGACAAAGCTAGCATTGCGGCATTGTAACACTTTAAGCAGTGGACATTTGAACACAAATGGTACAGTAACACATGTAGACAGCCAATAAAACAGCACTCACGGGGACATATTTATCCTCTGAGAGAAATGACTAATATAACTGCAACTTACTGAGTAATTGTGACCGTCCTGTTTGTGTATATATATGCATGTATATATTATATTCCCCCCTGGTGGCCAAGGATCACACACCACAAGTAAGAAATTCTTTACATTCTATTTGTTATTACTGTATGTGTTTATAACGTACTCTACTGGAGTGTGCCATTTTTCTTGAGAACACATTGCCAAAGTTTTTGTCGGTGCTGGAATGGATAAATGACATTTCCATTCAATGATGATTTGTGGTACGAGTGTTTTGAGCTGCCAGTGTAGTAGTCATGAAACAAATTGAACTCGTAAGTCAAGGCACCACTGTACTGTTATAAAATGGGAAAAGTACTACTCTAGTCCTGTAGATGGTGCTAATGAGCATAACAAAGTGGTTGAAGAACAATAAATGCTTTAGAGTAATCGTAGTTTAGCCACTAATGCGAATATTTTTTTATATACAGAAAGTCCTCGACCTACGACGTTTCTACTTTACGACGCCCGTGCCTCGCCCGCCATTTTGTCCCCAGCACCATAGTGTTTCTGCTTAGCTATTGCATAGTGCTTGTCTGTGTTTGTGCGCCGGGAGTATTTTTGCCTTTTTCGCCCTCCTTTTTTCACACTCTCACCAGTAATGGTAAGTACAGCAACTTGTTTTTTATTTTTTTATTTTAATGTATTTTAGTTTCTTTATACGAAGTGTTAACCTTTCCTGCCACGGTCAGGTGACTCGCTTCTCTCGTTGCACAGCTGAGCTGGGTGGCGGCAACAATAAAGGCACCAAGCACCGATTTGCTGCTTTAATGGCTTTATTGGCTGCACATTCAACGTCAACGGGTCCTCCGCTAATCGCCACTCTTCCCCTCCAGTCCTGTTGGTGGTGCTAGTGAGCAATACAACGTGGTTTGAAATTGAAGAATAACGCATGTCTGTTGTCTTCTGTGCATTTGAAATGTTCTCATTTTGTAGTATTTTACATACAAATGACACACACAACAAATCAAAGGCATGTTTAAAACTCTTATCAGTGATGTCACATGACTCCCTCTCCACTATCTCCTCTCTCCTTGCTGTCACCCCCCCTTCTCCCTCGCCTCACCGGGGAGGAAGGGGGGGGGGGGGGGGGGGGGGTACATCCCCGCGTTTATCTCCGCCATCCAGCCACGCTCGTCGCCTAGCAACACGAAAGCGAGCATTTCTGATTGTTCTTTTGTTTTGTTTTTTTACTATCCCAACATCCGTTGTTGTCTTGATTCACACTCTCATTCACCATTTCCATTACATCTCTCGTTCATGTGAGTGTCACGGTCCGCGCACACACATGCGCACGAGGCCGGAATCAATTATCATTGGACTTAATGAAGCGCGTAATGAAGAGAGTGCTATCAGCGCTCCAGAACGGTGAATAATGTAAAAGGAACATCAAACATATTCAAATCGTCACCCTTCTTTCTGAGCAGCCGTAAAAAGCACAATATGTATCGGTGTGTGTG
This sequence comes from Phycodurus eques, assembly GCF_024500275.1. Taxonomy (NCBI): domain Eukaryota; kingdom Metazoa; phylum Chordata; class Actinopteri; order Syngnathiformes; family Syngnathidae; genus Phycodurus; species Phycodurus eques. The sequence continues at coordinate 22,225,793 of NC_084534.1, read as the reverse complement.
TGTGTGTGTGTGTGTGTGCAATGTCTAATATCATCACATTTCCATATAAAAAGTCTCCTTAGTGACACGTAATTAAAGATAAAACGATTGCGTGAAAAGGTGAGTTTATCTTTTCAATAGCCATCAGCGCAAGATGTGTTTAAAGGAGGCGGCTTCCTCTACTGATAACCGTCTCCAACCTCCTCCAACAGTGGATGATTCTGCATTTCAAATTATGAATACAGTAGTCCCTCGTTTATCGTGAGGGTTACGTTCTGGACCACGCCCGCAATAGATGAAATTGTGAAGTAGTGCCCACATAATCTTTTGATTTATACATATTTTCAAGCTGTATGAACCTCCCCAGACTCTTATTAATCTTCCCCCGCACTCCTATTAACCTCTACCATACTCTTAGAAACACTTTCTCTGCTCTTAAACACATTTTAAACACTCAAACAGACAGTAATACATTGGTTCTCAACTGTTGTCACCCTGGGACCCGCATTTTTCCATTGTTGCTAAGTCGTGACATATTATTGTCAAAGTTAGGAACAATTAAGAACATGTCACAAAATAGCCTTTGAACACATATGTATATCATATTTTCAAACATAACTAAGTACCTTTCTCAGCACATTATTGAAAAACAGAGGATGAACATAACTGCATGTACAAAATTTTACATCAATAGTTTGTCTTCTTTTTAGGAAATGAAGACTGCAGAACAAAGCAACTCTAACAATTTTAACTGTCTGAATTTTGTTATTTTTTTACTACCTGTCTGTGACCCACCCAGAATGGCTCAATGACCCACTTTTGGGTGCCAACCCACCAGTTGAGAAACACTGCCGTCATCCACAGTAGTACTGTCCACTATGTAAATTGTATTTCTTACAATGTTCTTTCTTTCTTTTTTTCACAGTTTTAATGTTTTAGGTTAGGAAGTGGTTGTTTTACTACAAAAAAAATACAGCATACACTCAAAATCCTGTGATATGGCAAATTATGCGTGATATGGATATGAAAAAAATCTACAATAGGTGCACCGCGATATAGCAAGGGAGCGCTGTACATTTCCAATGTGCAAATTTTCTTACATTTCATCAGATTTTGAGGGGAACTGTTTAACGTTTTTTTGTGTAAAATTGTTTTTTTCCCCTTTAGAAACAAGACTATTACAGTGGGTACCTTGACTTACGAGTTGAATGCATTCCATTGACATGCTCGTAACTCAAGACACTCGTAAATCAAAAAAAAAAAAAAAAAAAAATCGCAGTGACATCGATGCTACTTTTGTCAGCCTTTCTAAGGTGTTTGGCATTGAGCTAGCAGACTTTTGTAAGAAAAAAGTGTCATGGTTAAAAAAATAAAAAATTATTTAAAAAAAAAAAAAAAAAAACTGTAATATACTGAGAAAACAGAACGGAAAACGAAAGTGGACGTACTTTTTTTGGCAGCAAAGTCATAATACTAAAAGATTGAAGTTGGTATTACACTATTTTAATTGGCTTTTTCTTTTTTTGGTCTTTTTTAATGTTAGCAGTTTAGCGATCACGGTTCTGGAGGTTTTTAAGTTTTGATTTTTTTGCATTTTTTCCATTTCGTGTTTGACTATATGATCGTTTAATAATTATTTGTTTTTCTTTCCTTTTAGTTTTATGTCAACGTTTTTCCTTGTAACAAAGCTGGATTGTTTGTTGTTGCCTTTTGTGTTTGTGGATGGAAATGACACACACAAACACACACTCCGATGTCGCTGTGTCTTGGAGATAAGGATTGTGTGTCACTCAGAGCACGCTGTAAAAGTAGGCATAAACATCCATGTAACACGGCCCACGCTGTTACTCGTTCAAGTACCATTCCTGTGTGTGTGCGTGTGAGCCAAGGAATTGTCGTCTGTGTGTGTGAAGTGATTTTCATGACTGTGCGCGTGTGTGTGTGTGTGTGTGTGTGTGTGCGCGCGCGCGTGCGCTGCACCCTCGTATGCCGCTGTTGTCCTCCTTTACAATGTGTATTGAATATTTAATACTGAGCAGCGGTTCCATAGTGAAATTTCAGTGTATGAAAAAAGAAAAGAAAACAACGGTCTCATATTCCCAAAAGTAAGAATAATCCTTTTGACCTTCGCTGATGCAAAACCAGTTTGACTTTGCGAGATGAAGTTTGGTAGGCATGTCCATCATGAGTAGACCCGCAAAAAAGTCTCAAGAAGCCATGCCTGAAAATACACAGGAAGTCGGCTATTTTGCTCTGAAGCCGCCATTTTAGGCTCATTTTCCTTCGAAGACAAACCTGTCCGAGAGATGTTATCCGATTCCTACCAAACATCAATTACATCTACGAGACAGACGGATGATGCTAAATGGTGACTAATTTGAGTTTGAGCCATTGTGTGTGCTTGGAGCATGCCATGGAATTTTGGCTTCATGGTAGCTCCCAACTAGGGTTGGGCATCGAGAATCGAGAACCGACTGGAACCGGGACTAACATTCCGGTTCTCCCGGAATCGTACAAAAGTCTGTCTTATGTGAATATAAATGACCAGCCGCTACAGTGCAACACTTGGATTAAGATTAGATTGTGCAAAGGAGGCGTTCGCGATGTGCAGAAGTCTGACGCGCTCCGAGCCTCAGCCTACACCACGCGGAACTTCAGTCAAGTCAAATTGGGTGATTGAAACAAAGAAAGTTAAGAACGTTGAAACAGTCACATTACAAGCTTGACATTGAGCTAAAAGTTTAAACTAGCAACCTTACACCACAATGAATTGGGACAAAATTCACAAAAACGTCTCACAGTATCAATAACCTTGTGTCTCATCAGTGGGTAGGTAAGGGAATCAACCTTTTACTGAGCATTTGGTTCCATTCGTTACTCTTTTTCTTGCGTCTCGGTTTACTTTAGTTTTCACCGGTGTTGTGTGAAGTCATTTTTCGTGCCAAAATGCTGAGTACCCTTCAAAATAAGAGGCTACATGCAGAAAAGGGGCAGTCAAGTTCAAACTTGCACATAAAATGTGATAAAACAGTCGCAAATAACTATTTTAACAATGCTCTATATATATTTTAGCTGAAACAATAATGAATGAATATTAAGTCAATAGGGTTAGTTCCACACACATTGCCTTTTAGTTCACAGGTTTGATATTGATACTGGTTATCAGAAGTTGGAGCCGCTCTCGTACGTCTATGCTGGGGGCTGCTAAAAAAATGGATGTTCATAATTTGGACACCCTTTATTTCAACGATGCTAACTTTTTTCCACCCAGCCCCTTCAAAGAATCGGAATCCAGAATCATTTTGAACCGGAATCAAAATGAGGAACCGGAAACGGGACCAGAATCATTCAAATTCAAACGATGTCCAAGCCTATTCCCAACTTCCTGGAATTTTGGGGAAATGCAGCCCCACGAAGCCAGTTGTACTTAGCAACGTGAGACTTGGTAGTCACGTCTCACACGAGTAGACCCACAAAAAAAGTCTCACGAAATGAGGCCAATAAAATGTCTGTTTTTCAGTCATTTTGGCTATTTCTCGAGATCCTTCAAAGAGGAACTTGACCTTGCAATTTTTTATTTTTCGGTGGGTTTGCTACCAATTTTGAACCACGTTTGCTGGACAAATGGATGACAAAGGGTGATGCCTCATCACCAAACACAAAACTCTAATAAGTCATCCCACAAATGTTTTGGGTGTGAAGATCCCACCCTGAAGACCCCCACAGGCTCCCTGCGACCCCAAACAGCATCACGCAGCGTGTGGCCACGGCGCCGCTTCCCGCATGTGTAGAAACTCCCACGCCGGCCGCATCGCTGCCCCCAACCAGGAGGGCTTTCCTGACCACACACAACGAGACAAGTGGACTTGACAGCAAGATGCTGAAGGGCAGCAGGCACGCTCACAAAATGTGTGTGCGTGTAGTTGTTGTTGGGGTGGGGGGGGGTCTCGGTGTGTCACAGGATGATGACGATGATGATGCTCTGTAGTGACAGCGAGACAAGCCAAGAGAGACAAAGACACCGGTGAATTTTTATTTTTTTATTATGAAAGAGTTTTTTTTTTTTTTTTTTTACTTGGAGCAGACATGCGACAGAATAAATGCGACATATTTTTAAATCCATATTTTTGATGGGACAGAATGGACAAAATCTTTTAATGCAAAATTGCCTGACACAAATATCCATCCATCCTTTTTCTATCAGGCTTATTGTCATTAGGGTCGCAGGTGAGCTCGTGCCTATCCCAGCTGACTTTGAACGAGATGCGGGACACACCCCGGATTGGTCGCCAGTCACTTGCAGGGTACATATTGACAAACGAGCATTTTCATTTAAACCAATTGGACAATTTCGAGCAGGGATGTCATTTTTGTCACAGGCCACATTGTTGAAACTGTTTTCCTCAAAGGGCCGTTATGACTGTGAAAACATCAAAATATTTCATATACACAACAAATTAATGTAAAACTAGTTTTGGAAGCAGAAGTCAAGGACAATCATTTGTCCACCTATTGTTCAAGTTACCGTAAAACGGGGTTTGGTAACAAACTAACAAAAATGCTCGCAATATCTCCAATTTATTATTACATATGACGATTTGAAATTTCGATATAGATTTTAGCAAGAATCATGGAAGTTGACGCAAATGATTTGCTTTTGCGGGCCACATAGAATGAGGTGGCGGACGGGAGCTGGCCCCTGGGCCTTGAGTTTGACACCTGTGATTGAGCGTCTTCAGTTAACCTACGAACTATGAGCTCGATGTGCGTGCTGCCCATTACCAACATATATTTTTTATTTTTTAACTATCTTTTGGTATTTTTAAACACTTTGTAATACTGTGTTACAAAAGTATTTGTGTATTTGTATTATAGATTTTGTGTTTTTTTAAAATAAAATTTAAATGTATTTATCTACTTATTCCGAATTATGTAGAAATGATTAAATAAACTTTTAATATTGTAAAATTTCATGAAATGCTTGAAATATTTACAATTTAACCGATTTCAATGCAATTATTTATATTAATGGACTACATCAATGGCTTTATTATATTATCTAAGAAAAAATATTTGTTTACTTATTCTAGGTGAGTCCAATACGTTTAACTATGAAAAATTGTACCTGAAATTAATATGGTAAATTATATATTATCATAATTATAATGTTGGCAGATTAAATGACATTATTTTAATTAAAGTAGTATAAATCATGACTATATGCATGTAATATGAATAAAATTACTCTTTTAATCTAAAGTGTTTATGATATTGAATTTGGTAAAACTTGTTAGTATATGTAATTTGATATGTTTTAAATGTCGTGATATTTGTATAGTTAAAAAAAATAGTAATTAAAAAAATTCATGTAGTTATATGGAGTGCAATGTATTATTTGCCTATATTAAGGTAATATAAATATCATTAGCTTAAAAGTTTTTGTTTAAATTACTGATTTATTTTAAACAATGATACCAATTTATATTTAATCATTATGAATGTACTTTAATCAAATACTAGCATAATTAGAAAAAATATATTTTATCTTTGGCTTGCAGAACATTTGACCAGTGAGTGAGACCATAAAGACGTTGACATGATTTTAGTCCACTTGTACGTGTGTGCGTGTGTGTACACGTGTGTGTGTGTACTGCTCTGCCACCCAATTATTGTCACCATGGCAACTATCTTGGAATATGGCCCCTGGTTACGTTCACTATTACCAGGTCACTGCCTTGCAGCAGTTGACACTCACACACACACACACACACACGCGCGCGCGCAGACACACGCCCCGGCTGAGTGCTCTCATCATGAGCCCGTAAGGAGGCACAAAGCTTAAAAAAAAAACGAGCACCAATCACCATGGCAACAAATTGGAGGCAATTTCAGTAATAGCAGGAATTAGACAGCCAAGCGCATTATGGGGGAAAAGCCTTTCTCCGATTCTACATTCACAAAATCAACCACTGCGCTCATATTTCGAGTGTGGTCGGTTGTACGTATGTGCTGTACTGTCGTATTATTTGAGCATAGACTATAGCGAGACGCTGCGATGACAATATGGAGGCCAGTGGGGAAGCGTGACGAATGGCAGCTGGACAAAGAGACTCAGTAGAGCGCGAAGATCAACACCAAGTCCCACCACACTGGAGCGCCGTGGCCACCGCCGTCACCCACGCTGGCCTACCCCGGACCCTCGTACGGGGCAGGGGGAGCGGGCCTACATTTCATATACTACGTGCTATACTGTATATGCTCCCTCCAATGTGTTTCATCGTTGGGATGAGAGTTTGATGTTGTGTCATTTCACCTCCAAACGTGGCCTTGTGTGTTCCTCCCAAACAATTCTTCTGTTTCATTTTGTCCACAGAATATTTTGCCACTCGTGCTGTGGAAAATCCCAGCGCTCGTTAGCACACTTTAAACGTGCAGCGATGTTCTCCCATCAACCCCATTCCCGTTTAACGCGTTACGTATAGTCGATTTGTCAACAGAGATGTTGGCATGTGCCAGTGGTTTCTGTAGGTCTTCAGCTGACACTTTTCTTTTTTTACCTCATGGAGCATTCTCCGCTGCGCTTCCGCTCCTCGGAATCGAAGCACGTGCTGAACTTTCTCCATTTATAGACAAAACTTTAAACAGAATACACGTTACAATATATAACTGGACACTCACCACTATCGACGACGATGATGTAAAGTCTATGTTTATAGTTTATAGTTATACTTTATATTAAAGTACATATTATTCTAGAACATCAACCTAATATTATAGCTGCAAATTTTGAGATGCCAAACTGATTTTCATTGCTCTTGTGACAAGACTTCTATTCTGTTCAATTCTATTCTATCGCACATTATTGTACTTGTAGTTGCAGTACATGGAAAAAGCAACATGGATTGTGTCTTTTCTATGTGTTTTATTTGAAAAAGGAGTCATTCCAATGAAGCTGAGTGTTGCTGAATAACAGGCCAAATGATGTCTTTTGGGGGGGGGGGGGGGTAATTCCGGGTGCTTTTACATTACATGACTCACTTTCTTTTTGTCTTGAAGAGAAGTCATTTCATTCCACTTGGATGTCCAAAGATGGACGAGCTCATTTGTTGGATCATCTTTTCCGGCTGCTGTTGAGTCCATTCAGAGCGGACACATTGAGATGATCTTGAATTCAGATGGCAGCTGGACCAAAGTGGAGGGAAGGAAAAGGAAAGTGAGGGGCTGCTATTAATACGACCCCCCCCCCCCCATCCTATTTCCACAATGAATTCACCAGCTCACAATGAATTGCAGCTGTAACAGCCGATAAAGTGTGCGTGTGCGCGTGTGTGTGTGGCGTACAGTGATTATCGGCGCTTTGGTGTGTGTGATCACCATCACGAAGGAAGAAGAGGAGACGGTTTAGGTGCGGGTGAACGGAGCCGCAATAATCAGCATCCATTGCATTGCAGAAACGCTGATAGCGACCCCCACGGCTGCATTCTACAGCTAACAGCTAGCTTATCCTAGCTTTGTTTGGTTTAGCTTATCTTTTTTTATTTTTTATTTTTTATTTTTCACTGTGTTCCACTCACATGTGTATGTGTTCACTGTGATGGGTTAAATGCAGAGAACAAAATTTGTGTGCATGCATGCATGTTCATAACAATAAAAGGTTATTTTTATTATTATTATTATTATTGTCATTACAATTGAAATGCTAATTTTGTTGCGTATTGGTCAATGAAGCAGAGTTCAGCTCATCTTATTTTATTTCAGCTCGGCTTAGCCTGAAGCCTACAAACGCAAAGAAATGCTTAGACACATTTGAATATTGTCATTGGCGTCATTTACGCTGTCATCAACAACAACAACAAATAAGACAAGTATATCATAAAAGCCACCGTAGATGACTGTTTCTCGGCAGATTTAGTGGCAGCCCGCATTTTGAACCTATTCCTTTCAGCAAGGCGTGTGTGGGTGTGTGGGACTTGAACAGAAGTTTAGATATGGAGGTGTTTAATATTACTGGCTGTTTATCTCCAGCGAACAACAGTGCCGATTGTATCTGAAGCGCATGAAACAATTGACTCGACGCTGAGAAGGTGATAAGAGACTGTGAATTATTAGCATCTGATAGCTTCAGGCACACATGTATTGACTTATTTTCATAGGCAAGTCGAAGAGGACTATTGTCGTTTGCAGTTTTCATAACCAGGAAGACCTTTATCTCTATATACTATATCTATGCCATTTCCACTCACAATACATCCGAATTGTTTTCTTTTTTTATATACGCATTTCAACACTTTTTCAGCACTTTCAAATGTGCAAAGATGTGTTGGTCAATGATATGGAGAGACTAATTCAAAAATAAAAATGTGACTTTGTATTCAATGCAATGTCGTATAGCATGCCTGGCAGCAAGAATATGAACGTAAATCTACTTTGCAGGTGAATAATATTTCATTTCCACTACTAACGTAGTGCTGCAAAGACCTTCAGACCTCGCAATGAAACATTAAATGTCGGTAATTGCTTGTCGTTTGTCATTTGTGGTCAAAAGACAATTGTGGAAATACGATGAATGTTTTTTGACTCGCATCTTTTGTTTACATTGTGTTTACCTTTTGTGCAGGCAACAATTGTCTGTGTGCATCAGCATGTTCTTTTAAATTCCTCCATGTGGAAATTAAAAACTGTTCAATTAGTCCAAATATAAAATGTCTGAAAAGTTGAATTTCTGCTTCATCCTCTCTTTTTTAATAATCTCACACATCCGGAATGTGTGTGAATGTGTGTGTGCGTGTGTCAGGGGATGTGGGGGCATCTGGTATTCATGACCGCACATGACGACATCGGGACCATTAATCAGGTCTCCATAAGAGAATTCGCATAACATGAATTCAAGTGCTAGTCTGAAGGTATCTGTGCTGTGCATGTGTTGCCCGCAGCTCTCGTGTTTTTATGTTCCAGCATAAATTTAGAGCCGAGAGAAAGCAATCGGTGTAAGAACTGTGGCCATGCAGCGAGGCGGCCTGGGGGCGCATGTTGGGCTGAGTGACAAAAAAAAAAGTGGAGAATATTGACAGCGTTGTATGAGAGAGGTGTTACAAGCGCACCCCTGGGACACAGCGCACTACCGGCTCACTATTGACCACTGACTTGTCACCTCTGCTCTCACCAATGTATAAGATGTGGAGGTCGGCGGGGACGCCATAAACACACAGTGGGAAATGTACCCTTTTATACTGTCTGCTTGCCTATGGGCTTATGTTCAATGGGAGGCTTATCCACCGTCTTTTTTTTTTTTTTTTTTTTTTACGTTTTCCTTAATATTTCTGTGACAAATGCTTAAAATTCAACAAGAAACCACTCCGCCGGGCCCTCTCCTATTGGAGGCGCTTTCTGACGTCACCGCTCTCGAATAGAAGAGGGCGCGGCATGTCGCGACACGGCATTCCGTGGCCCCGCCCCCTCCGAACGAACACAATGAATGGAAAAGTCGACAGCGCGCTGCCCGTTGCCAAGTACGGTGTGTAATACACGTCAAGATCCAGCCCGCCAGTCATGGAGATACAAATGAAGAATAATAATACGTACCTCTACTACTAATGTAGGTGACTCAATAAGATGCTGTAATAATAGTTATTTTTCATAGAGGATGAAGAATGTATTCCTCTGCGTATATGATCTGTCTACATGTGTTGCTCCACCGTTTGTCTTCAAATATTGCTTTTAATACAGCAGCTATCGCTGATAAAACGTTGGCATGTCAGTGGCGTTTTACATTGTTTGCTAGCGTCAAGCTAAGCGGGCTATCCTAAGGCAAAGCTGTGATTGTTTAAATACAAAACATGTCATTCTCTTTCTTTCATGGTTAGTTTGGCAGAAAACGAAGCAGCTTGAAGATTCATTTTTGAAAAATTGTTTGCTATCTGCCAAAAAAGCTGCTTGTTATGGAGTTGAATTGAGTTCACTACCAACATACAGTATTTGTTTCCCAATTTTGCGCTTGCAAGTCAAAGCAAAAAACATCATCTGAATGACTGCTCGTATTTCGAAAATCTTGGAAGTCAGGTCACTCTTATCTTAAGGCACCACTGTTTTGAGCTTGCTGCCTCAAAACAAAGCAGTAACATTGTCCGGGTGTTACAAAGCCATTCTGACATTTGGAGGGGGGGGGCTGGGGAAACACCTTTTGTCCCCTGGTTTGTGCGCCGTCTTGCACATCAGCTCCCAAATCAATAGTAACATTCTCTCTCCTGGAGTCTTCTTTCTTAGGTGTGTGTGTGTGTATGTGTGTGTTGCACCATGAGTTGTGTACATGTTGTTTTCGAGCTCCTGATAACGGCTTCCTCCCCCACCCCACCTCTCTCGCCTACTCTCGACAGTAGCAGTTAATAGCAGCCCAAAGTGGCCGCACACTTCCACCCATGGGGGAGTGCTTTTCAAAAGAGTCCATGTTTCTTTTTTCGGATGTATTTATTCATCAAGCTACATGCATTATGGCCCGCGCTCTCCCAGCAATTAAATCAAAGTGTTTCACATCACAGGGAGCCCACTGAAAGAAAAAAAAAAAAAAGCCTTTCAGCAGGTTGTGAACGTCAAATGCAGGCAAGCGAGATGTGCATTTCAATGATGAACAGGAAATGAAAGCTTTCTATGAATATAAAAATGAAACTCACATACAGGGATGCCTAAAGAGGAATAAGACATACATATATACAATATAGTGCTTAACAAACGTGTTGGACCAGCAACCCGCTGTCAGCTTTTAGCCCGAAATGAAATGAACAACATTTGTATGTCTGTGTTATTACATCAGTTTGTACAGTCGAAGCGCTTCAACCAATTTTTAATCCTCAAATATCATTATTACTATTCTCATCCATGCAATACAATACAATACAATTTGTTATTATTGTTATGATTTTACAATTATTATTGTATATTGTGGGCATATTCAGAGGCTTTTCGTATCGCTTGCGGTCAGTCAAGTCAATGTTAAAGGTCAGACACGGTGTAGCTCACGTCAGACAATTCCAGTGGGGGCAGACATGATGTCATTAAACTTTCATGTTGACACCTCTCGGCCGTTAGTGACTCCTCACGACCACACGCGCGCTTAATATACTGTACTTACGACTCACTGAACGATACTATTTAAATACAGCTATTGTCCGTGATGAAGCAGCATGTGACTCACTGGTTATTTGCTCCGCTACAAGTAACAGTAAACAATTGTATACAGTATTTTGTAAAGGTATTAGTTTTTAGAATTGCATGGCAGGCGGGATCAAACGCTCAGGTGGGGCCGGTTAAGGCCCACATGCCCTAGTTTCCACACCTAATGATTTACAGAGGGATACTTTAACACTGCATAATTTCATTTATCATAGTTAATCAAATAACTCACAATTAAAATTTTTAACAAAGGAAAGCAACTTTTTGATTTGCATTTTAATGTTGTCTGTATAAAAACATTTTTAAACAATAGAATTAAAATGTAAACATGTTTTGTGCTTAACCCATTTTTAAAAAATGAGATTCAAAATGTAAAAAAAAAACATTATATTTAAAAAATAAAAGAAAGAAATAAACAATGTATAAAAGCATAAATAATATATTAAAAATATCTTTTTTCAAATTAAACAATACTTCTCATAAAAATATTTTTACTTAAGAATCAAATAAATATTAATTTATTCACACATTCAAACTATGAATTTATTTTAAAAGTATATAATTTATTCAAAATTTAAAAATCTAATCAAAATTTGTTGAAATATTATGTATTTAATATTATTTTTATGTATGATATTCTAATTACTAATATTGTGTTTATCATAATAACAATGATGCTAATCATTAATAATAATTAATGCACCTTAATAATAAATAATGTACCTTTTGTTCTTTAAAGAGATTGTGTGGATTTTTATCATTCGCTCACATCAGTCATTGACTGGGACATAACAAACTTTTCCAGCTACAGTACTTTATGTGTGGCGTCCATTTTGACTTAAGTTCCCAAATTTGACCCTATGACATTTTTTTCAGTCATGCTTATAAACTACTTTTTTCTCATATTGTATTTCTCACTTCTAGTTTCAGTATGTTTTGAGGAAAACAATCCAAATAAGCAATGACTTTCCAACGTGTCGTCCACGAAAACATTGCTTGTGTGTTGTCGACGGCACGCAAGCGCAGACTGTGTGAAAAATGTCCGGCGTAGCTTTTGTGTTTGCCGCGGGCCCCTGCGGGTCCCAGAGGACCGTCTCCGTTTATTGTGCTGCAAAAAAAGCCAATTACAATGTTAATGTGTCGCAGCAGGAGCCTGAACCCCGAGGAGCCCGTCCAACGTTTGATGGAGAGCACCCGAGTCAACGCGGGTTAACAGCAAAACGGCGTCTGGGGAGCGCTTGGCCATAGCAAAACACTACACGATAGTCAATACGCACACGGCTTTGACACATTCAAGGATTGCTACACGGAAAGAATAAGTCAAAGACAGGATTAAATACTAAAATTAATAAGAAAAAGCAAAAAGTAGCGAGGGTACGACAAGAGAAGCTATGGGACTACAGTATATACCGCATAATAAAGCAAGATAAGGTAAAATAAAACACAATATGACAAGATTAGCTCACACCATATATCGGCTAAGACTCGGGATGTGCGAGCAGATTCTGGCCTAATTTCAATGTATCTGGTATGGTATCTGTATGGCTGCCAATACCAGCCACAGATATTTATGGCAAAAAAATCCGACATCGAGTAAGTCCTCCTCACCAGTAGTTCCCACAACACTGCGGCCGTTTGACACATCGGCGTCTCATCATGTGGAACGGAATTCAATTATTTGTCATTCTGTTCGATGACATTTTTTATCGGTCTGAAAAAAAAAAAGTGGTATTGAACATTCCTAGCGAAGACTATATCAAGTATGATACAACACGATATAATAGAAATCACTCAACCCAGCAAAGTTAAGCTATGCTATGCTAAAACAACAATATAGCAATTGTCTGTCTAGAATATAAATTAAGACAATACAAGTTATATGATACAAGATATGATCAGTTCACCTTAACCAAGCTAAACTAAGCTATGCTAGGATCAAATGAGCTAATCTAAGAAAAGCTAGGCGAAGCTAAGAAAACAAAGTATGTCTGTCCATTTCACGGCTAAGATAAGGTTAAGGCAGATAAGGATAAAATATGATCGATAGGATCAGCTAGGGTATGCTAAACTATGCTAAACTAATGGAGCTAAACTAAGATAAAATGAAGTCTGTCTTTCCATCTATTACATAAGACATTACAATGTTACATGATTTCAACGAACATTAACTAAGATACACTATGCTAAGAGTTAACAAAAGCTGGGCTAAAATAAAAATGCATAGTACAAGATAAGACAAGGTATGACAATATGATATGACAAGAGGAGCTCACCTCATGTTATGCTAACTTAACCAACGCTAAGTTTGAAATGAGTTACTCCCCAATATTAGGTACGACACAGTACGATATGTCAAGATGAGCTCACTTTAACCAAGCTAAGAAAACCTAAACTACGCTAATCTGGGCTAACAAAATAAAGTGTCTGTTAGTACGATACAAGCTACGACGTACAAGGTAAGACACGGACGATATGAGAACATGAGCGCGAAAGTATGCTAAGCTATGCTGGAACGGGATGAGATTGCTCAATTCTGTCTCCAGTATTTCGATCTATGTATTAAGCTAAGGTAAGATAAGACAGTGCAGCACTTCCACAGAGGCCTCCCGGAGGACGACCTCTCTTGGGAGGCCATAATAAGCCATTAAACAGGCGCGTTTGGCGGTAATGAAAAGGCTCTTAGTGGTTTTTCCACTGCGGACCACCTGGATTTTTTTTGTCACACGCTGACTAACACGTGTGCACGTGTGTTGCTTGTTTGGACCCCCAAACACTCACAATACATAGCAATAAACATTTTGTTTGCCGCACATTTTATGATGCGTTTTAGGTCTGCGTGTCAGGGTGACAGCACGACACACTCTCGACACACAACGCGGTGTGATACTTGTTATTGTCATGCAAATGTTCATAATGGACTGCAGCCAGCGCCTCTGATTAGCCTGATTTGTGCGCATTTCCCTCCTCCTCCTCCGCCCTCGGAGGGCCTTTGCTGTTTCTCTGCCGTCCTTCCATCCAGATATGACGACCAGACACACACACACACACACACACACGCAGTCTAAAATATATTTCTTATATCTTCACGAAAATGCATTTTTATCCCCATCAAATGCACTGAAAAAAGCTTGATTTGGGTCAGGCCTCGTAGTGGTCATAGTTCAGCACTGTAGTTTACTAGTAAGCTTTAATTGAGTACTAGTAGGCCAAAACTGGCACTAGTGGTGAAAAAATATTACTAGCAAGACACAGTCATTCTACTAGTGCACTGTATTGTCTCACTAATGAGGACAAAGAGTGCTCAAATGGCTTTCCATAAAATTGTGTCGTTTATTTCTGGTTTTGTGCCACGTTTTTGACTAGTCCACACAAGGTGCCTCACGTGTGTGTGTGTGTGTGTGTGTGCGTGTGTGTGATGATGATGATAATGATGATGATGATGATGATAATGGCAATGGTGAGGAGGGGGTGACACCCCGAGCCAGCTCACCCATGTGTGTAATGCGAAAAGGAGGGCAACAAAGGAGGGCTGGATGGGTGTTTGGTGGTGGGTGAAATGGTGCTGCGGTGACACTGTTGAGGGAAAGGGAGGGAGGGAGGGTGGGGGGTCTTGTCAAACTTAGCTGCCATTTTCCGCCCACGTGCTGTGGTGGGAATGCCAATAGGAAGAAAAAAAGCCTGCCAATCTGTCTTCGCCTGTCTCTTTGTTGGATAGATGCTGCAAATTTGGTGGCAATGTGATGAAGTACAATCACTTGACATAAGCTTAAAAAAAAAAAAATGATGAGTTTACTGGATGGATGGATGGATGGGTGGATGGATGGACAGGTGGACAAACACTCATCGGGTAGCTATAATAGCTGGATGGATGGGTGTATAAGGAGTATAGATTACAAAAGTAAAACATTGTTAAACATAAATGTTTGTAAGAAAAACTACCAAAAAACAAAAAAAAATAGACAATGTAAAAACGAAATAGAATTGCTGACACTTACTATGTAGGCCTATTGTCTAGCTTTTTATTTTATTGTAGTCTATAGTTTCATATACTTACTCATTTTAGTCGCTTTTACTCCACGTTTTCGGCGAGCCTTTCAATTCAATGTTGTACAGCACTTTGCTCGACAGCTGTGGTTTTGTTGTGCTTTGAAAATAAATTAGATTGAGGCTGTGATGTGTTATCGTTTGTCCCATTAAAAAATATTAATAATTGTATTTTTAAGTCACCGCCATTTTTCTCAAGTCTGCAAAGTTCTCTTATGATTTGTCCCACGGGGCTTACCGTAGAAATGCTTCGAAATAGCGATGCGCATGCGCAGTTTGACTGGTGGGCAGCTGGAGTTTATGGCGAAATAATAAATGAAGTTGTGGAATCTGTTGAACGGCGTACGCATTTTGATTCATGAATATCACGTAAAGCCTCCAATCGAGCTCCGCGTTGGTGTTGCCATCTTTGCCTAAATTGGCCCTGAAGGGGGTGAAGAACTTTGATTGGTCAGACGTGAAGCCCCATGGGGATTGGCCCCGCCCCTTACATCGCCCAACTCCCCCCACCCACTCCCACCACCACCATCATCATCGTCATCGACGTCGTGACTCTCCCTGTGGGTGATGAAGTGAGAAAAATCACTTTTCTCCTCTCGGTTCTCACAGATATGAATATTTGATCATAATAATAACGCTCAGATTGGGCGAGTATGTTGAATGAAGACATTGACGTGATGACGACTGGCGTCCTTGCGCGTGCGTGTGCAACCTTCATCCTGCAGAGCAGAGGCTGTCTGCGTGCCGCTGATAAGAACCTCCGCCGTTCACTCGTCCACGCAGTTTCCACGCGCGCGCACGTACACGTGTACGCGGAGATTTAGTTTTGATGCGTTTTCAAAGGATTTGAGGAGAGAAACACAATGAAGAAATACATCTTGTCCTGAAAATGTGTTTACCCGTTCATTTTATTTCTATTTTAGTGAAATATGTTTGAATAGTTTCATCCGAATTATATCCTTAACTTAATAATGCGAGTATTTTTGTTTTTATCTTATTTGGGGGAAATGAAAATAAAAGAAAAGTGTGTGCGATGCAACGCGCACAATTACTGCAGCCCTGCCCTTATTGAGATGCAATTTTTTGTTTTGTTTTTTTTTTTGTTTGCAATGGCAACGGTATTAGAAGGATGTGCATTGCATCGCATTGGAACATTTTGCAGCGAGGCCGCTTTGTGGGAGAGTGATGACGATGGTGCTTGCGGCGTCGTTTGCATGCCGGGAATTTCCGTAAAGAAAAAACATATGAATATCCATATTTTGGGAAGCATCCCATGCCTATGATGCTTTTAAAATCACCCCAAAATCAATGGCTTCATAAACAAATTGAAAACAATACAGGCCTGTGTGTATGAATATAAAACGAGAAGGTCATATTTTTTAAATTAAAACAATACACCATAATGCAAGATTTTAAAAAATAATAATTGAAACCGCAATATTTTTCTCCTTTTTCTTGAACGGGCGCCATTATTCAGAATGGCACACGTGCGCGCGCGCACAAACACACACGCACACACACACACACACAGAATTCCCTCGATGAAAAAAAATTAATGAATCTTTCATCCAATATAGAAAACAAATGAAAATAGACCAGATTGGAGGAGGGACAAAAAGCCGAATTGGAGGGGGAAAGTCCACTTTAAGGGACGACAAATTCTACATCTTACCCTCCAAAAAGTCTTTTTTCCCCGCTACGTTCCAAAGAGAACCTGGCTTACTATCACGCTGCTCCACGTCCTTCGCTTATTAAAAAAAAAAAAAAAAAAAAGACTCAAATTAATTTATTTCCTGGTTTTTAAAG
This sequence comes from Phycodurus eques, assembly GCF_024500275.1. NCBI lineage: Eukaryota > Metazoa > Chordata > Actinopteri > Syngnathiformes > Syngnathidae > Phycodurus > Phycodurus eques. The sequence continues at coordinate 22,208,798 of NC_084534.1, read as the reverse complement.
GGGGCGGGGAGAAATCCTACATTGAGTTGTGATCCAAAGAAGTTGGCTTTTGGCACAAATCTCATCCTCCTTTTATATGCGTAAAGTCGGGCGAGATTGGAGGCCGCCGGAATGTCATTGGACGTCGGGTTGAAGGATTATCGTCCGTGGAACCGGAGGGGTGGAAGGGGGTGAGGGGGGGAGTGGGGTGAGGCTGTGGTGCAGGGTGGTGAGGGGTACCGCAAGCACCTCCCCTAGAAATGCAGCAAATCTCTCTCGTGTTCTCCTGGTGCGGGGCTCTATCTACTAAAAAAAAAGAGGGAGGGAGGGGATGGATGGATGGCGGTGCGAGGGGGGGTCTCAAGACCACCCCCCAGCCCCCCTGAGCGCCACGGTACCGCATTGGCATCAGTGAAGGCACCTGAACGCACCTTCCACCCACCCGACGCGCCGGAAAAAAAAGGATATCATAAAGGCCTTACTTACAAAGACACTTTTTTGGGGGTTGCTGTGCGTAAAGCTTTTACGCACGGCGTCTGGAGCCAACAACAACAAAAACAAGCGAGGAGGCGTCGAGCATCAAGGAGAGGAGAAGGAGAAGGAGAAGGAGAAGGAGAAGGAGAAGGAGAAGGAGAAGGAGAAGGAGAAGGAGAAGGAGAAGGAGAAGGAGAAGGAGAAGGAGAGGAAAGGAAAGGAAAGGAAAGGAAAGGAAAGGAAAGGAAAGGAGAGGAAAGGAGAGGAGAGGAGAGGAGAGGAAAGGAAAGGAGAGGAGAGGAGAGGAGAGCAGAGCAGAGCAGAGCAGAGCAGAGCAGAGGAGAGGAGAGGAGAGGAGGGGAGAGGAGGGGCAGGATGCAGAAGCGGAGCTGCGACGTCTGAAGGTGAAATGAACCTGAGGAGAAGCACACTGAGGAAGAAGTGGAGATAGCAACGAAAAAACAGCAACAACCGTCGGTGTCTTGATCGGAACTGGTGCGTTTCCCCTCCTCGCTCTCGTGTTTCGTGGATGCAACCAAGCGGACGCCCCCACCCAAAGTAGACTCTCTTTTTCCCCCCTACTTCTTCTATATTCGATCAGGAGAGAAGGAGAAGTTAACGTAAACATGGCGACGTTAATCCGGAGCAAACTGTCCAATAAACTGTCCAACGCGGCCACGACCGTCACCAACAAATCCCAGGCCAAAGTCAGCGGCATGTTCGCCAGGATGGGCTTCCAGGCCGCCACCGACGAGGAGGCGCTGGGCTTCGCCGCCTGCGACGACCTGGACTACGACCACCGGCAGGGCATGCAGATGGACATCCTGCAGCGGGCCGCCGACGACAAGGCGGAGGGAGGAGGAGGGGGGGACGGCGGCCGCGGCGACGACGGCGGCCTGGATGGGGACAGCCACTACCAGCGGGACGGCGCCGGCCCGTCGCGCTCCTCCTCCAAGGACGGGGCTTCCAACAGCGACCTGTCGGAGGCCAGACCCAAGATCACGGCTTGGGAGGCGGGATGGAACGTTACCAACGCCATCCAGGTACGAGCGCGCACCTCGTCAAAGTTGACATCCAATCGCTCCGATTGCTGCATGCTGCTGCTCATCGGCTCAAAACGACGACGAGGCAAATTGCACGTCATGTCTTGGGGATTTCCCACGAACACGCATTTTCGTTTGTCTCAACGCCCCAAATAATTATATATAACAGTCATTTTTCATGCGGAAAACAATGCATTTCATATTGTTCGAATGCATTCCGTGCGCAATTACGCGCGCGTCGGTGGCGCACCCAAGCGCATGCAGAGAAGGAAAAAAAAAAAGTGGGCGTGCACTAAGCAAGTCGCCCCCTCGGGAGGGCGCCTCGCTCGCAGGCTCTGCGACAAAAAAAAGAAATTGAGGCTTGTGACGTCACCGAGTGTCTCCTACGGCTCGTTGTGACGTCAGTGGCGGGAGGGAAGACGGACGCGCTCAAAGCCAAGTGGAAAACCCACCCTAAGCACGAAGAACGTCACTTGGTATTAGAAGAACACTCAACTGCACCACAAATGCTGGATGAAACAGTTCAGGAGGGTACAAAGTGGAATATGATATGGCAATCTGATCTGACCTAATCTGGATCAAACTAGGTTTGATAGTACTGCGTCTCAAGCCTTCTGTTCGGATTGGCTACAAATGTCTGATGTTGTTACGTACCTGACAAATTTGGGACACATGTCAAATCTGATCTGGATGAATCTGGTTTTGTCGTGACATGGGAGCATCTAACGCTGCGTCCATTTTCAATCAGCGCAAACTGGAGCGCAAACTAATAAAGCTTCCAAAGGGATCTGATGAGGATCAGATCTGGATGAAATTGGGTTCAGCGGAATTTGTCAGGTGAGCGCTAAGTAATAGGACACAGTAAGAGTGGCTTTCCGTGTTAAAAACTAAATGGCTTTCAAATGCTCAAACTGGTTCAGATCTGGATCAAACCAGCTCGAAGTCACATTTTATGAGCGACCCGTCAGTTTTGTTCGAATTGAATGGCATTTGACAAAAATGTCTGGCCATGATCAATTGCATGTTTACAGATGCCAAATGTTCAATCTGGATCCAATCGAGATCAAACATGGTTTGTAGTGACAACTTGGGAGTTGTGTTCATATTATATTATATTCAAATCAGATATACAGTGCTTAGTGAGAGGGAACCTGTTGGATGGAATTATAGATTTTTGTTCAAATCAGATCCACAAAGCTCTACAGTGAAGGTGCCTTTGAGTTCAGTTCAAATGGCTGCAAAGTGGTAAAGCTGGATCAGAACTGGTTCAAACTTGGCTTGACATGACGGTTTGCATATGTAGAGATCATTGCTTTCAAATTGGCTGTAAAATACAAGCATTTAAACAGAATTTTTCAAAGTTTTCTTTCTGATCTGGATCAGATCTAACAGTTTATGACAGTGAAAAAAATGTGAATTTTGCTAAAATAGGGTCAGGTTTAACAGATCTAAATCTTTGAAGATAGATAATATAAATTACATCTAAATTGGTGCCAAATGTTGAATGTTGATCTGAAACTGGATATAATTCGTTTTTACATTGCAAGAGATAGTGGACTAGTTGTCCTCTCACATTACAAAATCATGTTGTCATCATGTTAAATTAATTGAAGACTCTAAATTGTGAATGTATGAATATGAATAAATAAGAGAGACAAGAGATTACCAACAGGACATGCAAAATTTGAATCAAAATTGGGTCCAGATCAAATTTGTCTTGAGGACCTTTGCATAGCTCAGATTTGATACAGGTGTGCGGTATCATGCTTAATGGGCAAGTTGTATTTAAAATGGTGTCAGTCTGGATCGGATCCAGAAAAAGCATAACAGCTTGCGATCCTGCATACACAACAATTTTTGCTCAAATCAAATCAAGCACGACAGAGAGGAGCAATGTAAGCAACATATTCCCAATCAAGACCCCATCTGGATCAGATCCGGATTTTTAAAACATTCATATTTTTGCTGAAATCAAGCAATGAGATGGAACAGATGCAGATTCTACATCTCGTGTTATAGTTCATATATATCTTAATTGTTGTGAAATACTCAATCTGGATTAGATCAAACCTGGTTTGTGGACCCCGCATACACACATGGGTCTTGTTGAAAGGTTCTCAGATTTGACAGCAGTATAAATGTCCTTGACACATTAAATGAGATTTTCCAAGTTACAGAGGATATACAAAGTCTACACACCCCTGATAAAATGCAAGTTTTTTTGTTTTATATTTAAAAAATGAGACTAAGAAATAGATAGACAAGATAAGAGACCTTTAGTCGAAATTCTTTAGTATCTTTCTCCTGACTGTTGAACATGAGTGAATGTGATTGGTTGATTCTGAACGCTGCCACATCAGCGATAAGAGGGTGTGCGCACTTGTGCAGCCAAATTATCTCAGTTATTTTTACTTGTCTTGAAAAAAAGACAATTTCAATTTTCACAAGTTACGTCACATTAATGGTGAAATGTTTTTTTGGGGAATGTGCAGTATTTATTTTGGTCTTACACGGTATATCACAAAGCTAGCATTTGAACAGGGGTGTGTAGACTTTGTATATCCGGTGTAAATTCAAAATTCTGTGCAATCTAGACCGGATCTGAATACAATTGAGCTTGAGATGACAGCTTTAGACCGTGCAGGTTATTATTATTTTTTAAATCAAATCAAGCAATATGTAAGAAAGATTTTTGAGCTCTAAATTGGTGCCAAACTGGATTGGATCCGGATGAAAGACGGATCCAAGCCAATGTCACATTCGGACACAAGAGTTGTGGAATCTCCCGTCCGTGTTTGGGTTTCCACGTATAGCCTTGATTTTGTCGGCCGATGACTCCGCGTGATGTGCTCGGCTCCGCAGGGGATGTTCGTCCTGGGTCTGCCCTACGCCATCCTGCACGGGGGCTACCTGGGCCTCTTCCTGATCATCTTCGCCGCGGTGGTGTGCTGCTACACGGGCAAGATCCTGATCGCGTGCCTGTACGAGGAGGACGAGGACGGGCGGCCGGTGCGCGTGCGCGACTCGTACGTGGACATCGCCAACGCGTGCTGCGCGCCGCGCTTCCCGGCGCTGGGCGGCCACGTGGTCAACGTGGCGCAGATCATCGAGCTGGTGATGACGTGCATCCTGTACGTGGTGGTGAGCGGCAACCTGATGTACAACAGCTTCCCCAGCATGCCCGTGTCGCAGAAGTCGTGGGCCATCATCGCCACGGCGGCGCTGCTGCCTTGCGCCTTCCTCAAGAACCTGAAGGCCGTGTCCAAGTTCAGCCTGCTGTGCACGCTGGCCCACTTCGTCATCAACGTGCTGGTGATCGCCTACTGCCTGTCGCGGGCGCGGGTGTGGGCGTGGGACAAGGTCAAGTTCTACATCGACGTCAAGAAGTTCCCCATCTCCATCGGCATCATCGTCTTCAGCTACACGTCGCAGATCTTCCTGCCGTCGCTGGAGGGCAACATGCAGAAGCCCGACGAGTTCCACTGCATGATGAACTGGACGCACATCGCCGCCTGCATCCTCAAGGGCCTCTTCGCCCTGGTGGCCTACCTGACGTGGGCCGACGCCACCAAGGAGGTGATCACGGACAACCTGCCGCCGGGCATCCGCGCCGTGGTCAACCTGTTCCTGGTGGCCAAGGCGCTGCTCTCCTACCCGCTGCCCTTCTTCGCCGCCGTGGAGGTGCTGGAGAAGAGCTTGTTCCGGGAGGGCGGCCGCGCCTTCTTCCCGGACTGCTACGGGGACGACGGGCGCCTCAAGTCGTGGGGCCTGAGCCTGCGCTGCGGCCTGGTGGTGTTCACGCTGCTCATGGCCATCTACGTGCCGCACTTCGCGCTGCTCATGGGCCTGACGGGCAGCCTGACGGGCGCGGGCCTCTGCTTCCTGCTGCCCAGCCTCTTCCACCTCAAGCTGCTGTGGAGGAAGCTGCAGTGGCACCAGGTCTTCTTCGACGTGGCCATCTTCGTCATCGGCGGGATATGCAGCATCTCCGGCTTCATCCACTCCATGGAGGGGCTCGTGGAGGCCTTCAAGTACAACATCGAGGAGTAGTAGACTCCGAGCCCGAAACGCGCGCCCTCCTTTTCTCGCTTCTGTTCATGCGTCAAAGCGCACGCTCGCAACCATCCGGTCTTGCGCACCGCACCGCTCTACGCCCTCCTGTCACGAGGCCTTGCGTTAATACGGAAAAAAACACACACAAAAAACAAAACAATATGCATTAGTCTGATGTGGGGATACCCAATTCATTGGCTTTGTACATCCATGAAACACAAACAATAGTTTGCCTTCTTCCCCTTAATCTGCTTGACTGACTAGCAATATTAAATGAGAATTTCTTTAAGGCAAGATGCAATAAGATAAATCATCCACCGCCACCCCCCCCCCCAAAAAAAAGCCCAAACACAATGGCAACAACCAGCACTAGAAACATAAATCTTTAAAAAAAAAAAGACACAACGGAAATGATCAGTTTCTTTCAAGTTGCTATTTATTTTCGTGTAAAACGAATATTTTTGCGTTTACTGACAAAATAACTCTCAATTTCACAAATGCGAAAATTGACATTTGGAGCACTTATTTGCGGAAAAGGGGGGGGGGGGGGGAATAGTCAAAATACCAAAAATGGTCAGGTGTTTTTTTTGGGAGAGGGGGTGCCGGGGGGGATAATTTTTCCCCAGAATTGATGCCTAGTCAATAAAAATACAGTAGGAGATTGGACCTTAGAAGCAGCTATTCAAACTATGCATTGAATGTATAATAGTTAGCGCGCACATACACAAGAAATACAACCTGGAAGGGGATATTTAAATAGTCATTTTGTTTTTAAGTAGATTGGATAAATTCGCACCTTTTCTTCATGTCTTTGATTGGCAGTTCCCAAATCCAAAGCCTCCCTCCGCGCATACAAAATGCTCTTTGTCATCACATTCCAAACACGTGGCCTGTTATCAACATTAAATGATCAATTCGGTGTATGGTAAAAAAATATATAATAATAATCTTAATTTAAAGGAAAAGAGAGTGAGGAAAACGTGCATATGGACATTTTTCATTTTGTGCAATCAAATGGGGTCCTGTGGAAATGTTATTTAAAAAAAAAAAAAAAAAAAAAGAGAAAAAACAAACAAACGTACGTGTAGTGTGTTTATTATTGTGGTTTCAAAACAGATGGAATGTATATCTCAAAGTCGTTATCATATTGTGGAAATAAAGATGATTAAAATAAGTGAAATTATACTGTAAAAAAAATCGTGTGGTCTTATGTAACGCTAAAAAGGTCAGAACATGTATTTTTTTCTCAGTAATAAAGGACAGAAAATGATGTAGAAAGTAGTGGCACTCATTTTTTTAATGTAAATTGAACTCTTTTGGGGTGCGGTCGTAAAATATGGAAAACAAAATATAATTCAGCTTGTCTCTTCCCCACTTCGCCTAGAAAAAGACGTAAAGGCCATTTGAAATTTGCAGAACGCCTTATTGGAGTCCCAAGACGGGAAATGTAAAAAGTAGTTGCATAATTTAAACTTGCATTTATGTATGAAAGTCCTTTAGGTGGGTTGGGGGCTAAAAATCATGCAAAGCTTAATCGGGGAATTCCTGTTCTCCACTTGGCCTCTTCGGACATAAAATTATGTTGAACGTATTTTCACGCTTTGATTTTAATTGAGTAGTTTGAGGGTGGGTGGGGGTGGGGGGGGTGAGGAGTGCATTGAAAACAAATAAAAATCACAACTTCACATTAGGAACATTTAACTCAGTGAACGCCTGCTTTCCACTTGGCCTTGGGCTCCAAGGACAGAAAATAAGACTGAGTTGATTTTTTTTTTAGGGGATGTGGCACTCAAAACCATACAAATATTTTTTTAAAAATACAAGTTGCATGTTCTCCGCTGGCCCTAGGCCTCATGTGTGCACAAAAAAAAAAAAAAAAAAAATTAGCATTCTGTGCTCCGATAATATGCGACAGCTTCTGCTCTTAGATGTCCATGCCTGGTGCTGATTGCAGCGGCATCTCCACCCTATAGTAGCCTACTTGGTGCATAAATATGCTGATTTGGGGGTGGGGGGGGGGGGGTAGAATCCATTAAATACAATTAAAAAAAATCTTACCCGGTAGCAGACCTATACATGACAGGAGACCCAAATAATGCATGTTAAAATGATCATAAACGTCCTTATGAATTAACTACTGGAAACCCAAAATTAAAACATACGAATGCTAACTTAGCGATGACGTGTGCCAGCACTTTTCTGCAAAAGTCAACAGGAGAACATTGCCATAGAAGCCAACTTCCTCTCTCGTATTCATTTGTTTTAACCAGAAACCATATTCAAATGTTAAGCGGAATGGGAGAAAACGCATCAAACGGGTGCGGTATAAGGTTTTAGGATTTTTATTGGGAGCTTCCAACGCAATCAGGGCACAAAGACAGCCGGGAAACGTCCCAACCCGCATTACTAATAATGGTGCACTGGCGGCCCCTACTGTCCAAAGACGAAACAGCACTCCCAGCAAAAAAAACTGGGTGGTGGGGAAAGTGCACGAACATTATTCATTTTATTTCAAGTAACGACATCTCAATAAAAGCCAATACATTTCTTACATATTAGAAGATAAACCAGTGAAATATTTACAGGTAGGGAAACCGGAGGAAAGGATAAGAGTGGCTCAAGTTGCCTGTACACAATTACGTCAACATGAAATGATTTGCATCAGTTGCCGGGTTCTTCCGCGGCGTGGGTGGTGGGCTTCTTGGTGGAGTTTTGGACCACCCAGGGGTGAGCGAGAACCCCTCGTATGGGCAGTCTGTGCACGGGGTTGTGCTTCAGCAGGAGCGAAATCAAATCCTTGGCCAGCACGCTGACGCTGGACTGCGAGGGGTACGAGTACTCCACCTGCACCGTTAAAGGGGATGGCAAAAGATGAACAAAAGCACCACGCTCATTTCAAAACTATAATAAAACAACTCAATTTTCAACTATTACAGTGGCACCTCAAGAGCTTAATTTGTTCCGTGCAAAATTTTGCACGACACGGCATTGTACTGTATAAAAACAGCAATATCATTTGCTTTCCATGCACGTAACCTGCAAACAGAAAATGCCAGGACAAACCTCAACTGTACCTAATGTATTGTCCTTCCTCTGTGGGGTCCATTGGCAGTTGGCAAACCAGCTTAATGGCACATACAGTACATTGTGTTTAAATTAGGGGTGGCACCAAATCTTTTTAGAATCGATTCTCCTCATGATCAAAAATAAAATATAGTGTATATTGGTACCAACTGTATGGTAAACGGTTAGCAATCGCGATTAGCGCACTAGGGATTACAATTTTTGGTCAGAAAACACTCACTACCATTCAGATCACTCATACTTATGGTTATATGTACATTACACATCAAACAGTGTCTCACAAACCACTTACAGATGCTACTTTGTCACGTTTTGCAAAGTCCATCTGCAATAAATGTCGGTGTAAAACATGGTTTCCGGGCAGAACGTTTTTTTTTGTGTCGTTAACATAGGTTAGTGATAGACTCCATTGTAAACTGTGGACCCCCTGAACAATAGTTTACTACATAAGTCCTCCTAGACGACCCTATAGCAGAGGTGGGCAAACTAGGGCCCGCGAGCCACATCCGGCTCATTGATCATTTCATCCAGCCTGCACAAGATTGGTACAGAATCACCCAAATCCTATAAACATAATGACTACATTCATTCGACCATGTCCTGTAATACCGAGTGGTTCCATCAGGTTGTGCTGTAACGCCCAGTGGTTCCACCAAGTTGGCCTGTAATGCCCAGTGGTTCCACCAGGTAGCGCAGTAGGTACAGTAATACATTGACTTGACTTTGGCTGTTCTGTTTTTACTCGGTTACTGCTCTAAACACTTCTTCAACCATGAGTGGGCCAAAGAAAAGAAAAGTCGACAGAGTGCCGAATATTACTACTAAATACTTTTCACTGAATTCCGGTCAAAGGCTGTATGTCTAATTTGTTGAGAAACTATTGCAGTTTTAGAGGAATATAACATCAGCCGTCACTTTTCTTCCAAGCATGCTGATTATGCTAACAGCCAATCAATGCAAGAACTGATGGCTACGACTCAGCGGTTAAAATCAAGCTTGCAGGTTCAGCAAAACACCTTTATCTGACAAACTGCCATCCAAGTTTAAGTCACTCACGACCCTAAAACAGCACCACGGCAGCTGCAGATGGAAGTGATTGAGCTCCAATGTGATATTGTCTTAAAAGAGAAGTTAAAAGCTCAAACTGGATGAGTTTTATGCTTCATTAAGCGCAGACAAATTTCCCAAAATCCAGAAGATGGCACAGAGGATGCTGGTGGTGTTTGGCTCTACATGTGTGTGCGTGATGAACGCCAACAAAACATTCTATGGATCCCAGCTGAGTGATGAACACCTCAGATGTGTTTTGAGAATTGGCACAACAAAACTAACACCAGACTTTAATGCACTGGCTAAAAAGGTGATCAACAAAACAACAGTGTTCCCATTAAAAGTAAATTAAGTATTAACACTACAATGCCTTTTTTGTTGTTTGTTTATTTTTTATATGTAAACATCTGGTCCTGGCTTGGCCCACCGGATCGAATTTTAAAAGTCAATGTGGCCCCTGCCCTATAGCCTATATTGCTGGAGACTTGATGTCTTACCCTGGATATCCTGCGATACGTGTCCTCATGAGATTTGGTTTCAAACGGAGGTTTTCCGAGCAGGAACTCGTAGCAAAGCACGCCGAGACTCCACAGGTCCACCTTTTCGTCGTGGGTCTTCCCTTCGATCATTTCGGGGGGCAAATAGTCCAGTGTTCCGCATAAAGTAGACCTCCTGCACAAGGAAGTGGGGGTAAGTCAGTCATATGGCACCTTCTCTTACATGAAGAAAAAGAAACAGACGAAGGAGCACCTGGACGAGGGCGTGTGAACGGACCAACCGAAGTCAGCGATCTTTAGTTCCCCGTTGGCGCCCAGCAGGAGGTTCTCGGGCTTAATGTCCCTGTGGATCACTTTCCTCGAGTGGCAGTAGTCCAGGGCGTCCGCCAGCTCCATGATGTACTAGCGTGGCAGTGATTATAGCCAGTGCAACATGGATACCCCCCCCCCCACCCCCAAAAAAGACAACTTACGGTGGCACTGCGATCTTCAGCGAAAAATCTACAGCGCTGCAGCTCACCGAAGAGCTCGCCCTTGGGCGCGTACTCAAGAATGAGATACACTCGTGATTCGTCGTGGAAATACCCGTAAAGTCGCAGGATGTTGGGGTGCCTAGAGAAGAGCATTTGTAGTCAGTACAGTAAACGCCCATTTATCACAGGTGATACGTTCCAGGACCACCTGCAATATACAGTAATCTGATAAAGAGAGACTATAAAAAATATTTTTTTTTCAAAATAGTTCACCCCATTTTAACATCTGTGTAGATTATCAGCCATCCAGGTCATGGTAATCCTCAATACTTGAATCGATCCAACTGAAGTCATTTGTTGAAGACACTCCATCTTTAATCTAAAAGTTACTTGAATTGATCTTCTAAACAACATGGAACGAGCACTTCAAACTTTAAAAGTCTCTATAAACACATTCATGGAGAAAAAAATAAATAAAAAAATAAAAAAATACTATGGCCTATTCGATTGCTCTTCTCACAAATGTGTTCCGTTTGCGCTATTTAAATTGAGTTTTAGGGCGGGTGACGCAGTTTGAAACATTATTGTATTTTATTTATTTTTTTTTTAGCCCAAACCCCTCGGAATTTTAAATCCATATAGCCGAACTGCCGCGTTATTCACGGCACCGGGCTAATTGCTTGGTCCCTTATCAGCCAGCGAGAAATACGGCAAGCTTGATTGCAGCGGTGAAAACAAGTGAAGAGTGAAAGCTCCTTCATTACAGTGCATCCAGAGAGTATTCACAGCACTTCACTCTTTCCACATTGATATGTTGCATCCTAATTCCAAAATGAATAACATAGTACATAAGAAAAAAATTTCAAACATTTTTAGTGCCGTCATTATGGGGTGCTGTGTGTAGAATTTTGAAGGGAAAAAAGTTTATTTTGAAATTCGGGTGGAACAGAATGTAGAAAAAGTGAAGCATTGTGAATACTTTCTGGATGTATTTTTTGCAATTTGTATCTCCTTAGATACAAATTGCCTCTGTAGGAATACAACACTGTTGTAAACTGAGGACTATTCACTACACACAAAGTGTAAATTATGTTTAAGAAATGAAATCCAACTTAAAGTGACCCTGTGATCACAGCCCTCAGAAAAAGGGTGTTAATTATTATGATGATATATATATATATATATATATATATTTTTTTTTTTTTACCTGAGGTGAGACTGGATCTCCACCTCTCTCCTCAGCTGGTGCTCCACACCCGCCTTCTCCAGCTGCTTTTTGAAAAGCACCTTCAAGGCCAGGATGAATTTGGTCTCTCGTTCTCTGGCTAGGTAGACGTTGCCAAACTTGCCTTTTCCGAGCGGACGGCCAATTTCAAAGCTCTCCAGGCTCCACCGCTTCCTGCTCCTTCACAGAGGCAAAAACAAGCGTCAACGAGCAACAATAAACAAAAATGTCATGTTAATGCGGAAAGAAGTACTTTGATGACGTTGAGTCTACAGAATCTTTCTTGGCCGGCTTGTCTGTTCATAAAAGGGAAGAGAAAAAAAAATGGTAACAGTAGACTACACCACATAACTATGACAATACATTTTACATGACCGTACTCTGTGGCATCTCAGGTTTCACAGTTCCTGTTGCAAGTTTTGCTGATATGGCCATTGCTGGTTTAGTGGTTCCTGCAGCAGGTTTTGCCATCCCCAGGTTCACCTTGGGCTCATTCATCTTGGGTTGGCTTCGCTGGACAGCAGGTTTGGATTGCGTATTTACATTCGTGGTCGCCGGTTTGACATTCTGATCGACTGGTTGAGCGGATTTTGCGGCATTGAGGAGGTGAGGTGCGGACTTGATGTGTTTTAACGGCTGCACAAAGCGCTGAGGTCCATTGGACACTGACAGAACACGTTGCGGTTGCTGGGACGGTGCGACTAAATGCTTAGAAGCCGTATGCGACTGGTGGGACATGGGGAGACGCATCGGTCCATCTTCAGTTAGCTGGAATTAAAGGAATATACAATGAATCGTCAAAGAGATTAGTCATAAGATCCACATTCTAATGCAACAGAACTTCTAGGACTGGCCAATTCCTGCTTTCCTATTACCCATTCTATGACATTTTTGGCTCAATGATGCAGTGAAAGTCTATTTTTCAAATAATATATATGCCAAACTAGAGGTAGACTGATGTTTTTTTCCAGGGCCGATACCGAATATTAGTAGTCAAGGAGGCGGACAACCAATATTTAGAGCAGATATTCATTTGCAGTAAAAGGCAAAAGATTGACATCAAAATTTTGATGAATACAAACTCCAACACTACGTTTAGGTTCCTTTAAGCATATGTTTATGAAACCGCTTTTCAGATTTGCAACATGCAAAAGTTCCCTCCCCCCCCTCCCCCCCTTCTTCTCAGTAGCTGGGAGATGAGGTAAACTACTTTTTATGCAGAGAAGTATTGTATATGATTTTTTTTTTTTTTACTATTGTACTTAAGCAAAAATAAAAAAATACACTGACACATATACACTAACCATGTCACTTACCTTCACGTCAGGCCTCTGAGCCTTCGGGTCGTTTAGTGTTTTGAGCCTGGCAGCAACCTCCATAGTCTGACAAAGGCGATAAACAATAGAATAATAATAATGATTAGTAAATAATGATAATCGACATCGCCGTTTGAAAGAACGCCGACTAGAAACTAGCAGTTAGCATGGGCTAACAACAACACGACACCATTGGCGTTTGTTTGCGGTTAAGACTGGCTTTCGCGAACACAAAATATAGATCTTTGAAAATTTGCGTAACATGAAACGAACTGTTAATATATTCAAATTGACTTAGAGTGAAACGTACCCAAGTGTATTATAGTACACTGCGACGCCAAGGAACCACTCCAGAAAAAGCTCGATGGTGGGCAGGCGACGTTAACCTTGCTAGATTACGGTTTTTCACGGCAGCGGACATAAGGGAAAAAAATAGTGGTTAAAGAAATATTTATATATATCCAGAAACGTCGACACAACTAACGCTTGTCTTTTAAAATAAATAAATATATGTATGTACGATAGCGAATGTGGAAATATCAACGTAGCTCGGAGTCGCTTGTTTAATTTCAAACGTCCCTCGCTTCCGAGACTTTAAGCTCAGAACTCGCCTCTATTGGCTAACAGCGTGTACTGGCAGCTCTCCCATTGGCTGACATGTCCACGTAGGTAACACTCCGCGAGACTTGAGTGCGAGAGTGGTGTATGATTGGTGGATAAGTGTGTATAAATTATATATATATCCATCCATCCATTTTCTGAACCGCTTATCCTCACTAGGGTCGCGGGAGCCTATCCCAGCTATCTTCGGGCATGAGGCGGGGTACACCCTGAACTGGTTGCCAGCCAAAATCAACCTGCCACGCATGTTTTTGGGAGGTGGGAAGAAACCGGAGTGCCCGGAGAAAACCCACGCAGGCATGCAAAACAGGCCGGGCCGGGGATTGAACCCCTGTCCTCAGAACTGTGAGGCAGACGCTCTAACCAGTGGGTCACCGTGCCGAATTTATATATATATATATATATATATATATATATATATATATATATATATATATATATATATATATATATATATATATATATATATATATATATATATATATATATATATATATATATATATATATATATATATGTGTATATATACATATATATATATATATATATGTGTATATATATATATGTATATATATATATATATATATGTATTATATTGCAGTCATTTGTTAACATCATTTAAGTTCATTTTTTCCTCATTAATGTACACACAGCACCCAATATTGACAGAAAAAAAACGTAATTGTTGAAATTTTTGCTGATTTATTAAAAAAGAAAAACTGAAATATGAATTGCAAGTGCAGGGATATCCTGGACCAAAACCTTCTCCACAGTGCTCAGAACCTCAGACTGGCCCAAAGGTTCACCTTCAAACAAGACAATGACCCTAAGCACACAGGTAAAATACAGAAGGAGTGGCTCTGTGACTCTGTGACTGTTCTTGAATGGCCCAGCCAGAGCCCTGACTTAAACCCAATTGAGCATCTCTGGAAAGACCTGAAAATGACTGCCCACGAACATTCACCATCCAACCTCACAGAACTGAAGAGGATCTGCAAGGAGGAATGGCAGATGATCCCCAAATCCAGGTATGAAAAACTTGTTGCATCATTCCCACAAGGACTCATGGCTGTATTAGCTCAAAAGGGTGCTTCTATTAAATACAGAGCAAAGGGTCTCAATACTTATGGCTGTGAGATATTTCAGTTTTTCTTTTTTAATACATCTGCAAACATTTCAACAATTCAGGTTTTTTTTTTGATGAACTTTGTACAAATCTCATGTTGTGTATGGACAGTTTTTTTTCATCCCAAAAAAGTTTCAGAAACATTCCCCCAATTTTAACAATTTTCTAAATGAAACCATTAAAATTAATCAAAATAATCCTGACTATTACATAATTTTAGTCTTTCTTTAGTCTGATTCTTATGTCTATTTTTTCCGTTTTTGTTTATATGGCTACTGCTTCCTTGGCAGTTATGTGAACATTTTATGAAAATTGATTGTTTCCATGTTTATAATGTTTTGTTGTATTTTTCAATAAAGTTTTTGTGAAGTAGGGAACATCGCGATAACTCAGACGTACGTGTTTTCCGGCTGTCGCTCAGCCTCATGCGCATGCGCGTCACCGACATTACGCGGGCATTGCATCAAGTAATGGTTGTGCGGAAAGCAATAACATCACCCAGTAATTACGACGATTATCACCGTAACGACTCTATCAGCCTATTTTAGAAGTGAGGTGTATTGCAAAAAAGTTTGGTTTGCAAAGAGGGTCGTGGAAGCCCCCCTCGGGACACACACATAGACAGAGGCCGCCATGAAGCTGACGGACAATGTGCTGCGGAGCTTCAGGGTGGCGAAGGTTTTCCGGGAGAACTCGGACAAGATCAACTGCTTCGACTTCAGCTCCAACGGAGAGTCCATCATATCGAGCAGCGACGACGATTCGCTCGTGTTGTACGACTGCCAAGAAGGGAAGTAAGTAAGACGGGGGTCCTTATTTACCCTCTCGTTGTCTCGTTTGCTGACACGCTAACGCTAGTTAGGAGGCACGGCCTGGGATTTTTCTGTGTGTGGGCGACTGACGGCGATGGGAATGTGTAAAAAAGAAAGGAAAAAGTAAATTGATTGTAACTGTTGTGATTAATGTATCATTTGTTTTAAGAAGAAAAAAATGTAATTTTCCAACTATCCTTGCAGCACTGTTTTGAAGTGGTTAACTTCTTCTGTCTCGCAGTTCTGAAGTTCTGGGTTCGAATCCCTTCATGTGTGGCGTTAGCAAGTTCTCCCCATGCTTGCGTGGGGTTTCAGTTTTTTTTTTTTTTTTTTTGAAGACTGGGATTGACTGGCGACCAGTCTAAAGTAGACCCCGCTTCTCTAACCAGAGTCAGCTCTAAATTGCCCAGAGCTGTGAATGCTTCTTTGTCTCTGTGTGCCCTGTGATTGGCTTTTCACTTAAAGTAGTAGTAGAAAACCAGTCCAGGCTGTACCCAACGTCTCTCGCCAAAAGTCTGCCGGTATAGGCTCCTGCACTTCTGCGATCCGAATGAGGCCAAGCACTATAAAAAACCGATAAATGGATGTCCTTAGGTCTGAATGGTTATCTGTGTATATGTGCCCTGCCAGAGAATATCCCATTTCCCTCTCCAAAATATGTCTTTTGGGTAGGATCGGCTCGATCATATCTGTGACTTTGAACGTGATAGATAATGGAGGGATGGATGGATAACCTTAGGTGTGAATGGTTGTTGGTCTATATGTGCCCAGCAACTGGCTGGTGACCACTCCAGGTGTGATAGGCTCAAGCTCACCAGTAACCCGAATGACAACAAACTCTATAGAAGATGGATGTAAGCATAATTTTCCTACCATCCGAATAATTTTCTCTCTAAAATGTGATAACAGACCCAAGAGGACCCTTTACAGTAAAAAGTATGGAGTGGATTTGATCAGGTACACACACGCAGCCAACACAGTGGTCTACAGTTCCAACAAAATTGATGGTATGTTTTTTTATTATTATTATTATTATTATTATTATTATTGGAAGCCAAATGTGTGACATGATTTTTAAAAAAAAAAATATTTATTTTTTGTTGCCTTGAAGTGTTGCTAGTATGAAACATCTGACATCCTAAGGGTTGAAATACCATATATCACATATATCACAAATAGTGGACGCCTCTAATAAATGAAATGATGCAGCCTTTATCACTCAATGGAGAGGTATTGTGCATTTTTACACTATTATTTTGGATACAAAATTAATTTTCACTGCAGGTCCAAGTGCCCAATTCAAAATTAATGCATATAAATAAATATATATCTGAATTTAGATCTGGAAAATGTTTTGAAAATCGGAAACACCGAGAAATTTAAGATATTACTTTGCATTATACAATGTAGCGCATAGTAATATTTTGTCTGTTTCCATTTACCTCTATTGGTTTTTAGCACATAGTTTGATAATTCTCAAAATGGCCGCAATTTTTCAAATGGTAGCAACTCGATATAAGTTTTGCTCTCAGGTTTTAACACTAATACGAGTAAATAAACACCACCATTTGAGGAAATATGGTATATTTAGTCATACTTCACCATGTCAGTTAAATGTTAATGGTATTGCATTTGTGTTTTTGTGCCTCCAGGATGCTCGCCGCACGACTGCTTGCTCTGGTCTGAGGTAGTTTTTTGTACAGTTTTTGGGTCTATGATTGTGCCCCACACTGGAGCTAACTGTACAAATGACTGCCTTGCCCATGTCCGAGCGCACTCGTCTCAACTGCACGAGTTTGATTTTGTAAATGTATTTACAGCGTAAATGCGTCGCGTACGATGTATCATGACCGATGTTTTTCCATTGTGTCGTCCCCGAAGATACAATCAGATACTTGTCCCTTCACGACAATAAATACATCCGCTACTTCCCTGGGCACAGTAAAAGGTGGGTACTAGTAGTCTTGTCGTCTTTTGTTTTTCCCGGGCGCATTCAATTATTCCACTTGACTGTTCTACCCAGAGTGACCTCCCTCTCCATGTCTCCTGTGGATGACACCTTCATTTCTGGATCCCTGGATAAAACCATAAGACTGTGGGACCTGCGCTCGCCTAACTGCCAGGTAATCCAGTTAGTTATGTTATAACTCGGGCTCGGACTCTCGAATTCCCCATTTGCTATTTGCATTGTCAGTAACGAATGACTAACATATCAACATATCTGAATCGAATCGTTACTCCTTGTACTATTCCAAAGTATAGCCATGTCATTGTCCGACAAAAGAAAAATCTAATTTGATTATTAGAAAACTATCTATAGCCTCTAGTTACGTTAAAGGTTTTTTTTGAGGGGGGGGTCGCAGATTTTGTCACATCACCAGAGGGTACGCTGGCGGGTTTTGACAACCGCTTCTCCTAGTCTCCAAAACACCTATTTTTAGTTGAAAATGGCTTACAAGCCTTTAAAGAGTCAATTGTGTGTAATATGCCCCCATTAAAGTACTGTCTCACCCACCTGTTGTCACATGCAGGGCCTCATGCACCTCCAGGGGAAGCCGGTGTGCTCATTCGATCCCGAGGGTCTAATTTTCGCAGCTGGCATCAACTCAGAAATGGTGAAGCTTTATGATCTGCGCTCTTTCGACAAGGTGAGCGCGGCATGACAATGCGATGTCGAGCAGCGTCACGTTCGTCACCCCCCTCGGTCCGCAGGGACCCTTCGCAACCTTCAAGCTGCAGTACGACAGGACGTGCGAGTGGACGGGACTCAAGTTCAGCAACGACGGCAAACTCATCCTCCTGTCCACCAATGGCGGCGCTCTCCGCATCTTAGATGCGTTCAAAGGTGCCGTGCTGCATTCCTTCGGGGTGAGATGAACACGGCCACTCGCATTGTATTTGTCATAAAAAGTTCAATATAACTGACACTACATGAAAACAAGCTGTCAGAGAGCTGCATTGTTAGAGGGACAACATGTTTATTGTTTGGACTTCACAGTGAAGTACAATCGTAACATACTGAGAGCTGCTTCTGATATTTTGGTTTCTAAATTTAAATTTTTTTTTTTTTTTTTTAAACAAGTTATTCTCTCCTAAATGCTTGAAATGCCCCCTTTTAACATTGCAACATGGCAATCGGCATTTGTTTTGGGTTAAGTCTAGTTAATTAATTAAAACATTAAGTCTAGTTAATGGGTCAGTGTAGATAAAATGGAGCAGAATCATAATTGTCACTTTATAAAGCCGTTGTTTATATACCTGCAGGGATACAACAACAACAAAGGTGTCACACTGGAGGCCTCGTTCACACCTGACTCTCAGTTCGTCGTCATCGGTAAGCAGTGTTGGGGAGTAACTCATTACATGTAACTAGATTAGGTAATTTAATTACATAATTTATGTAATAGTAATCCATGACATTACTGGGAGAAAATGTGTCATTAAATTACAGTTGCTTTTGGGAATTTCCATTATTCCAATTTTAATAACATTTAAAAAATTGGCGCAAGAGGTCTTTTTTTATTTCTTTCTTTTTTTTCCTATATCACTTCCTCCTCCTTCAGCCGACGCTTGTGATTGGCTCTCTCTGGTCATGTGCCATTCTGCTGTAGTCTCAAACGTGACATATTTTTCCAAATGTGACCTTGAAGTGACACCCTGTGGTGCAATCGATTAGTTTATCTGAGATTTTGAAAAGGTTAGGCTCATAGTTACACTTTTGAACATATAAAAGAACACTGACTTTTTAACAGTTTTGTCATTATAATTTTGGACTTTTTTTTAAGGAACAGTTATCTAGGTCGTCATAGGAAGTGATAGTCTAAATTGTGCACATTTGTCATTAGGTCAACATGGTGTGGTGGTTTTCCATGTGCTGTACACATACAATGCAACATTTTTTATGATGTATATTTTATCATGATTTGTTACCAGTTTATTATTTGTGTAAAGAACAAATATGTGGTTAATTCCAAAATAATGATCTATGGTTATAATCCACATTTTGAGAGGAAACATCCAAGGGTCCTGTTAAAGCATTTAAAATTACGAAAAGTAATCAAAATGTAATTAGTTATATTTGAGAAAGTAATAGAAATAGTTACTCTGTTGAAAATGTAATAGTAATGTAAGTTGTAATTGTAACCCAACTACATTTCCAGAGTAATTTTCCCAACACTGTTGGAAAGTTAGTCTGTGTAGCCAGCCCCTTTCATGCGGAGAGCCTGAAAAATCAACATAACAGATAAGATACAGCATTCAGTTGCCTTTGCCTTTTAAGTAAAATCCAGTATTGTAGCCTTTTCATATAATTTATTTAAATCCTGTAGCTAACATGTAATCTTTAAACAAAGCAAACTTAACTCCTGCAGATACATTTGTTTTAACATTAAAAAGTTTATATTCTGTAGTTAAAATGCATTTTAACCGTTTTAAACAATTTCTTTAAAAAAATTTCAAATCCTGTAGATAAAATGTGTATTTTTGGACAATCTATTTTAATACAATTTGAAATCAGGTATATAAAATGTATGGTCAAGTTTTAAACACTGTTTAACACAATTTTAAAACGATTTATTTTAAAAATCCTGTCTAAAATTTATCGAGATTTTCAGCGCTGTCAAATGGTCCGTATTTTGTTACGGAAATCACTGAACGCTAACTTGTTACACCTGTAACACTAATTTTGGCATTGTTCGCCCGCGTCAGAAGCCCTGCCTGTGCGTACTCATTCTCTCTCAGTCAATTTTCTATCATAGAGTGGTCGCCACTACCAAGGCTTTAGTTTTCCCTCCACTTTGTAAAATGGTTCAGTTCGGCACCGAGAGTGAGACTCATGGGCTTTCCCAGCTTAATCGATCGGGGAAGAGAAGCGCAGATGCTTCAGCCCGGGCTCCTGCTTTGGCGCTGAATTAAAGCATATTACCCCGACGTACGAGTGACGTATTGATGGTCAATGTGTCCTACAATTCACATTAGTTCTCACAGGAGCCAGTTGCCTTCTTAATTAATCGGTACACGAGCCGCTAATACTAGTTTGGTTGTGTCAGGCCGACCGGCGATGTCGCTGGCTCAGCCCAGTCATTAAGGGGCCCCGAGGCAAACTCAGTCGGTGCACCCAACAGTATTGCACTGTATAAAAACACACAGTCGTCAGATTTGCTCTCACACAATACAGAAACTCTGAGCAGAAAACATAACTGTACCTCATGTATTGTATCCTTTCTTGTTCTTCTGTAGTGTCTGTTGGCAGTTGGCAAACCAGTTTAATGGCACATAACTGCCACCAACTGATAATGTCGTTCCACTGTAGAGAAACCAATGTGAATTGATGGTTGAAAACATTGTTTAAATTCTGAAGATAAAATTTATTGCAGAATTATTAAACTGTTCATTAAAAAAAGTTAAATTGTTACCACTTAAAGGTAATATTTTGTTGATGTATCTTTTCATCTTTGTCTACTCATTATTGGAGATGAGCCAATTAATAGAATTGAGGTCTCGTTTCTGGCTGGGATTGAATTAAATTTTTTTTGTGTGTCGCAGGCTCCGAGGACGGCAAAATCCACGTGTGGAACGCCGAGAGCGGCATGAAGGTGGCCGTGCTGGACGGCAAACACACGGGGCCCATCACGTGCCTCCAGTTCAACCCTAAATTTATGACGTTCGCCAGCGCCTGCTCCAACATGGTGAGCGAGAGCCACATTGTTACATGCTTGACACCTGTTTATAAGCGCATCCGATCACTTTGTGGAACGATAGAGTTAGCTGTGCAATACAAGGTTTTCTTTTGTTATTGGGACACTGGAGCCAAAGTGTTGAAGTGTGGCATTGAGCTCTGGGGGGAAAATTACGGCAGTTTTTAAACGCTTGTAAAATACACACAAACCAAAGTGTCTTTAATTTGTATACGCTTGTCTTTTCAGGCGTTCTGGCTCCCCACCATTGACGATTAAAGTGTGAATCGGCGGCCAGCAGAGGGCAGCACCTCATGCTCTGTCTTTGTGTGTCAATAAATTGTAAATATGTTGTGTGCAGAACTAGAGTATGTCTATTTGTTTTTTTTATATATTTTTTATTCTATATTAAAACTTTCCTTGAAAACCTTCAGGTATTTTGTCCCCTTTTTTTGTGTTCTCTCCAATTATGATTAATACTCTGAGGACATAGTTTCTGTACGTTGAAAGTTTTAAGTTAATAGTCTCGCCTCAATTGTTTTTAAGCTTCATAACTGATAAGTGCACCATAAACAGTAAAGCATGTCTGAAGTGGCACCTGTACTCCCCAAAAGTTCAAACGTAATGCTTCTAATTCAATTATTAGTTGACGTGATATGAGTTTTACAATTATTTGGATTAGGTAAATTGATCAAGCACGGCGTGAAAATAAAAGTTTGAAAAAAAAAATTATGTGAATTTGTTTAGTCTTAATTTCCAGTCATATCAGACAAATTTAGGGTCACAAAAAACCCCAAACAAAAAAAAGTAATATATAATACAATAAACCATAATTTGCATGAATTGAGATCTGATAGATAGTGGTGGTGTTCAAAGGAAATAAATATATTTCCAATGGAAAAAAAAAAGGTATTTCCTTTTGTAGTCATGGCAGCAGAACAGAAAAAAAGTGGTGCATGACAGCCACAAAAATCATTATACTTATAGTAATAAATAGAATAAATAATCACTGGCTTGAATTGAGATCTTATTTTTGTATATTACTTTTGTAAAAAAAAAAAAAATATATATATATATAAAACGATGGGGAAAAAAAAGGCACATCACCCGGCATTATTTCTAATGGAAATGCTTGTCTGCTGTCGATTCCATCGAAGCAGGTTTGTGACTTCACATGTACTGTACGTCATCTGCTCCTCCACTTGTGGTGTTGGGTGGTTGTTGTTTTTTTTTCCCCCACAGGTCAGCACCATGATTGGACTGTCAGTGCGAGCTAAATTTGGTAGTCAGGGTGTGTGATCATGTTCCCTGCATGTGTGCACACGATACTGTCCCAGTGACTTGAGCGATGTCCTATCTCGCACACCCATAAGGTTGCTGACATCCATCACAGCTCTACACAATTGTACTTAGACGTTTTCAATTTGACACTTAGACGTTTTCAATTTGACAGAGTAAATCGCAGACTTTGAATTATTATTATTTTATTTTGTAGCTTACTCGTGACTCAGAGTGACCATTTTTGAGGGGCCTGCTAGGAGGACGACCCTGCTGCTTGCTTGCTGCTGCTTGAGCCGCCATGTTTCTGGCCTTAGTGGTGACGCCAGAGCTGAAGGAGTTTCTGGCCCGGGCGAGAGGGGGAGCGGTGCGCCTCCTTAAGGTGCGCATACAAGACGGTGAGTGACCCTACAACAACACACCACTGGGGTGACTGGATAACATTGGGTGTGTGTTGTGTTTCACTGGCTTTGCTACTGTTTTGTGATCCCCATTGGTTCTTTATTGTTTTAATGAGTCATTGGGCCCTCTTGGAATATTTACGATCACCAATTTTTGCCCCAAAGGTCTCTCAGTAGCTAGTTAGAAAAAAAAAATCTGCACCGGAAACCCCTTTGACCAATTGACATGACATTTAGTGTATAAATCAATCATAACAGGACGCATAAACAAATCTCAAGGACCCGGGCCCAACATTTTACAGGAAGTCGGCCATTTTGGTGTGAAGTATCTTGGGCAGTTTCCAGGGCTGGGATTTTGATCATTTGAAGGATTTAGCATGAAAAAGAAGAGAGTGAGGGCCCATTCGTCAACTTTAATGTTGGAATGTATTTTTTTTTTATGCGGCACGGTGATCGACTGGTTAGAGCGTCAGCCTCACAGTTCTGAGGACGCGGGTTCAATCCCCGGTCCCGCCTGTGTGGAGTTTGCATGTTCTCCCCGTGCCTGCGTGGGGTTTCTCTGGTTTCCTCCCACATCCCAAAAACATGCATTCATTGGGGACTCTAAATTGCCCGTAGGTGTGAGTGTGAATGGTTGTTTGTTTCTATGTGCCCTGCGATTGGCTGGCAACCAGTTCAGGGTGTACCCCGCCTCCTTCCCGATGACAGCTGGGATAGGCTCCAGCACGCCCGCGACCCTAGTGAGGAGAAGCGGCTCAGAAAATGGATGGATGGATGTATTTTTTATTCTTCTTCTTCTGACGAATGAATCGACTTTTGGGGGACCTCAACATGCCTGAAAAAAAAATAGTTTTTACTTGAATGTTTTTCTTTTACTTGAAGGTACATCTCAATAAATTACAATATAGCACAAAGGTTTATTTCAGTACTCATACATTATATAAATTAATTAAACATTAGGGAAAATACTTTTAAGAGGGCAAATTCCTGCCTAATTTCTACATTAAAAATCATTTCCAGTGTTTCTTGATTGTTTGTTACTAATATTTCAGTTTCAAAAGATGGTGAATTTGTGGTATTTGTTTGCTGAAAGCAATAATCAAAATAATACATATATTTAAAAACAAATCATGAAATATGTCACTGCGTGTGTGTATTGCATCTCTATAATATGAGATTCACTGTTTGAAATGCACTAACTAAAACTAAATTGAACTTTTGACACTATTATAATTTACTGAGATGTACATGTACTCTCACTTATGCTACGTGCCTCTGGGAAAGTCTAAAAAATTTTGGCCCCCATACCTATTTGAATGATCGACATGAAATTGAGAGAACATGTTTCTCATAGCAGGAGACATTAAAGTCTCAGAGACTCACACCCTAACGTGCACAGGATGTCGGCAATTTTGGTTTGAAATGGGCATTTTCACAATTTCCAGAGTTCATATTTTCACAGACTCCTATTAGATAATTCACACAAATCAGACCCACTCAGTACTAAAAAGCTTGGCAGGGCTAAATTATGAAGATTTTTGTCATTTAATGGAGTATGGTGTTAAAATTTGCTGATCATTTTGTTAGCATTCACCATGAAAAAATAGAATGTGAGGGCCACTGGAAAGTTGGGGGAAAAAAATAAAATCACCCTCCGACACCTGTTTGACCGATCGACACGAAATTGGGCGGACATGTCATCATGTCATATCAATTATAACAAGACGCAAGAAAAATCAGGACCCATGCCATGCATATATGCGCTCATAAATAAATAGCGTGAATTGTATTTTCAATTACAGTAATTATGATTGGTGGAGCATATACTAAGCAATAAAAATATAAATATAAACCATCCTTTGTTTTTATATGACATTAAAAAGAAACATCTGGTGTTGTCTTAAATTTATTTTTAGCCAGTCTAACTATGCATCCAGATACTATCTATAATATTCTAATAAAAACAAAGCAATTAATGGAATGGACTAAAGCGTCATTCCCATGGTGACCTTATTACAACAGTGTTACCGTTATAATGCTCTTGCTGCTCATTACAAATCAGGGGGTTTGCTTTTAGGGTGGGGCGGAAGTTATCTGGTCGCGCTCAGGGCGATCCGATCTGACTGACTTCTAGGGGAAAAAAAACATAAAAAGATGTGGAGGCAGGAAGGAAATGAAGGAGAGGAAAAGGATTTGGAGGCAGCTACTAAGTTTTCTGTGGGAGCAGGGGTCAGCGAGGCCAGTGTTTTCTAGGTACGTTCACGAGGTGCGTGAATCTGACTCTTGTGTCACACCACTCATGACTCTTTGTTTTTGCGTACGGACCCTTTTCAACATTGATGACATTACCCGTGTGATAATTGTTTTTTTATTTGGGCAGGTCATGGCAACCAATTTCTTCCCAGTGACATGCAATCATCTGAGTACTTTTCAATACTGACTCATGATGGACACTTTTCAATCTAAAGTGGGGATCGGGGCACCTACGGTCAAACAAAATGGGGATTCTTGTGATGCTAAAAGATAGCATGCTAACATCTAGTATGCTAACAACCAGCTCAGACTCAGACAAATACTAATTCTGGAACATCTCATGTTTCAAGGCAATGTGCTTTGGTGCTAAAGCCTACCGAGATAGGTATAATGCTAACATGCTAGCAGGTGGCATACTAACATATAGCAAAAAAGCAACCTCAGTACAGTGAGCGCTATGTTAGATCACATTCAGCGTCATGTCCCGTAGTCAGTTACTGTAAAATGCTGAAATGCTAACTATTGGTATGCTAACATATAGAAAGCTAGCAACCCGAGTGTAAAAAGGGCTAGGTTAGCTCGGTGAGGATCATTCCCTCAAGTTAGTTACCATTTAAAAAAAATAATAAAATGCTAATATGCTAATTGTTTGTATGCTAACAAATAGCAAGATAGAAACGTGAGTACAGAAATAATTTCTATGGCTTGATAAGGATTTTACATCATTCCTCGTGCTACTGAAAAGGAGAGTTTCTGATATTCTAACATGCAAACTGCTTTTGGTATTGTAACAAATAGGAGCAAGTTAGCAACCTGAATAAATAAAGCTCAAAGGATTCAAAGTCATGTTCAGCAGTCGGGTAATATAAAATTATGACGTGATATGCTATAACATAAGCAAGATAGCAATGTGAGAGCAAAAAGCACTGAGGCAGATTGATAGATTTGACATCCTGTCCTGCAGTCTGGTCCAATAAAATGCCAACAATTGGTGTGCTAACATAGAGCAAGATAACAACCTGAGTACAGAACGTGCTAATATAGGTCGGTAACGATTTTCATGATCATGTCCAATAGCCAGGTATTATTTAAATAGAAAAATTTATAAAATCCAAACATTCTTTCAGTTGCAATGCTAAGATATAGCAAGAAAGTAACGTGCCTGCAAAAAACGCTAAGCCCGATTGAATGAAGCATTTTACATCCTGCTCTGCAGTCAGGCACTATTACGAATGAGAATTGAGAAAATGCTAACAGCATATTTTCACCGTCAAAATTTAGTAATATCTTTGTAAAGGTATCATTTTGTACTGGATCTCATTCAATAGTGTTCCTCATGTTGTGGCCGTATGTACTTGTGCAACAAAGGCAAGGTTAAGGAAGGATAGCGGGTGGAAAATATGCAGAACAGGAATGTGTTGCGCCTCAGAATAGCAACTGTTTGCAGGAGACAAGTCAGCAAAGCCCAGCAGCATCCTGCGAGGACAGGCAGCTTTTAACTCGCTAGTCGATGGATGGATAGATAGAAAAAAAGAAAAACAACAAACAAAGCGATACTAGCTCGATTAACGATTAGCTAGTGTGGGGTTTCTCCGGGTACTCCGGTTCCCTCCCACATTCCAAAAACATGCATGGTAGGTTAATTGTTGTTGTTTGTTTATATGTGCCCTGTGATTGGCTGGCGTCCATTTCAGGGTGTACCACGCCTCTCGCCCAGAGTCAGCTGGCAAGCAACATTAGCTCAATTTGCTAGATTGAAGAGATAGCTAGCTAGCTAGCTAGATAGATAGATAGATAGATAGATAGATAGATAGATAGATAGATAGACAGATAGATAGCAAAACAACATTAGTGCGCATAGGTAGCTAGCAAATAGATAGATGCACTGAAATATACAGATATGGCAGATATGATGCACTAAAAACCAAGCAATATTATCTTAATTTGCTGGCGAGAAGTGGAATGATTGATAGACAGACCGACGGATGGACAGATTAGATAATATTAGATTACTAGATAGATAGATGGATAGAAAGAAAGAAAGAAAGAAAGAAAGAAAGGTTTACTCAAGAAGCCAAACATAACATCATACCGCTGGCATGTGTTGTAACGTAAGGTAAGGTATGTGACGTCCGCCTGGTGTGACTTTCAGAGCAGCTGGTGCTGGGGGCCTACAGGGAACCAGAGCAGAGCTGGGACCAGGACTACGACCACTTCCTGCTTCCTCTGCTTGACCGGCAGGAGCCCTGCTACGTGCTATACCGCCTGGACTCCCACAATGCTCTGGGCTTTGAGTGGCTTTTCCTATCCTGGTCACCTGATCAGTCTTCCGTATGTCACACCACCTTCATCCTCCTGATCAACACATTCATGTTTAAAGGAGCAGTCAAATATAATTTGGTAGGCTTTTCTAGAAAAAGTAATGGCCAGTAAATGGAAAGCTTACATTTTGGGGGTACTTAAAAAATATTGTATTTTTACACTAAATTAAAGTGAGAAATTAAAATGCTCAAACCCAGTGGTTCTCAAAATCTCTACCAGCAAAACAAATACCTATTTGCTAGCTAGCTATCCAATCTATATGTTGTTTTTCTTTTTAATTGATGTAATGCTGCTGTGCCTTATAGCGTAGCGTGTTTGTTATCCATCTATCTGTATCTGATTGATCGATCGATTGATCTGCAAGCTAGCTAATCGAACTAATTTAGCATCTCCTGTTACGTGTCTGTCAGGCGTCAATTTAAATGGTGAGTAGTTTGACTCTATTGTACTTTAGTTTTCTTTTATAATACATTTGTGAACCTACCTAGCTATCTCACTTTTCATTAATCTATTAACCAAATTGCCCCAAAAGGTGAGTACTCATCTTTTTTAACCTAATCTCAGGCCCAAGTAAAAGTGTCAAGATTAGTTTTGAACAATGATTGGTGTGTTCAGCTGTGATTGTGCGTGTAACTAGTGTGCCACATGGCAATTCATCAACTAATTTCAATCTAAAGTGTCAGCACAACAACAAGCAGCTGACTGTTAGCATCACATGCTATTTTAGCTCTTGGCGATATAAATTCAAAGATATCCTCTTATGTAGCCGCCAGTCTGAATCACTGATAAAATGATGATCACGTTACGCACTCTAAAAGACCGTTCATTGTCTTTCTAATAAATCAACACTTTGTATGACTCGAAACATTGGGAAAAATCATTCACTCATGGGCCCAATGTCAAGTGATGCTATTCGTTACACTGACAATCGGGTCATGTTAACTCAATTTGGGTTAAAGTGGTAATCTCACGATCCGCAAGTGGCAATCTTGTGATAAGTAAAGTGGTGATCCTATGATTTTAAAATGATAATCTTACGACTTTAAAGTGGTAATTTTACGATTTTAGAGTGGTAATCTTAAAGTTGTAATCTTACGATAATAATAAGGTCCTATATTTTTTTATGCAAGAAGTCGCCTATTGTTACAAATCTTATATCATCCCTCTTTCAATCCATTTTCTTTAACGCTTATCCTGTTCTGGATAACGGGAATCAGGCTTCGGGCAAAAAGTTGTTTTCTGGAGAGAGAAAAAAAACATAATTTTGAGAAAGGGTCAAATATTTCTGGGAAAAATTCATGTTCAAGAAATAAAGTATGTTTTCTAAAAAAGGCCATAGATTAAAAAAAAACAGTTGTATAAGATAAAAAGGGTGTATTTTCTTGAAAAGCCATTTGAGAAAAAATATATTTAAGAAAAAGGTGCATATTTTAGAGAATTGTTTTAAAGTCATATTTTCGAGAAAAAAAGCCATAGATAATAAGTTGTATGTTTAAGAAAAGTTGTTTTCTAGAGAAAAAAAAAACAATGTTTTATCGTATGTCTAAAAAAAAAAATTTTTTTTTTTTTAGAAAGGGTACCGTATTTCTGAGAAATGTTCAAGAAAAAAAGTTTATAGAAAACAGTTATAAAACAGAAATAATACTTTGTAGTCAAGAAAAACTTGCATATTTGAAAACAATGTTGTATATTTTAGAGAAAAAAGTAGTATATGTTGTCAAGAAAAGGTCACAGATTTAAAAAAAAAGTTGTACTGTATATGTTAGAGAAAAAGGACTGCGTTTTGAAAAATCCCATTTGAGAAAAATGCTTTACAAGGGAGAAAAAAAATTCATATTTTAGAGAAAACTGTTGTCTAAAAGAAAGTGGTATAATTCAGAGAAAAAAAATATTTTCAAGAACAGTAAAGGTAAAACAATCTGACGGAATATAAATATATATATAGGATTTTACTTGGTCGATTCTAAAGATTCTTGAAACATGAAATGAGCTGTTTATATAGGACCTGAAAAGCTATGATATAGAGTCACTGTTTGTCTGCTGGTTCCAGGTCAAAGACAAGATGTTATATGCTGCAACTCGCAGCACCGTAAAGAAGGAGTTTGGAGGTGGCCATGTGAAGTATGAGATGTTTGGCACACTGGAGGTCAGAGTCTATTTGCTTGGCAGTGTTGCAGCAGTGATGTGTGTTTAAAAGGGGCTGTTTCTACTGTATCTCTTGCCCCCCACACCTACAGGAGGACATCTGCCTGTTGGGCTACCAGCGTCACGTGTCGTCGTGCTCGGGTCCTGCCCCACTCACGCTAGCTGAGCAGGAGCTGCAGAGGATCAAGATCACCGAGGTGGGACGTCTAAATCACAGAGGTGGCGTTGGCGTTGCAAAAGTATTCACCACCTTCACTTTTACCCACATTTTTGTATTCCAAAATGGATTGAATTATCCCCCCCACCCCCCACCCCTTAAAATACGGCACATAATGTTTAATGGTGACAAAATGAAAACATGAAAACAAGTTTCTAGAAATTGGATTGATGGAGGGATATTATATTAGTTTTAAAAAATCGGTTGATTTTTTGCCTAAAAAAATATAGGACCATAGTATTATCGTAAGATTATGACTTTAAGATTAGCACTATCAGATCGTAAAATTACCCCTTTAAAATCGTAAGATTATATCTTTAAATCTCAAACTCAACTCAGTCGTAACTAAAATATGTGACCAAAAAAATATCACTTTTTCTCTCAAAATTTTTTTTAGAAAAGAAGACATTCTTTCCTTAAAAATACAAAGCATATCTTGAAAATAATGTTTTTTTCCCCCCTCAAAACTATATAATTTTGTTCTTGAGAGTAAAATATATTTTTCTTTAATCTCATAGTGTGATTTAGTTTTTCATTTCAGTATGGCCTAAATACTCCTTCATAATAATTATTTATGTGGTACATTAAATCGCGCTGCCATATTTGAGTTTCTTACTTCTCATGAATTTGAAAAAACTTCAGAAAACCTCAGTTCTAACACTTTCTTACTGTGGGGACTTATGTATCGAATTTAAACGAATTTTTTTTTTAATCAATTTTGGATGTAACAAAATGTTAAAAATGTCAAAGGTGGGGGTGAATACCTTTGCAAGGCATTGTATGCATGGTTCTTGAGTGAATCATTCTGACTGCGAACTTGTGACTGTGTTGGCCTTTACAGGGGAGAGTCAAACAGGTATGTGTTTATCAGGCCTGATCAATGAGGACCAACTGCACTGCATTTCACTGTAAGTGTGTATTTATTGTGGCCTAAGGAATGGGTCTTATTGTACAGTATCACTACACAAGCATCAAATTCATAAATATGTCATGTACTATACTGGATATAGGCCCTAAAGTCTATATTCACTACAGTAATAACAACAACAAAAAAACATGCATGTCCATACAGCAAAAGTGTACTTGGAAATGATAAAACATGAAGTGTAAAAAAATACTCTAAATGAAGATTTTTCTTGACACATTTTCACTGTATCGTGACACAATTGATATTGTAAAAAGCCAGTTTCCCTTACAAACATGAAATTTGGTAGGCATGTCCACCTAGCTTCCATCCATCCTGAATTTCTCTTTGTTCTTTTTTTTTTTAACACCTTCACTGCCATTGACGGCTTTAGAAGTCAAATATCAGTGTTAACTGGGAAGGCTGGCTGGCAGTGAATGAGTTAAGTGTAGCCCCCAAAATCAGTTTACCTTACCAACATGAAATTTGGTGGACATTTCTATCATGAGTAGAGCCTTTAAAAAAATCAAGTGGCCATGCCTGAAAAGATACGGGAAGACTGCAATTTTGGCTTCAAAGAAGACATTTTAGGGTTATTTTGACTGTTTCCGGGAGTCTTTCAAAGAGGAACTTAGGAAATCAGATGCAAAAGCTGACAAAAATACAGCCACGCCTACTAGCAGATTGCCTATCATGGCATGGTTCGTTGTTGCATTATCCAACCATATAAAGCCAGATGAATCCGATGTAAAACTCGTCGGAAATAAAGGTTTTATTTCAGAAACCGATTATTGCCATATGCATTTTACCGCAGCTAACGTCTTATTCTTTAAAGCCAATCAAGAGCCCATTTGTATTTACGCTATCACATCCTCGTAAAATTTTACTACATTCACAATAAATGGAAATGTCTGCTTTTGTGTTTGAACTCTTCAACTTGTTTTAGAGATTTAATCTGATTTCTACAGAATTTGAACCATGTATTTTTGGACAGGTGGATGACACTAAATTGCGAAGAATTTGATTATTCAACATTGCGTGTGAGCATAGGTAGAGGAATTGACGCTCATTATAATTGCCATACTTTTTTTTTATTTTTACAAAACGTAAATAAGCGGTGGATTGGGCAAAAAAAAAAAAAAAAGCTGCGAATATGCAGGGGTTTTCGCGATAACTGGGGACTGTTTCCCCAAAAATGGGCCAATAGGTGAATTCACAAATGCTGACCCGCGAATATGTGGGGGTCCACTGTATACTAGACAAATGGACAACAGTAAATGGTGAAGAATTAGATTTTATTCCATTGCGTGTGGGGAGAGCATAGCGCCCGAGTTTGGTAGCTCGCAACCACCCTAAATGTTTTGAAAATTCAGCCCCTAAAGTCAGTTTCACTTAGCAACATGAAATTTGGTATCCATGTCATGAGACCCACAAAAACATTGCAAGACCCCTTCCTTGAATAGACTCTGGAAGTCTGATAGTTTGGTTTGAAGCCGGTATTTTAGGGTAATTTTGGACATTTACAAGGGTCCTTGAAAAAGGAACTTACAGGAAAAACTCCAAGTTTTCAACATTGCGTGTTAGTGGATAATAGCTTATCTGTTTAT
Organism: Phycodurus eques; assembly: GCF_024500275.1. NCBI lineage: Eukaryota > Metazoa > Chordata > Actinopteri > Syngnathiformes > Syngnathidae > Phycodurus > Phycodurus eques. The sequence goes on along the minus strand of NC_084534.1, from coordinate 22,176,243 downwards.
TTCGTGTGGTCACAGCCCGATGTTGACGCTAATGCAGTTGTTGACGTGTATTTTTGGTTACGCAAGTGTTCAAGAAATGTAAACAGTGATATTGGATATGTGTCACTTGTGCACATAAATAGACATTACAAAAAAAATCTAACATAGGCAGTAAATCGGATTTGGGCCCAGTGTAAATTCAACAGTCGGTAGATCAGGGACTCCCAACCACTGCCATGGCACCTTAGTGTACTGTGAGAAATCATTAGGTGTACACTGAAAAAAGTACTTAATTTTAAGTTGCACATGATGAAAATGTTGTAAACTGATGTAATTTTCCCATTTCTTTCTAAAAAACAATCAGATAATATATGTTAGTTTAACACATTTTAATCATGTGCAACCGATACATGTTCGAATCAAAGGACATTTTGTTCCAGTGTTTCACAATTGAAAATGATCCAATTACACTTAATTGGTCTGAAAATGACTACTCATTCTATTTATACCAGTGACGATAGTGACCGACTCTCCCACTACCTGGCAGAAGGTACAATTAACCTGCATATCCACCTGTTGCCATTCATACAAAGGAATAATAGCTTTGTCTTCAATGAAACAGGCCCAGATTCAGAAGTCAAGATCATCATTATTCAGTAGATATACTGTGACTAGGCTCAATAAAGGTTGAGAAACACTGGGGTAAGTATCGGTTTTGGATCATCAGGTGATGATCGTTTGAAGATATGATGTGATTGCGATTTCCAGGGAAGCCTTTCTCATCTTAGCCTAATGCCTTCCTTGAATTCGAACCCAGTCTGTTATTTGGTAATCCTGTTAAAAAAAAATAAAAAATTCTTCATCCGTTATTAAAAGATGTGTGCTTGCTACCCCCTACAGGTTACAACAGAGAACAGCGTGGATAGTAAGCAGCAAACCCTTCAGGGCCTGGCATTCCCACTGCAGGAGATGGCCAGACGAGCCCTCCAGCAACTTGCTCAGAAGCAGATCAACTACATACAGCTGGTCAGCACGCCCTCCCCCACACCATCAATTACAAATCCAAAATAATTTAAAAAACCAAGTGACCCCCGCCACTCTTTCAGAGATTGGACGTGGAGCAAGAGACCATCGAGCTGGTTCATTCCCACCAGACGGAGACGCGGGATTTACCTTGCAGGGTTCCCAAAGACACACCAAGATATCACTTCTTCCTCTACAAACACTGCCATGAAGGCGACTACCTCGAATCCGTCGGTACACCGTTATCCATTCCCATGCTTTATTTGTATTTGGATGGAAAGTCTCCATGTGACCCCTGACAGCAGGTTTATATTTAGCAGCAGATGTTGGCCAAGATTGTCTAAAATAGGCCAGACCAATGAGACAAACTAGCATTAATTTGATTTCAGAGAAATGGTTTTCGCTATAAACCATGAGCAGCTCTGGTATAGTAGTTAGCATGTTTGCCTCACCGTTCTGAGATTCTGGGTTCCAATCTTGGCTCGGGACTTACTGTGTGAGGTTTGCATGCTCTCTCCATGCTTGTGCAGATTTTCGACAAGTACTCTGGCTTCCTCCCACATTCTATAAACATGCGGTGAACAACACTCTAAATTTCCCATAGATGTGAATGTGAGTATGTATGGTTGTTTGTCTATCCCGTATGTGCCCTGTGATTGGCCTGCGACCAGTCCAGGGTTCCCCTTGCTTCTCTCACCCAAAGTCAGCTGGGAAAGACTCCGGCTCACCTATCACCCTAATGAGGAGCGGTACTGTAAAAACATGAATGGATAAATATAAACCACTCGTGGCTTATCTGAATTTATTGTGGGACACCTTTAAGGGTGAATCAGAAGATCTACATGAATGTACATGATTACAAATTGTCTCCTGTATCCCCGCATCAAGCCACATCACGCTCATTTGTGGCATCACGTGTCACTGTCTGTCCATTTTAATACACACATAATATGCAAACATCAGCAAAAGAACCTGGTAGTCTGGCAGCAGGTCAATCAGAGGGCACAAAGACACAACCAATTACAGTCACATTCACACTAATGGACAATTTAAAGTCTTCAATGTCCCTAACATGCATATTTTTGGAATGTGGGAGGAGACAAATTTTTCAGTCAGTCAACTGTGACACAGCCTACATTTCCTTAACTGCCACAATTCTATTTTATATTTAATAACCTTCCAGTTTCTAGTCAAGTTAACATTTGTTTGAAGTTTAAAGCTAAAAAACAATAATTGTATGGCCTTGTTAATAATTGAATTTACACGGTATTAGTATATTATATATATTGACCAGGCAGTGACAGAAATGCATAAAATAAGGAACTTTCTGGGATCACAACTCTTACAACAAATATATATATACACACAAGTTCACACTTTTCCCAACTTCTAAAAAAATGCAAATTGAAAATCTATAAGAAAGGGCACAGTAGTTACCTAAAGTGGTGGTTTGAGCGCTTCCGTCAATTTAACGTCTATCATTGTGTTTGTAGTGTTCATCTACTCCATGCCTGGATACAGCTGCAGCATCAAGGAGCGAATGCTTTACTCCAGCTGCAAGAGTCGACTCCTGGAGGAGGTGGAAAGAGATTACCATCTGCAGGTCACGAAAAAGGTAAAAGGGAGTTGCACACAGAAAAATATTTGATCAGGCAGCTGTAGGAAAAAATGCCTTTGAGGACACTGAGGTCATGTTCACTGTATTTTTCTTTTCTAAGAATTTGAAGCTCTCAGAAACATTACATGGTGTGTATTTTTGTGAGGATTTTATAGACTCACAAAAAGAAGCTGCAGCGTGGCAAATGCATTATATTTTTTCTCTCTCTTTTCAGTTGGAAATCGATGACGGAGACGAGCTGACAGAGGAGTTTCTGTATGAAGAGGTCCATCCAAAACAGCACGCATTCAGGCAGGCCTTCGCCAAGCCGCGCGGCCCCGCGGGCAAGAGGGGTCACAAGCGCCTCATTAAGGGCCCCGGCGAGGCCGTGCAGGACGGCTAGAGGCGGACAAAGAGGCGGACTCTCTATGTATACAGTTCAGAATAATATCAGTGTGCTTAAAAATCTATATATATATAAAAAGATCAACATCCTTATAGTACATTTCATTTTCATTCAAACACTGCATTGGGAAGTAAAGTAAACATGTATCAAATGTTTTGTTCCTTTACAGAAAGTGATGAAAAAGTAATTTTACATAGTTGGGGAAAAAAAAATACTGTCAGTTTTGCTTACCTGTGATTCCCCAAACTAATAAACTGTGAACCCAGACCCTAAAGGTTAAAGTAATGAAGTGATTACCAACCCAATCCCCAGACTCTAATCCAATAGAGAACTTGTGGAATGCCACTAAAAATGCTGTCTGAGCCAAAACCACAAAATACAGAAGAATTGTGAAATGAAGTCCAATGTCCACTGTTGAAAAAATGGTGAATCACCAAACTATCAACACTGTCGAACTGAGTTGACCTCTGGCACCTGTAACCTGCTATGCCAGCTCAGGTCTGTTGAACTAGATATCCCGAAGAAAACTCCCAATTTTATAAAGAAGAAAAAAAAAAAAACGTGCTGAAGAAATTACAGTTTGCCAAAGAACATACTGGGGAACCTAAATATAGATGTCACGACATGCAGATCTTTTAGAGTCTAGTAACTGCACATAGTTTGTCAGACAACCTCCAAAAACTGTATTCAGGCCACATTACAGTGCATTACAGTGCAGCATGGTGGCACAAACATTATGATATTATGTTGGTCCTATTTATGGCCTACCAGGAACCAAGGATCCATCTGAATAGAGCAGCCATCTGCCAAAGAGGAAATGCCCTTGAAATTGAAGTTTCAACAAGATCACCACCCTAGATTTTCTTCCAGACTAACAAAATGCATGTTATGCGGTGGCCATCTTAATCACCAGACCTTAATCCAATGGAGAACTAGCAAGGGGCAATAAAAAAAAATTGCTGGTTCTCAGGCAAAAGCATTAAATGCAGAGGAATTATGGCATGTAGTCCATTGGGCCTGGCCTGGAATAGCAATTCAATTTGACTTGATCCAACACAGATGTGAAGCAACTCTCAGAAATAGTAACTAAATATTAGCTTAGTGATACACAGGGAAACAAAATGTACAGCAGTTTTCAATTTTTACAGTAAATGTCATTTTTAATAGCCTCATGTTAATTTTTATTCCTCCAAAACACACAGCATACTGCTTTCTCGACCAACAGGATGAACGTTATGGAGTGGCCAGCCCGATCCCCGGACATAAACCCAATAGAGAACTAGTGACCTGACATTAATATTGCTTTTCTGAGGCAAAACCATGAAATGCAGGTGAATTATGGAATGCCTAATATTAAATGTTCTTTAATTTTTGTAACAATAAAACATTAGATATATATATTTTTTTCATTCTTCAATTTAGAATAGAACATGCAGAGTTCCCATTGCATTCAAGTGTATGCAAATACAAACTTTTTTATGGATTTACTTTACTCACTTAAACCCACTGCTATTGTTCTGAACACAAGTGTATATACAAACCAGGATGGAAGTGATAATGTGAAGCCAATCTTTTTTTTTTTTTTTTTTTTTCTCTCTTCTCCATTCTGTTGAACTGTATCAGAATAGCTGATTTGTTTAAGGTATGAGGGACTTCCACAATAAATCTGCAGTGGAGTTTTAAACACATTTTTGTACCAGCAATATTTGTAAGAAACCGAACAAAAATGAAATTCCAAATAAAAATGTTTTTACTGTGCTGAAGGTGTTTACTCTTAGCATGCAACTGTTAACCATGTACGTGCCTGGATAAGTCAACTATCTTAAGCTCACTGCATTAAACTCGGAAAATCTTTGGAAACAACAGTGACATTTAGTCAAGGTAATAAGGCAAATGTGAGGCGGAAATGTTGAGAGACCGCACTGTAGTGAATTAATGGCGGACGAATCTTTCCTCCAGGGCTGAGTTCTGACCCCACAGCAGAAATGCGCGACCATCAAACCATTAAGAATCCCGAGATCCGAGATGTATAACTGATTAGAAGTGACTTGAAAAATAGCATCTGGTATCCACTTTGACTGTCCCACCACCTTTGCTACTACCACACGGCTATCACTCACGATCACAAGGATAATTGGATAAGATTGGACCGGAATTCCCACAAGCATCAGAAAAATGATAAAAAGAAGATAAAAAGAAGATAAATTAAAAATCACCTTTATCAGCCACCCCTGGAGAGATAAAGTCGCCTATCTGTCATCATTTATTACCTTTTCCAAGCACAAAGCAAGGGTTTTTCTTGATTTTTTGCAGCATAACACAAAAAGGTGCAAAGCCAAATTCTGCGAAACTATGTGCAAGGAAGCGACATCGAGCAAACCATGAAATGCCGATGCTGATATGCATAGGTGGCACAAAAGGTCCACTCAAAACTAACATCTGACAGGTTGCAGATAACATTTCCTTAAATAAAGGGCTTCAGCATTTAGACACCTCCACTCATCAATAAATAAACACTTCTCCCTGAATAGTTTAGTTTTTCCCCCCATCAGAAAAAAACAGCTTGTAACTGCAATTACCTTACTTCAGACACTTTTGTTTACACAAGGACAACTAAGACGTTACCTGATGAGTTGCTAACCAAAATAGCAGCACCTACAGGCGCATGTAAGACAGTGTATGAATGACTTCTCTGCACAGTACAATATTTACGATGACCTTCTGTTATGCAGATTGAGCGTCTTGAAAGTAGATCTCTTCAATATTATGTTCCGTGACCTTTTTGCTCCACCCAGTTTATCGCTTTCGTTGCCATTTCTCCCTAATAGTCATTTTGAATTTGCTTTAAGCTCCAATTTCATATAAATTTAAAATCAGTACAGTGCTGCTTCGGAACCTAACTTATTATTTTTTCGAGATACAAGCCATCGGTCGGACAATATTTTATTTTAACTTGCGGCGAAAAGTTTGAGATACGAATGCTGTACGGTAGTGGCAGTGAACTCAACTCACAACAAACAGAAGTTCTGCAAAAAGTGAACAATTCTTCAAAAAAGAGGCTTCAAGCTTTTTCACCACCACTCCCAGTTGAAGTTTGCTGTCAAACTAAACATAAACCATAGAGAATTACACATTGCCTTGATAAAGTCCGCTTAGCTTAATGGTTACAAACAATGCAAAACACCTTTCGACGGACGGGCTAACGAATAGCATCAGTGTCGCGGTGTTATAACCCTTTAAGCAACGGATATTTAAACACAAACGGTGCATCAACACACGTAGACAGACAATATACCAATACTCACAGGCATATATTCTTTATACTTTGAGAAAAATGACTCATACTTCTGCAGCTTACTGAGCCAGTTGTGAAAATCTTTGTGTGTGTTACTGTGTCTATTACACTGCACAATGTCCACTGAATTGACGCAAAAAAACTGTGGCAAAACCTGTTTAATTGTTTAAATTCCATTCAATTATGCCATGCTTTAATGAAGTACAATATTACAGAGTGTGATTTTTCATATTAAAAACACATGACAAAAAATGTTTTTTGGGGGGAGGCTGGAATTGGAACATTACCATTAATTTCTATGGGGAACGTTGATTTGAGATGTGTTTTGAGTTACGTGTGTGCGCAACAAACAAATAAATAAACAAAATAAACTCTTATATCAAGGCACTGTTGTATATATAATGTTAATTAAGTATTATTATTTATATTCTTTGACAAAAATAAGATTTAACAACATTATAACATGAGGTTAAGACAGACAAACACCTCCTTCAATTAGTAACCTTCCTTTTCTCCTCTGGGAAAAAAACTGGTAGTAACTATCATAAATGCTGTTGTCCACATACAGCCATTAATTATTATAAACAGTACATGAAATGAAGTGGCGAGTCTTATATATTAAAGATTATGCGAAGAAGACTTTCAGGGTGTAGTCCGCCTTTTGCCCGAAGTCAGCTGGGATAGGCTCCAGCGTCCCCCGACCCTAACCAGGATAAGCGGTGTTGAAATGGATGGATGGATGGATGGATGGATTACTGCAGTTACTGAGTCAGTTCTGAAGCTCGTCTTCATGTATGTCACAATGTCTGTATTATACTGGCCAAGGCAAGCACCACAAGGCGAACCACACCACAATGTGAACTGAATTGAAGCAAAAACTGTTTAATTATTTACATTCTATTTAATTATGCCAATACTGTATTTTTCTATAAAGTACAATATCATTCTGTGATATTTATCTAATACAAAGACACATTTCTTTTTGTTGGGAGGCTTAATGGCACCACAAGCGTGGTCATAGAACAAATTAAACTCATAACTCAAGGCACCACTGTAATTGGAAGTTGTGTATTTGTTTTGATTGTATAATGACCTTAATCCTACAGTTTTGTTTTTGTGTGTGTCTGTGTGTGTGTGTGTTTCAGCAAGCTACTTCTAGTTCATGGAAGTAAGACATTCTGAATAGATGATCGTTTTGATTCTTAGACCGTACCATTCAAGGCCTATAGGCTCAAATGAAAGAAAGTGATTAGAAAAAAAAACGTTTTAAAAATATGCACCGAAACTCTTACCTTGTATCACTTTTGCTTTGGTGAGGTCATAAAACTCCTCGGAACAGCACTAATAAGGTTATTGTTGCGTACTGCACACAAACAGACATACACGCATAAATAAACAGAGATTCATAAAACATTAGCCATGTGTCATCTCCCACCCGGGCGCTCCACCAACGGCACCATTTTCCTTCGAAGCTTCTTGGTAAGCGCCCGGTCTACTGTGTAAATCTTGTCCCGCTCCTTTGTTAGATCTTCCAGTCGGATAATCTTCGATGTTCCTAGAATCTGCTCTCATGTATTCTGAACATGGGGAAAATGTGACAGCTCATATTGTGAAGCCTGCCGGGACAAGATTCAATAACAAGCCCTTTTAGAGCTCTTGGAAAACTACCAGAAAAATGCCTCAAGCGGAGAATTCCTCAGAACAATTCCTCATATACATTAATCATCGGTGAAACCACTTTTATGAGGTCATCTTGACCTGCACTTCTGCCTGTAAACTACGATTTATTTACTTTACACTAAGTCAGAGTGCTTTAGGTAACAACGCGCATGCTGCTTTGGGGACTTTCTTTCTGTATTATTCACTCGAGAAAACATTTATTTAACTGCCTCCGGATAGACATTAGTCCACAGGCCTTCTGAGAACCCAGCTCGCTTCAGGATTTCTAGGAAAGGGTTCCCATTGAGCGGTACTGTATCAGCGCACTCCGGTGCAAATGGCAATGATTATGACTTAAATAGTTGCACATGTTGGGTTGAGGCCAATCCACCACATGCACGCGAGAAGGAATATTTGGAAAAGTTGTGTTACAAGGAGAATGTTTCCAAGGCCGACCTTTAAAAACAACAAAATGCTTGCATTTTGTTGTTTTTAAACTGAAAAGCAGTCAATAGGCTTGGAGTTTATTGTTTATAAACTGGTTATACATGTACCAAATGAAAATTACTTCTAGCTTAACCTCCTACATGTTGGTATTTTTTATTTTTACATAATGATTAAAATGGCCATCATAAAACCTTACAATGCTATCATTAACCATGTTAAAACAATAAAACAGTCTTAACTTCAATATTTACTGCTCAACCTCCCCTACTCATTTGAATGTGGAAACATTGCATTTGCATAATGACACAAATATCAGTTTCGGAGTCAAACTGTCCCAATCATCATACCTTTATGAACTGAACAGGCAATTTTTAAGTAAGATGTTAACATTACCAACTGTCACGAGGGTATAAAGTTAAGCAGTGTATAGTAAAACTAAAATACAACAAAACTCCTCAACGTTTGATCCCGTAACTGATGGCAGGAGGGAGAGGGACGATTACAGTAGCTGTGTTTGCTAGCCGGGTGAGTCCTTTCGCATCCACACACATACCATAGCGACTTGTAGTGTCCATTCCAGTCTTTTGTTGTTATCATTGTCTGCATTGATAATCTTAACTGTCATAAAGTGTAAAGGTTAGTCAAGCGTTGTTCATAATAAGATGTTAAAACAATAAAACAGTCTTACCTTTAACAACAAAGGTATATGTGAAGGCAATTTCTGTTGTCGTCAGGGACAAAAGCAGCCATTCACTGTAATTGCCTCATTCAGTTAACTGCTGAACCCATTTAAACTCTCTTGCGAACCAAAACAGCAGCACGTGTCTCTTAAAGTGTGGCGTGCCTGACTGCATGCTTTAATGGGCATGAGCGTTCCAGCAGACTCACACGTGATCGCGCCACAGTATTGCGCACGTCCATGTTTATGTTCCGAGGAGCTATGCGCAAATGATTAGTTCAAAGCTTTCTTTAAGACAGACCTTTGCTTTAAAGTAGACATTATGGCTTTTTGTCCCCCACAATTTAAAACACTCAGTTGTTTACTGCACACTCGACATCCACTTCCATCCACATTTTGGAATTCAGAGTGCAGTACCTGGAGAAAACCCACTGAGCACAGGGAGAACATGCAAATTGCAAATGCACCACAGATTCCAACCCTCAACCATTAGTCTACTGTGCTGACCTGTTTGGTCACAATTTGGCAACATTCGGAAGGGCTCGCTCAGACACACTTTCGGAAAAGGGCAGCTAGCACAAGATTGAACGTGGTGGTTGAATTCACTCTGACTATTGGTATACAAAAAATGAAAAACTCTTTTTCTCAACATGTCCGCGTTAAAGCATAGCGTCACTTGACATTAATTGTAAACATTAGCACAGCCACACTTTTGCTCAAATTCCACACTTTTTGTTTTTTTTTTTTTTTTACACCACAGCTCAACAAAATGTAAGTGGGTTAAGGGGCAAGGTCATTCAGTGCATGCTCAACCTCATGTGGCCTCATGGTGCAGCGTCAAACTGAATTTAAGCCTTGGGAAACAAGTCACCCTGGTCTTTTTAACCTATTCCATTTTCCATTTCCACGTTCGCGCTCATAATAGCCACGTTTTCACAAATGAGGATGCGTCAAATAGGCTGCCGGTGTTCTTCCACTGAGTGAACTGTACACCAAAACTGGAGATTGTGTGTGTGTGGCGTGACCAGAGATTGTGCATGCAACCCATACAATTCCCTAGGGCACCGAGCTGAAGTGGGCCCCCGAGGTACGGTTGACATTGGTCCATATCAATGACAAAACAATTCTCGATTTTTTTACGATCGCCACATTTTTTTTGCACCCGAATCCGAGTCCAGTCACTGAATTTTGAGTATCGGTCAATACCGAGTCCGATCCAATTCATTAAGGAGATATATATGCATAAATTGTTTTTGAGAGCATTTGATTTCCTAGCGTAAACAATATATATACCGTACATTGTTATTTAGAAGCATTATTTTAAATAATAATAATAATTTAAAAAAAGTATGACTCAATTTAGCTTCCAGTTAGTATCTTGGTTGCTCAACTCCACTCATCTACAAACAACACTTTATTAATCGCCTCGTCAAATGGAACCAGTGGGGCACAAGGTTGCTTGCCACAAAATACACATTCGTTAACCTTCTTTTTGAAGGTATGTCGTTCAAATGCCTCGCATTTGCTGACTTGTGGCTCTTTCATCTCTTTGACGATGCCATTCAGCAAGCTGTTTGGCCACACTGTATATTATCCTGACTGTCCGCCAGGTAAGCTAAATGTTTCCACATCTCAGTCCAAGCCTCTCTTTCCTTAACGAGCCATGGACGAGTGAAAGCTTGTAGCCTTTTTTTAACAGAAGATTCAACGCGGTCTGGCCGAAGAGGAGATGCAAAAAAGGCTGCACGAAGCCACCTGCCTATCTTTTTCAGCCACTACCGATCAGCTGAAAATGTTGTGATCGGCCCCGATTCTGGCTCAGATATCTGAACACATGATTGGATCGGGACAGCCCTAAAAAGAAAGGCACTGCAATGACAATGTGTCGGGGGTCCTCTGCGTAGGGCCCCTGATTAGCTGCTGCTGTCTAGTAGCTAGCAGAGGGCTCCGAGAGATAGCTAATATTGTGCCATATAAACGACTCAAATGGAAACCCTCTAGAACACGGCAATTTTGCACAAAAAGCAGCAGTTAAAAAAACAAAAAAAGCACCACTACTGTACTGTAGACTTAAGATCATGGTGTCATAAATTATTGAGATCTTGCTTTTACATTCAGCCTTTCTTTAATCTTGGTTGTGTTTTTATTCATCTGAAAATTTGGCCTCCAAGGTGTTTTTTTTTTTTGTCTTGGCCCCCACGTGGTCTAGAAACGCCCCTGCCGGGCACTAGTATCATTAATGTCGAGGCGGTGAATTCCCAGAATGAAGCCCGCACCAGGGGCGGCCCGGCGGGGCGGAGTCAAAGCGCAGGCAAGCTTATTCCTGGAAAGCGTGTAGGGAGAAGCCAGCGCTCGATTCCGAGAGCGCGCGCCGCTTCAGTGAACGCAGCAGCCAGCGGGCGGGCACAGAAAAACACACACACACGCACACACTTACACACGCGCACGTCGTAAAACAAAGTAAAAAATAAACAACCGAAGAAATGTGGGATTATTCGCCACGAAGCGTTGAGTTTAAATCTGTTCGCTTGTTTTTTTTTTTTGTTTTTTTTTTTTTGTAAAGGAGCGTACAGAGAGCGTGTCGGGCCTCGTGCGCGCGCACGCACAGCGACCTGTGTCGGTGACGTCAGAGCTGCCGGTGCCGAGAGGCGTTCTCAGAATAGACTTCTAGGAAACAGTCCATTTGAAGAAAGCCAAGCCTTTTCGCTGTGTCCGCTTCGCACATTGCAAGTTTCCCGATTCCGGCGACAACACACTCCAGACAAACGAGGCCGCTCAACGTTACTCTGTTGCTTAAAAGACAACACTTTAAATGAACGTCGTATTTTGGCTTTCAGCAGGGCAAGCGAAATCAGTTGATAACCTCCGCTTGTTTATTTTTTCATTAACTTTATTTTTTTCTTATGTTTATTTTTATCTCATTTGCTTAGCTTTGTCGTTTTTTGTTTGTGTTGTTGTTGGGGGGGATACGACTGGAATTAAAGTGTGGCTTGAAGAAATAGCATGATTCTCTGTGTGCCAGGGTGAGTACATCATGTCTTTGTTTGCTTTTATAACAAAAGACCTCCGTGCGAATCCACGATGTAACCAACGTACAATTAAAAATCTATAATACATACTGTATATGATAGGAAAATAATCTCGTTATCTATTTATTCATATTTATGTGTGTGTACTGTGTACAGTATGCAGCTTTCTAATTAAGAAAAATACATAAATGAAAAAAAAATGCAGCAAGCTTATTCTGATTTGATGACCTTAGTTGTTTAGTTTTAAGTACTGTACCAAACTAATACTGTGACTAACACTGGATGCAGGCGTTTTTTTCAGTGGAAATGAACAATAGTGCTAGCTATATGTTTTCAAATTGTGCCTGGAGGCCCTATTTTAAAACTACGACTGAGACTATTGCTCTTTCCAGGCATTATTATTACAGTTTTATATTTGCATCTTGACTTTGCATGCATTTGATGTTAAAGCAACAGACAACCCCACTGGACCCAAATAAGGCATAACTCGTGAATAAAGTAAACATGGAGTAAATTGTGTTGTTTACGGCCCTCCAAATGAGTGTCATTGTGTCTGATATGCCATTTAAACTAGTATTATTAATGTGTTGTGTAAATATATGAATTGAAAAAAGCACATCGTGCAACCAAGCGTATACACGACATTGGCTTGTTGGAATAAACTGCTGTGGACATTTGCTGTGTTTGTAAATTGTTTTCAAACTGATATTATCAACGTTTAATCCTCATTCCGATGAACATTTGAGGTGTTTTAATTATAATCCTAAATAACACATTATGCTGAAACCCTTCCGTAAAAATTTGTTGTGTTTATAAAAAGCATTTCAACAGATGATCACGGTTTCAACCTGACCATTATGAAGTTTTGAGCCATGTTAAAAGCTCAACTAATTACTCGTGGGCATGAACTTGGCTTTTAACATTTGCTGTGAAATAGCTTTTAAATATAGAATATTATCACTGTTTAATAATCACTACTGTGATGTTTTGGCTTAGGTTAAAAGCCTAAATAGCACACTAAACTGAGTTCAAAAGGAACCCCTATATATATATATATATATATATATATATATATATATAACATTAGCTGTGATTGTTAATAGGATGAAACAAAAAAAATAGGATTAAAAATAGGATTAAACAGTGATAATATCAGTCAAAATGCTAACTATTATTTGCTTTGAGCCATTTTAAAAACTCAAGTAAACACGTTATGCTGACTACTCCTGGGGGTAAACATGGCTTTTAACATTTGTTGTGTTTAGCTTTTAAACTGATATTATCACCATGTAATTCTCACTATTGGGAAGTTATGGGGCATGTTAAAAGCCTAAATAACACATTAAGTTGACGCCTGAACGAAAATCTATACATTTCTTTGTTAATAGGATTGAAACAGATATTATCACTGTTTAATCCAAACTATTATGAAGTTTTGGGACATGTAAAATCCCATAATTATGTTGACTCCTCTGCTGTTACCATTTCATGTGTTTGTCGGTAGCATTTAACCCGATATTATTACAGTATTGCGCTCATAGGGCAGTGTTAAAACCCAAATAAGACATTCAATTGACTCGTTAGCTCTGCCGTGAACATTTGTCGTGTTTGTAAACTGCTTTTATTACTGTATTAGCCTCATTATAACGAAGTTAAATAACACATTATGTTGACTCCCGGGAGTGAGCCTTTTGTTTTGTTTTGTCAGTAGCATTTACACTGATTTCATTAGAGTAGACACATTCAAAAGGTACACAGTATATTGTCTTTTTGTTTGTTTACCACTTAAACGTAATTAAACTATCATGTCATTTTCAGTCCCCGAGGTCTTTTGCCCACTCCAACCACTGAGGCCCCCCGGGGGGGCATGCGGGCAGGGACGGTAGCGCCTGCGCCTTGCCTTCAGAGCAGCCCGCCACTATGGGATCCCACAAAGGATCTGCGGGCCATTGCGAGCAACTTCTGCTACCTGGAAACATCAGGTGCAGCATGACTATACACGGCAGGATCCCCAAGTTGTTCTCATTAAACTCAAATAAAGTAAAACTACTCAGTGTTTGAAGATGCCAGAGAGACATGTAACGGGGAGGGGTTTCTGCAGAGCGATACTGTTACCTATTGGCGTAGTATTTCTGGATTTAATATTTGGCAGTAAGAGAATCATCCAGTGAATATAAAAAGTCTACACACCCATGTCCAAATCATAGGTTGTTGTGTTTTTAAAAAATGACACCAAGATAAATTGTTTCAAAACATTTTCCACCATCATGGGACCTATATCCTATACAACTCAATTTGAGAAAAAAGAAAGAAAGAAAAAAACTTTCAAGGGGGGTAAAATTAAACAACTGATATAATGGGGATACAGAAAGCCATATTTGACACAAACACAACATTGCTCATTACCAAAAGAACACCATAACTACATTGAAGCACGGTGGTGGTAGCATAATGCTTTGGGGCAGTTTTTTCTTCAGCTGGAACTGGGGCCTTAGTCAAGGTGGAGGGAATTATGAACCGTCACAAGTACCAATCAGTGTTCAAACAAAACTTTCACGCTTCTGCTGGAAAGCAAAAAACTGCCAGGAAAGGCCAACTAGAAGAGCTGAACTTGATTTTGGGTTAATCAGAGGCACTTTAAATGGTCGCAGTTGTGTGCCGACTCCCATTGCACGTAAGTTTGCATGTTATTGATTGATTCTTAACACGGTCACACCCCCAGTTATAAGCATGTGGGCACACTTGTGCAACCATATTATCTCAGTTGTTTATTTTTATTTCCCCCCTCGAAAAGATATATATATATATATATATATATATATATATATATATAAAGGCTTTCCATTGAGTTGTGCAGGTTATTGGTCACCTTAATGATTCATCTTGGTCTCATTCTTTTATATTACAAAAACCTGGCATTTGAACAGGGGTGTGCAGACTTTTTACATCCACTGTATGTGTAAGTGAACGCAGCATGTGCTTGGTAACTTGTACAGGGGGGCCATTGGTTTATTGGTGGTCCCGAAATACGATAGTTCGAGGTTATGAACGGCATGTAGTGAATTAGTTTGTGCAGCGGCGTGAGAATACAGTCATTCGGCACAAGAAGGCAGGCTCAGTGTTTACCGTACTTACCATTTTTCATTTGTTTTATATTTATGGCTTACAAGTATTTTTCATACAAATTATGTAATCATAACTTCACTTCTGTGTTAGTATAGGTTAGTGATAGACTTTCCTTACAAATATTTTGCGAAACCAGCTTTTTCTGGTATTTGTGATGTTATATTCACTCAATGGTGCCTCAGTAATCGTGAAATATGAATTAAAGTTGTCCACACATTCCTAAATTCTCTACGTTTTTCTGCCGAGAGGACTGAAATCAAGTCATTTGAATTTCTCGACCTAATCTACGTCACTAGGGAAGCTCTCTTGTCTTCCCTTTCCGCTCCCGAGCCAGCGAGCGCTCACAAGTGAGTCATCTACACGGAGGCAACCAATCAGAGGAAAGGGGGCGGTCTTAGCCAAATACGGACAAAGCGAATACAAAACTGGGTCAAACAGAAGTAGCTGGACACTCCTATGACAAAACCAAGGTGTTTTTTTTTTAATGAAATTGAAACTTTGTCCATGTTAGAGAGTCACTCTATGGAGGCCTAAATAGCCAAAATACGGGACCTTTAAATACAGGGGTCTGCAGTTTACAACAGCAACGTAACCCAAATTTGTCTGCAAGGCAGGACATGCTGTAGTCAACCACTAAGCCAAGGTAATGGAGTAGTAAAGGCAAAACTAGCGTAGATATTTGTATGAAAAACACATCTACGCCATGAATATAAAACATGAGAAAAATAAAGACGGCGGTAATTGAGCGTGCCTTTTTGTGCCATGTGACGACGTAGTCTTACACTGCTGCGCAAACGAGTTCATTGTGCACCGTTTGTAACCTCAAAGCCTATAAATATAGTAAATGTTGGTTTAAAAAAATACTTCAAGATCATAAATATAAAACAAAAAAAATGAATAGTAGGAAGTGTGACAGTCCTATGTTGTGTTTATAACCTCAAAATGCCGTGACAGTCTAAACAGAGGCCCCTTTGTATTCAACTATTGCGAAAATACACATATTTCCACGCCTTGAGTTTGACAGATGTTCTTTAGAAGTCTCAAGTGAGAATGATTAAAAATGTTTAAGCATACTTTTGTAGAAATATTTGGTTGCGTGCTTTAGAGGTTTCCCTGTACTTTGAATTCTTTTGACAAAGGCTCACAAGAGGTGAACTAACATGGCGCTGTATGTGTGTGCAGGGTGGTACTGGGGTGCAATAAGTGCGGCCCAGGCGCACAGTGCACTTCAAGAGGCCTCTGAAGGGGCTTTTTTGGTACGGGACAGCAGCCACCCTCTGTACATGCTCACCCTCTCGGTCAAGACGGCCCGCGGTCCCACCAGCATTCGCATACAGTACAGCTGCACTCGCTTCTTGCTGGACTGCAGCTCGCCAGCCCGGCCCAGCCTGTCGTCCTTCCCTAACGTGCCCAGCCTGGTGCAGCACTACATGGGACCAGAGAGGAGAGCGGAAGACGAGGAGAGGGGCACGGTGGCCAAGGAGGCCCCTTCCAAAGTGACAATCCAAGAGCCGTCGGCGTCGGTGGTGCTAAAATTAAAGCGGCCCGTGTACAAGCCGCAGAGTCTGCCCTCCCTGCAGCACCTCACCCGCCTCGTCATCAACAGGCATTCGGAGCGCCATGACCAGCTACCACTCCCCAGGCCTCTGCTGCGTTTCTTACAGGAATACCACTTCAAGGTATGAGTCTTATCTCGACTGCAAAGGAGGACAAACACACAAACAGGTCCTATTTTCCTCCTCACATGAAAATGACATTTGCTGCTTTGGAACTTTGGACACAGGGTCATTATTTTTTTAAACATGTATACAGTACATTCAGTTCCTATCAGCGAGCACGAGTGTGTGTGTGTATCACATTTGGACTGGTTTGCATGAGCTGTACATACAATGATTCCATTAACACACCTTTGCCGTTTTATTTTTCTCAGTAAAACCTTTTTCTACCTTTGCCATGTGTAATGTCATTTTTTTCCCCCTTCTTCTTAACTTGTTCAACCATTTCAGTCTTTAGAATATAGATAATCAGAAACATGAAACCGTAGAAAAATAAATACTTTTTCTAACCTTAAAAGACTTATATATATATATATATATGCATACACACACACACTAAGTACATAGAGCGCGGGGAAAAAAGAGACCGGAGCAAGGTTAAACAAAAGGAAAATAAGATTACTTCAAAATCAAGGATGGATTTTAGGCCCAGTGATGCTTGCTGTAGTTGCATCACAATCTATTCTAAAAGTATGGTAATAGTACCACTCGTGGTACGTGGGCTCCCTCGAGTTCCATTGTATTTAACTTTTTAGTACATTAGCAATGAATTTTCGAGAATGTTTTTTTTTATACCTGTTTTTCAGATACGATTTTTATTAAACTGCAATACATTTTAATAAAATAATTATTCAAGTGAAGTTTTTTTTCTTCCTTTATTAAATGTTTTCTTCTTCCTATCTTTAAGTGTAGTTTTAATGTTCAAAGCGTTAATATTTACTTTTTAGGAATAGAACTTCTGTCTCATTTTTGAGGAACAGCAGGGCCTACTATCGTAAGGTATTTTAATGTCATGATGGGGTACTTGGAGAACCAAGTGTTTTTTTAGGTGGTACTTGGTCTAAAAAGTTGAGAACTGCTGATGTAGATTTACAGAAAATGACATACAGTCAACACTTTTGTTTCTTTGCATCTTAGTGAAGATATGCTGGTCTGGCGTTTGTTGGCATACAATGTTAATGTTGCAGGGGTCTCTTAATTTGTTCTACAGCTGTATACATATATGATTTGTGGGTTAAATGTTTTGGGGCTACTTGCAACAGTTCCCATTAGGTTTTTGTCTTGAGAATACCATATTACTGTATATACACTGCTGTTCAAAAGTTTGGGATCACTTAGGAATGTCCTTATTTTTGAAAGAAAAGCACCAGTCTATATAGAGATAGTGTAAGTAGATACAGTTGTGCTCATACGTTTACATACCCTAGCAGAATTTGTGAAAATTTTAAAATTGTGGGGAAAATATGACTGATGACTGAATGGGGACCATCCGATTATTGTCTTTATTGCTATCATTTGTTTAGTGATTGTGATATTCTGCAATGCCTTATAGTTTTATTTGAATTTGGTTTAAAATGTTTTTCCTCATCATTCATGTTTTCTTTAAAGAATGGTATAAACTGGCAGAGTATGTCAACATATGAGCACAAATGTCACACTTAGCATTCCAAAGGTTTGGGGTCACTTGGAAATTAGAAAGAAGCACTGTTGTTTTTCAATGAAGATAATGTTAAATGAATCAGAAATAAAATGTGATATGTGATAAAAAAAAATAATTAAATTGTGCTTTAAAAAAATAAGGACATTTCTATGTGACCCCCAAACTTTTAAACGGTAGTGTATGCTGTATATACATACAATGTACAATATACAATGTGTTTTCATTGAAAACATGAAATTATCTGGTTGACCCCAACCTTTGAATGGTTGTATATATATATAAATATAAATGTCAGGTTCCTCTGTCCTGTATTAAAGCTTTAATCTTAATCTTTAAAAAGGAAATACTTCATATATTTACATATGGTGGCAAGGGCTGCTTTGGCATTTGTTACCTATCCCGAGGAAGTTTTTTATGTTAAAATGGATTACACTAAAACTACTCCACTGATTGCCACGAAATGTTGAATTTCAAACCTTTCCCGTTTGAATCTCAGTTATGTATTCAGTCATATGCAGATGATGACAATTTTGGTGTTGCTCTAAACGAGGATTGTTTTGGCCTTATCAAATTGTGGGAATTAATTGAACCTTTTGATCGTCTCTGGAATTAAACGAGACCTTGCGGCCTTTGATCTTGGAGTTTGTGGGAGAGATTGCATGAAACAGTAAAGGCCACATTGTGTGTGTGTGTGTGTGTGTGCGTGTGCGCACGCCTGCATCTGAGTCAGCGAGTGGACGGGCAAAGGGGAGGACCGTTCATCAGGCAATTCACAGAACTACAAAATGCTTCCAGGGAGGAGGGTACAATTCTGAGAGGGAGGCTTCTCAGAAAAGCCTTGGTAATTACCTTCAGCTTTGAGCCTCTTTTGTGCCATGCACACACATTTTTTTGTGTTACTGTGGCACGGGACGCAAACAGATTAAAAAGCGCAGCAGGGTCGATTTATATGATTCCTGCTGCAAATAATGAGGAAATTCTGTGCAGTTAAAGCTGGTGCATGTTTGGCAGATCAGGAGTGGGGGGGAGCTGGGCAGCAGGGGCTATGGCGACCTGGGATAAAGCCAGCGTAATAGGATCTCGCTCTCTCAACCCAGGTGCAGCTTGTGGTCGTTTGACTTGTCTTTCCGAAGGATGCAAAATCTAGGCCTGGGAAACACACACAAATCAGTGTCATCCTTCCCGAATTTGAATTTCGGATGTGAAGGCAGCACAGAGCATTACACACACTTCGTGTCTAATTTCGAAATGAATTTAAGATTGTCCATGCAGTGGGAATCTAATTGATAGTCATGGGTCTACTATATCAAATTTAGCATTGTACTCTCTGGACGGACCTGCTGCTGATGTCGTGGCGCGTCTCGGCCAAACGTAGCCACTCCACGTTGGCCTCCATCCACTGCAGAATGAGCTGGGGGTGTCTGGGCTCCACCTCCAAGTAAACACAGCTGTTGTTTATGCGGGAAAAGAGCACGGGATTGATTTAAATGTAATTACAATAGCTCAAGATTATCACAAGCAGCTTTTGGGTGGCGAACACTCCACGTCTTATTAAAATGGCTTGGGGGCAACACCGTACACAGATTGTTGGGAGAATAAATTGTGTTCGGGCATTACCCGTCATTTGACAGAATCTGTGGAGCCAGGGTTAAAATCTTGCGGATAACCTTCATGCCATCATTGCCGCCGTCTAAGGCGGCGTGGTCCTCAAACCTGCCAACATATACAATTACATTTAATTGAAATGTTTTAATGCACGTTGTTTTTTTTTCATTATTATTTTATACGATCTACAGTAGTACTTTGCAAAAGTGTTAAGCCCCTACTAGGGTAGAAAATGGTTGGAACATTTCTGGAAGGGTCCCAGTAAATTTCCATGGCTAGTTAAGCTGGGGAATTTTGGAAAGGCATCATATTCAAGCATAAATATTAACATTTTATTTTGTGATAAACAGACATCCATGTAAAACAATACAATCAAAAAGCATGACATTTCAACAGATTTATTAGTTGTTGTAGCAACTTTAGGCTTGTCTTGGCTACTGGGGCGCTGGCTGTGAATCGAACCCGCGACATCTGCATAAAAGGCAGCTGCCAGTGCTAACATATACTATATATTTGCAAGTAGAAGTTCATCAAATTTTAAATATTTTATTGAACAATGATTTTATTATAGAACAAAAACATGAATGTTGAGAATTATATTACTCAGCCCCCAGACCCAACACATTAAAAAATGAACAAAAAATACACCCACCCCCCAATTAAAAAATACCAACGAAGTCCCATTCAAATATGTCTATGTCAGTAGTCACCAACCGTTTTGAAACTGAAAGCTACTTCTTGCGTACTGATTAATGTGAAGGGGTACCAGTTCGATAGACACTTCTGAATAACAAATGTAGTTATGTGTTATTATCAATAATAAATGATATTCATCTATGTGAAGACGTATCATGTTAATGATTTCTCACAATAATTATTAACAAAGATTTAAGGAAACGCATGAATATCAATGTGCAACACTTTATTTCTATATGTTTCTGCAAGTGTTTACATTTTTAAATGATCACTTCTACGACATTGCTAGAAAATCTCAATGTCCCATCACTGGTGAGTTATTATTAGAACTACTCATATAGTCCTTAGGAACTACCTGGTGCTCACAGGTACCATGAACGTGGGCCCTGCTCGAGATTCTAGAATGATCCGTGCCTGTGATGGAGGAATGCACAGTGCATGTAGGGGCCTCGATAGAAAATCCCAGAGTCTGGCCAGTCCGAGACCGAGGCAAGACCAAGACTTACTTACTACTGTTTATCTACCGAGCAATCTCCCTTTGCATTCTTGTAGTGAAACAAATTCATTTTTTTTCAGCTTGTAGCCAAATCAGTTCAGCCCCTAGCTTTGCATAGTAACAATTGTATACATTTAACATTTTTGAGTGCCCAGAAAAGCATATGTCCGAATTTTAGCACTGTAAGCTAAAGGAAGTAAGATAAGCTAATAGTGCTAACTCGTTGTGAAGTCTAGAGAGCTTTCTCTTAAGAATTTTTGAGTACCCTTAAAATAGGTCAGATTTTTAGCAATAATAAGTAAAGCAAGAGAGTGGAGATAACTAACTGTGCTAACTTGTTGTTAAAGCTAAAGAGAGTTAAGTTAGTTAAGCGTCTAGCTTAATCAGTTAAGGACCTACTCTCTAACTCTAGCATATCATGTCTTTTACTTATTTTAATTGATAATTTGTTTGGTTTTCCCTTCCTCTATGATCCATTTT
Organism: Phycodurus eques; assembly: GCF_024500275.1. Taxonomy (NCBI): domain Eukaryota; kingdom Metazoa; phylum Chordata; class Actinopteri; order Syngnathiformes; family Syngnathidae; genus Phycodurus; species Phycodurus eques. The sequence continues at coordinate 22,154,510 of NC_084534.1, read as the reverse complement.
TGAGTAGCCACAAAAGCAATACCTTGCTATTTTTTAATATGGTGTCCTTGCTTATTTAAGAAATACATTGGATCTCGTTAATACTAATGATGAATGTACAAATGCCTTGGCGTTGACTGTTTTAGGTGGTAAACATTCAAAAGTCAGCATAAAGCTCTACCAAGGAAGTTTCACTTCCCGTTGCAATTATAAATTGTCCACACATCTTTAAAATACTTCCTTTTTTTCTCAAAGGGTTTTACACAATATTATCAATTTCCTTTTTTTCCCACCCTTCGTTTGTTACCTCAAAATTTCCGGTTCCAGTGAAGACAAATCTTCTGAGAAGAGATATGGAGGGTTACTGACCAAGGCAGAGACATTGCTGCACAGCTTCAACACAGTCTCTGCATCTGGCAAAAACATCAAATCAACAGTGTATTTATTCATGATTACATCTGGGGTTGTTTTGTACAATAATAACTGTCTTGATGAGCATTCAGTTACCTTTTGTGACATCTACGTGAAAAACCTTTAATCTGTCTTGAAGTCCTAACCTGTCGAGATAAATAAAGGGAATGAACATCCATCCATCCATCCATCCATTTTCTTTACCGCTTATCCTCACTAGGGTCGCGGGCAGTTGGAGCCTATCCCAGCTATCAGGCGGGAGGCGGGGTACATCCTGAACTGGTTGCCAGTCAATCGCAGGGCACATAGAAAAAAAACAACCATTCACACTCACATTCACACCCGCGGTCAATTTAGAGTCTTCAATCAACCTACCATGCATGTTTTTGGGATGTGGGGAAACCGGAGTAAACCCACTCAGGCACTGAGAGAACATGCAAACTCCGCACAGGCAGGGCCGGGATTTGAACCCCGGTCCCCAGAACTGTGAGGCAGATGTGCTGACCAGTTGAGCACCGTGCCGGCTGGAATCAAAAACAAACAAACTGCACATTATGATTTCACTTAGTTACCTTAATGCATTTTCCCTTGTCAATTCCACAGCCTGTCCACTTTGGTCCAGCGCAATGGCTCTGAGCTACAGTGGAAAACAATTACAGTATTGTTTATTTGATCCCCAAAAAAAACATTTTGTAATATTTTGGTCATTTGTTTCACATTATTATTAATATTTGCTTGCTTATTTTAGAATAAAACTATTTAGTGACATCAGGGGGCAAAGTAGATGAATACTGTACTAAAGATAGGAATGGGCATAATAAACATTATTCTGCTTAATACATCACTGGCATAGAAAGAGGAGTTCATAATAGAGATTATGCCATTCCATTAAAAAAAATAAAAATTTTCTTTGGAATAAAACAACTAATTGATTGTTTGTTCACTATCAAGGAAATGCAGTTAAATGCCAATCCCAAATTAGCCACAGCTCTCAGGTCTCATTAAGCTGCAGTGCAGTTTCACACAACAATGATAATGGTGGATTTTTCTCCCGTTGACAAAAAAACAATAACACAAAACCTAGGCTGTGATGCTTGGGCCTTTATTAAATGGGACATATGGAAAATGGAATTTTACATCTGTGACTGGCTGGCGACCAGTTCTGGGTGTATCCCGCCTCTCGCCCAAAGATAGCTGGGATAGGCTCCGGCACGCCCGCGACCCTAGTGAGGATAAGCGGTTCGGAAAATGGATGGATGGATGGAATTTTACATTGCTTGTATACATACAGTTGGTTTTATGGAGTCCCTGTCAACTCATCGTATTAAATTAAACCAATTCAATCTTTTGTGAGCTGCCTAGTTCTGAAAATCTGTTTGTGAGCAAGCCGTTCCTTTTTTTGTTGTTGCCACATCGTGACGTAACAGTGTGGCAAATTTACATAATACTGCCCCCACATAGAGTTTCTCAGCCCATGACTTGGCAGGTAGGCTGCTCCTAGATCCGCCATTTTCAAGTAGCATAATTTCTTGTGTATAATGCGCACCCCCAAAGTTGACCTCAAAATTCTGGAAAACCCTTCTACTTACAGTGGGTACGGAAAATATTCAGACCCCCTCAGATTTTTCACTCTTTGTTATATTTGCTAAAATAATGTTTTTTTGTAACCATTGTAACCATTGTTTTTTTTTTGTAACCATTGGAAGTGCTCTATCTCATCGAATGGCAATGACCTATGGGGTCCCTCAAGGGTGAGTTCTTGGACCCCGCCTGTTCAGCCTGTATATGCTACCCTTGGGTCAAATTGTTCAGAACTCTAATTTTGACTATCATAGCTATGCAGATAACACACAGTTATATCTAGCAGTGTCTCCAGATGACTACAGTTTAATTGAGGTGTTGTGTCACTGTCTAAAATATTAGTACTATTAGAGTTAAATATATGCGTGTCACAGCAAAGGGTCTGAATACTTATGGCTGTGGGATTTTTCAGTTTTTCTTTTTTAATAAATCTGCAAAAATTTCCCAAAAATTTTTTATGGGGTGCTGTGTGTACATTAATGAGGAAAAAAATAACTTCAATGATTTTAGCAAATGGCTGTAATATAACAGAGTGAAAAATTTAAGGGGGTCTGAATACTTTACATACCTACTGTATGTATAATGCATTTTAACAATGCATGATTTTGCTTCTACTCATGATCAAAACAAAGTATATTCTGAAGTTAAGCACTTTATTTGAACACCTAATACTTTCTTTTTAGCGGTGGCATATTGGAATGAAAGTGTACAGCTTTTTCACAACCTCTAGATGACAATTATAAAATGTTAAATTGTTTTCCATTTTTCCATGTACCTTTGTATAATGCGCACTATTGACAATTTTTTGGGGAGGGAAAATGCGAAATTAGAGTAAGTATGACAGAAACGAGAATCAAAACGATCAATCTTACCAAAAGGTAAGCAGAGCTGTAACATTAGCAGAGTTTAGCATTAGCTAACAGCATTATTAGCGTTAGCTTCTGATAAGAAGCACATACTAAAATTTTCAGATAAGTTGTCGACATGGACGGTGGTGTATTTGTGTTTGGCGAACCATTACACCAGTAGTTCTCAAACTTTTTACATCAGGTACTAGTGTTGTAACACTCAAGACCCGTATTGGCCTCAAAACCACATTTTGAAGGTCTTGGTCTTGCCTCGGTCTCGGACTGGCCAGACTCGGGGAATTTCCATCGAAACCAGTCGAGACCAGCACTGATCTGCTATTCTTCTACTTCATTAATGTGATAATAAGGAGAGGCACTTGGTAAAAACACAAATACCTTCAATTCATGTATTTCTAACCCGCCACCACCCTCATAATGACTACAACCTTCTCGGTATTGTGACTGAGGGACAATGACGTGATGAAGTGCTGTCTCCACAAGTGAAAACAAATTATGTGTTTAGCATCTTTATGGTGGCTTGCTTTTCCCTTTGAGACCATGTTGCTTGAGCTCAAGTATATAAACAGTGAACGTGAATGATAATCCAACTAATGTCTCCCAATAAATGAATGCCTTGGTGAAACGCTGACCTGAGGCAGATTCTTCAGCAGGCTGAGAGAAATGGCACCAGAGCCGCATCCCACTTCCAAACAAGTAGGTGAGCCGGGCTTCCGCTGCAGATCAGTCAGGACCAATTCTACTAACTCCTACATCAACACACACAACACAACACAACACTTGTGATATTATACTGGACAGTAGGAGTCAAACGACTAAATATTTTTTGTAGTTGACTAGAATGTGATAAATGTCAAATCAAAGTCAATTGATGACATGATTGATATTTTTCAGCCCTGTACACCAGTCCCCATCTGTTTTTGTGTCACGGACCGGTTACATATAAAGTCATACTTTAATGTATTAGCATAGAAACAAATAATAAAATAATGATTAAAATACAACTAACCATTACGCTGAATGGCGGCACGACTGGTTAGAGCGTCAGCCTCACAGTTCTGAGGATTAGGGTTCAATCCCCGGCCCCGCCTGTGTGGATTTTGCATGTTCTCCCCGTGTCTGCGAGGGTTTTCTCCGGGCACTAAATTGCCCGTAGGTGTGAATGTGTGTGCGAACGGTTGTTTGTTTGTATGTGCCCTGCGATTGGCTGGTAACCAGTTTAGGGTGTACCCCGCCTCCTGCCCGATGATAGCTGGGATAGGCTCCAGCACGCCCGCGACCCTTATGAGGAGAAGCGGCTCAGAAAGCGGCTATGTTGTTCCACAGCATTTAAGTCCGGTGACAGCAGCATATGGGTGAAACGCCAAAAACGTGATTTGCTATAAGTTGACTTAAACTTTTAAACGTCGAGTGTAGTTAACGCAACTAATCAGTTCAACCCCTACTGTACTGTATTTTGTATTACTCAAAAACAATTTATTGGAGGCCTGGTAAAATTAACCAGTGGTGACTAATTTAGTGGTGAAGATGTAGTTAAATTAGTCAGATAGTTTTGTGCTAGCACCATTGATGTGCAATCTGGACATGGAAGGGTGAACATCTCCTGCTCTGAAGAGTCCGAGTCTCCAGAACTCTCCAATAACACAACAAAAAACCGCTAGACTTGTTGCTAAATGCTTTTTGGAAAAATAGTCACCAGTGGGGTCAGAATAGCTGCTAAATATCGCTACAAAGTTGAGTCCAGTTGAGTCTGGAATGAATATATTCAATTTACATGCTTTCTTATGGGAAAGATTTATTTGAAATTAGAACTAGTAGCTCAAGTCAACCAGTGTCACGGAACAGATGGTGTTCAACTTTGGAAGTTCCACTTTAACCTACATTTGAGTTCATCTATTGGCTACATACTTGTATTGCAGCATTGCCTTGACATCGCTCTTGAAGACATGCACTTCAGTATTCTCAAGAGTTCTCTCAAACCTCCGTTTCAGGTCTTGGGATGAATACTGGAGGCCTCATCTTCAGCGTCACATCTCTGAAATCCCACTCCTCGATCACATATTGCACAGGCATCCTGAAACATATACACACACACACACACATCACTGCAAGTCAATGCGAATGGATCTACAACACATCAAGTGTCTGTATAGACTTTTAACCTGGAGAGGCGTTTTTCGCAGAGCTTCCATATTCGCTGTGTTTCTTCTTCGGTAAGAAATGCAGACAACCTCTCCCGCTTGACACCTTCTATCTGACAGTTACAGATGGAGAACCGAGTCACATTGGGTCAGGGAATAGATCATACAGCACATTCCTCGACTCACGGTTTTAGCCCCAAGCACATGGGCGATGATGTACTGGCAGGAGAGGTCAGGTTCAGTCACACCATTAGCCTCAAAGCATTTCCTCCAAATATCCGCTGCTTGTCGTGCATTTATCCTGCCTGAGGGCGAGGCCTGGGAACTGCATGGACGCCCTGCACAGGAGCCCCAAAATTCCTGAAAACATTAGGTTTTTAAAAAAAAGTCTCATTAACACAATTTTTCAACCATTATTCACAGAAACATTAGCATGACGGCCGGCACGGTGGACGACTGGTTAGCACATCTGCCTCACCGGGGTTCAAATCCCGGCCCCGCCTGTGTGGAGTTTGCATGTTCTCCCCGTGCCTGCGTGGGTTATCTCCGAGCACTCCAGTTTTCTCCCACATCCCAAAAACATGCGTGCTAGGTTGATTGAAAAATCTAAATTGCTCGTCGGTGTGAATGTGAGTGCAAATGGTTGTTTGTTTCTATGTGCCCTGCGATTGGCTGGCGACCAGTTCAGGGTGTACCCCGCCTCCCGCCCGAAGATAGCTGGGATAGGCTCCAACAGCCCGTGACCCTAGTGAGGATAAGCGGTAAAGAAAATGGATGGTGGATGGATAATAAGGAAGGAAGGAAGGGTCTCACTGACACTTTTAGGGTATTCACCAGGTCAACACAGACAAAACCCCCACACCTGGTTTTAAAACCCTAATCATGGTCTTGAAACCATCATTTGAAACCCTAACTACAAACCTTAACCGGGCTAGAAACAACTTGAAACCCAAACCCTGGCTAGAAACCTTACTTTTGAAATCCTAAACCCTGAAACACTCTTTTTGGAACCCTCATCCTTGGGTGATACTACTATAATTTACAAAATGGACATTTTGAGGATTTACGAGATTAAAACTATATTTGTTGTATTTGTGTGTTATAAAATGAAAAGTGTTTAAAGTGTACTGCACAGTACTGTTCCTACGTTTGGCCTAAACAGTAGTATACAGTATTTCATGTAATGATATGACCCACACGACTTACCTCCAACCCCACACTCCTGCCCATTAAACAAATATATCCTCTGCTTACTGATTTTCTCCACATGTTTAATCAAACTTAAGGTCTCGTCTGGCTAAATGGAACACATTTGATCATACATTTACACATTAAAGTTCTTTTTAGCCGTCTAGTCTGGCGTTTATTCGACATTCACGTCGAGTGCGGGAGCGTGAATATCGCTGTTAAAGGCGCAGTAGCAAACTTCTTGAATTTGTAAGTGACGTCACTCGTTTATTTGCGCAAACTGCTGCGCAGCGCTGACTCTGTTGAATCGTACTGCTTTTGAAAGCAGTCGTAAAATTGTTTTTTGTTGTGACACTAGGCGTACACAGAACTGTAAAACAACCACCTTGAGCTCAAAGATTATAGTCAGTTTGATATACATATATTTGTTTATAGAGTATTACATAAACTATTATTAAAATATTGATCTAAGTATAATCATATTTTCTCCGAGGTGCTTCTGAAGGCACCATTGTTGTTTTTCAGCAACATGTCGCGTGACTGTAAGATGTTGTACTGCAGTAGCAAATGTGAAATAACGTCGCTTTTATTATGATGTTTTGTTTTTTTTGTAGGTCGTTTGTACACTGATATTGACAACTATTGACAACACTGACAAGGTTAGCTCAGCAGCTAGCTTAAGAAAGCAAGCCAACAGAGCCCGAACACTTTGCTGGTTTAAAGTTAGTTTGAGTAATAAACGTCGTGTGCCAGGTGCGTTATGGGCATGGACACACGAATAGAGTGCATATTCTTTAGCGAGTTCCACCCGACTTTGGGTCCCAAAATAACATATCAGGTGAGTGAAAATTTTGGGTGAGTTAAATACGTTATCTATCTATCTCATGTCTGTTCCTTCTTCCATCCGTCTACAGCAGGCCTGATGATGATAAGCGGTAAAGAAAATGGATGGATGGTTGCACAAGTGTGCACATCCTCTTAATTAACCAATCACATTCAAACTCGTGTTCAATGGGAGTCGCCACACACCTGACATCATTTAAAGTGCCTCTGATTAACCCCAAATAAAGTTCAGATGTTCTGGTATGCTTAGTCGGAAAAAGCTTTGAAATTATTTATTTTGTACATATTTCCTATATCACAAAACCTGGCATTTGAAAAGGGGTATGTAGACTTTTTGTATACTATGTATTTATCTATCTATGGTTTCATGTTTGTATCGATCACTGCAATACCACTATGTGATGCTATTATTCAAATACAGTAGTGCACCATTTTGCAAAATAAATTTTATTTCAAATGACAAAAATACAGTCATCGATCACATTTGATGTGTTAGCGTGCCGTACACTACATTACATGATAAAAATGTCTGATTATGTTATCTTCTGACAGGTCCCGGAAGAATACATTTCACGGGAACTCTTTGACACAGTTCAGGTTTATATTATCACCAAACAGGAGCTGCAGAACAAATTAATAACAGTGTATGAAACAAATTATTTTATCACGCTGTATTTGCGTCCCATTGTTATGCAACAATAACATCCTGTTTGTCTCCCTGTATGTAGCACTGCGATGGGCAAAAAGTTAATTGGATGTCCGGTGTGCATTGAACACAAGAAGTACAGCCGCAACGCCCTCCTGTTTAATCTGGGCTTTGTTTGTGATGCGCAAACCAACACGTGTGCCCTCGAGCCGATCGTCAAGAAGCTCTCTGGATACCTTACCACATTGGAGGTAAAGTATTTTATCTTCACACTACAGTACAGTGAAACGAGTCGTACAGATTGGAGTCTCTGGGGAAAAGGCTGAACCGTTATCATGCGGAACTCCATGTGAGATGTCAGCCAATCTTGTGAGACTTCACCCCACTGAACTGTGTGTTGTTTTTCTTTTACTTTGAAAAAAAAAAAAGGCTCATACCAGTGAGTAATGGAAAAGTGTACTGATGACCATCGAACCAGAAATGGCACTTGGAGTGACTCGGGAAAGAGTCTGGCTGCACACTACAAAATTAATTGCCTATCAATAACATACACATTCATTTTATGAAACAGTTCAAACAGCATGTAGCATTTATTGTAATCGAACCACTGAGAACATGTAGGCTAATTCCATTTGTGTCATGTATAAGCTACTGTAAGTACAGCATGAATACTGGTCGAAATAAGTGTTTATAAATTGGTACAGTACATTTTTAACTGGCGGCACGGTAGATGACTGGTTAGAGCATCAGCCTCACAGTTCTGAGGACTCTGGTTCAATCCCCGGCCCCGCCTGTGTGGAGTTTGCATGTTCTCCCCATGCCTACGTGGGTTTTCTCCGGGCACTCCGGTTTCCTCCCACATCCCAAAAACATGCATGAATTGGAGACTCTAAATTGCCCCTCGGTGTCAATGTGAGTGCGAAGGGTTGTTTGTTTGAATGTGCCCTGCGATTGGCTGGCAACCAGTTCATGGTGTACCCCGCCTCCTGCCCGATGATCGCTGGGATAGGCTCTGCACTATTTTGCACAAGAGGAAGCTGAGTTTTAATTTTTAGTTTTGAGATCTGCCAGATTGGCATCGCAAATGAGAATCTGTTCTCAGTTGCCTTACCTGGATAAATCAAGTTTAAATATTAATAAATACATAAATAAGTACAGTAAATCTCAAAATTACATTACATCTGTTTTTTTGTTGTTGTTTTTTTAACTGATTCAGAAACACTTCCATTATGTTTACACTCATGTTTACATTGAGATATACCGTTACCGTGAAGGGATTCAATTTATACAGTGATATGAATTTTAGGCCATATCGGCCAACCCTATCCCCTTCAACATGTGTATGCGTTTGCTGTGCTGCAGCTGGAGAGTGGATTCATATCCACTGAGCAGAGCAAACAGAAACTCCTGCCTATCATGTCGACGTTGTTGGAAGAGCTCAACGCTACGGGTGCCTGCACCTTACCCATAGGTACCGTTCATTCATCATATCTAATTAATAGAATTGATGTTTCTTGTTTCTGTGAATGCAGATGCACTTTGACCTTTTTTTTTTTTTTTTTTTTTCTCTTTCTTTCCAAAAGCAGTTTTATGATGTATATTGTAAGAGCAAGATGGCACACAAGGGCCTCTTTGAATATCAGAATCTCATGTCCACTAATTCTGATTTCAGGCACGATGGTGGGTTGTTGAATATCATGTCCCATGACAAGTTATCAGGGATAAATTTGATCATATCGAATGATAAATATGGATCGTAAAATTTTAATTGTCTCAGTTATTTGTAAAAACAGCTTGTGGAAATGTTTGATTATTTACACCCTAGTTAATGAAAATACTTATCTGTGTCTGTTATCGGCCTTTTTATTTTTTTTACATTTTTTTTAATTTTTCTTTTTTTTGAGACGAATCCAACACCATCCACTTGAAACTGATCCCGCTGCGGAAGGATCCCCCGGTCGTCCAGGAGTACGACGTTCCGGTGTTCACTCAGAACAAAGACCACTTTATTAAGTCTCAGTGGGATCTCACCACGCAGCAGGTGCGCCATTGTTGCATCTAATATCGTACAATGCGAGAAGAGGTGTGCCTTAATACTACGAAACTCTGGGACATTGGCTGAAAGGCCTCTTATCAGTCACCCACAATGATTTTAATATTATATTTATGATAAGGGATGTGTGCGTATTTACGTGTCAGTTAGAAAACAACAGTGTGTATTGTGAGGAAGCTGCGTGACTAATTTGTTCTGACAAAGAAAGCTAATTGATTATTGGATGAATGTGAATTTTTTTGCCATAGCTACTATATCTCACAATCTTGCACTTGGAAATGATTTAAAGTCCCTGGAGAATGAAAATGTCTTTTGAAATTTGACACACCAGGGAGAAGAGTGTTTTTGCAAACCCTGCCTAATTTGATTGATTTAAAAAAATAAATCAAATCTAGCCAATTGTCCGTTGTTTTTGAAAACCCTGCCTAATTTGATTGATTTAAAAAAAAAAAAAAAAAAAATCAAATCTAGCCAATTGTCCGTTACATTGAAGTACTTTTTTATTAGGTCATATGCACCCATATTTCTGTACAGTACAAAATTATTATTTTGTAGGGTTTCTTCGTGCCCTAAAACGTCCAGTATAGTACAAAATGATTGTAAATAAATATAAAATAAGCTTGAAAATGTTAGAAAGTTTCACATTTTATCCAAACCTACCACGCCGGTGTGCTTGGTCATGGTGACACTGTTGACGTACAGTACTCATCGTAGTCGAGTCGTTTTCATGAGCCAAGGGTAATTTGTGTGCTTCCTACTTCCAAATATGTTGCCAAAGACCTACGACTTGACAAAAAAAACTGTTACTGTCCCAAAAATAGCATGTTGCAGACTCCAGAGACTTGTTTATATTCCTCAGAGTTAACACTGCCGCCATGTCTGTTTCTCTCGCACTCTAATCCCCCCCCCCTCCCCCGCCCCCGCCCATTTTCATTATGACATGGCCGTCACATCAATGCGCCACATTCAACACGGCCACCACGTAGGCACGGGAGGCACGTCTTTTAGAATTTGATCTATTTTTTTTCTTTGTATATCTGTAACCCGGAAACAGTCCCATTCTCTGCCTGCATTGCACCACAGCGCCAGTAAAGAACAGCTGCCAATTGTGGAACTAACCGACTTTGTCAATGGCATTTTAAGTAACAAATGGAAACAATTTTTGGACACGTTGTTCAGTCCCGATGGTCTGTTTTATCTGATATCCGTTATATCGGGGTCCGTTTTATCGCGGTTCCACTGAATATAAAAAGAGGCTTGAAAATCGTGAAAAACGCTGTGGGCGTGTCTGCTATGAAACAACGCCCCAGTCAACTGTCAATCAAATACCACTACTACAACCTGAAAAGTGGGTACAACTTCGTCTAGCATCTTTCTTATGCCTACACATAATGTTTGAACCACTTGACTATATCCTACAGCTTTTCAAGCCCTGGCATTGAAGCGCAAAGACCCTGTCCAGACACTTGCTGTCATGTCGGACTTTAAAAAAAAAAAATAATAATAATAATAATAAATTGCGTTGTCGTTCTGCCTTTCTCTGCGTGACATGCACACACTCATGGCCGACAACAAGGCACTCTAAAGAGGCAACACCAGTGGACTATCCGAAGGAAAGATGCATTTTCAGGGTGTAGGCATAGCTAGCTAGCTAACTGCATGTCGAAATTGGCCCGGATAACGGTTGATGGGAATGAAGGCGCACAAGTTCTTAGAGTGGGAGAAGGGCGTCTCATGCCGAACTCCAAAGTCCGTGGCACCGTTTTAGCGATGCCCAAAAGAATCTGGCAAACTCAAGCTATAGCTCCACAATTGAGCAGCACTACATACCATAGTTCTCAGTCTTTGGTTGTTTTCAGCAATTATCTTCAAGTAGGTATAATATATTTAGAAACAAATTCCTGAAATTACTTAACAGTGTCTTCAACTTCAAATCGGTTCCTCACTTGACCAAATGGAACAGTCCCTTACAGTTTGAACTTCAATACTTAAAGGTTTGAAGAGGAGTTAAGATGGATTACCCGTTTACTAATTTGACCGAGGATAGCTTGAAAATATCTGGCATTATTATTCAAAATCACTCGGGTTTTTCACGTGACAGATTTGTCTTAATTCGGGCCATGTTGTGTGCAATGTCCTTCTAAATTAACATTGTGCAGTACTTGTAAAGGGTCAACAGGCCGTGGGAGTATTGCTTGCTTGCATACAGCACTATAAAAATGCAGCCCCTAATCACATTGATCTTTTTAATTTATTGATTATTTGAGGTTCCTGACCATCCGCACATGTTCTTTGTTCCGCCTACAGATTCTGCCCTACATCGACGGCTTTCGACATGTGCAAAAAATCTCTGTCGAAGCCGACGTCGAGTTGAATATAGTTCGTATTGCTGTGCAAAATCTTCTGTGAGTACACTTCACTAAACAGTTGGCTGGATGGATGACCTCTTGACATTGTAATAACACTCATGTATGGTATTTTAATTTAGACTATTGTAACAATTATTCTGTATCTATCTTTTGATGTGAAAGTGGTCATATATTGGGATGAAACACTTCAGGAGCTCAAAACAAAAAATGTTAGTGCCACTTTAACCACTCGACTTATAGCAGCAAATAAGAACCCGATCCAACCTCTTTCTTACTGACAAATTCCCAGTTTATATGAGCTGAAATGGGCCGTCGCCACTTAGTGTTTAGAGGAACACATAGTTTGGCCAAAAATGAAATTCAACCCAGTGTATGTAAACTGGGACTGGACTGTTCTATCCCCTGTGTATTTGTTCCGGTTACCACCACAAGCTGATGTGTATATATTTTCCTTTTCATTTTACAGGTATTATGATATCGTGACCTTGGTGTCCATATTCCAGGTATTGTAGAAAGTGAAATCTGCACTGTACGTTTTACTGTGCATTTCATATCCTGAGTTGCTGTTGTTTTAGCGAAGGGAAGTTATTATACATTATGGTGACAAAGAATTGCATTTTCATCTGCATTGGTTAGTAGATTATACAAATACTACAGGAAGTTGGCTATTTTGATTTGAAGTGGCCATTTTGGATGAATTCCACGGCTTGTACTTCGACAAACTCCTCCCTGGGATTTTTGTTTTTGAAGTGAGAAAAGCATTTTATGTAGAAGTAAAAACATATTTTGCAGGTAGCAGGGTGACTTTGCTTGATCTTCTTGTTGTTGTTGTTGTTGTGGCCTTCATTTCCTGTTATTTGCCCACTTCCAGTACTCCAATGTGTACTGTACCACCCCCAAAGTACAGAGCCTGATCGATGACAAACTTATCCAGGAGGAGTGTCTCAACTATGTCACTAAACAAGGTAAATAAGAAAAAAGATACCCACTTTGCTATTCAGGGGGATTAGAGACCAAGCACCGACATGAAGAGCAGAAATCTGCGAGTAATGGATGCCCCACCAATTTCTTTTTTACATTATAATTGCCTGTATTAATAGTGTAATGACTAACTATAATCTATTATCCCAAAACACTAAAATACCCTTAAAAATACATGTTTTACAGATTATTTGACATTGAAAAAAGTGTAAGGACGCTAGGGTATATGCTGCGCATAGTCGTGTTTTTTTTAAATACTGTACAAATATCGCAAACAACTTTTTTGTTGGGCACTTACTGTACTGTACGTTGAGCAGCTAGCCGTGACCAGCTCATCAGCTTTTAACGTCCATCACTTTCACAAGGAGCATTGCCATGTACTGGAAAACAACATTTTTATTTATTTATGTTTTATTTTATTTATTTATTTATGGAACCACAAAAAACATGGCATGTTTGTCAGGGAAGAGGTCAATTGCCCTGGACAATGTGTAGGTGTATTATAATAATACCAAGAAAGGACCCGGAAACGTATATTTTTGTTTGAAAAGCACATGTGACACGACATGGCATTTTCAAGTTTTAAATCGCAGCAAAACGAGTGGCCGACGGTCAGCCACTCGTGAGAAGTAGTTTCCAAATCGCACACACTGCGCAACAGTTCAATCAGGTGTGCAAGGGAATTAAGTCATTACAGAAAGTGTGGAAAAATACCTAAATAAAAATAGGTGAGTTTTTCAGCGAATTGTTTTTTTTGTGTGTGAGTAGTTGAGTTCCTCAATTGTAGTTGAGTTCCTGAATCGTGTCAAATCAGCGGAGACGCATTGTGCTAGTGTTATCTAGGAGAGTATAGTATTTATTTCCATTGATAACGGATATCGTCATTACTGTCAGGTCAGAAGCGTCCGAGTGTAAGAGACGTGTTCCAGCTCTACTGCGGTCTGAGTCCTGGAACCACCGTCCGCGACCTTTGTTCCCGCTACTCGCAGCAGCTGCAGAGGGTTGATGAGAGGTCAGTGGCGCTTGTAAAAACAAAACCAAAAAAACATGATGCAGCATGACAGACAAGGTCAGGCTAAGGTTTGGCCGTGTCACATGCTCTGTGTTTCAGAAGGCTGATTCAATTCGGCCTCATGAAGTCTCTCATTCGACGGCTACAAAAGTACCCTGTCAAGATGATGCGTGACGAGAAGAGCAGGCCCCCTCGCCTCTACACGGGCTGGCACAGCTATGATGAGATCTGCTGCAAGACGGGCATGTCTTCACTTTTTGACTCGTCTAGAAAAAAATGAACTCAGTTGGTGTGCTCATTACGCTTCTTTCATTTGGCAGGAGTCAGCTACAAGGAGCTGGATGAACGTTTGGAAAATGACCCCAACATTGTTGTGTGCTGGAAGTGACAAGTGGAAGTTTGTGCAATGAAAGAGACAAAAGAGAGATGAAATGGCCCAACCAAAGATGTTTTCTACTAGACAGTCGTCAAAGGAAGTATTTGTTTAACTGTTCCTTTTCAGTAAAGGTCCCATGCTATCGGAATCCTTTTTTTTTCTTGTTTGATGCATAACACGGGCCAAAATTAGTCTGTGACCCGGTTTAAGTTTGACATTTATGCAGTTTGTTGATTAAATGCAAAAGACACATCAGGCTTGAAAGAAGATTGGGTTTGTGTGTGTGTGTGTGCTTTAAATTATTTTAAAAAAAATGCAAAGCAGAAAAGAACATTTTTGTTTTTGTTATTCAAATGAAAATAAAACTCAAGATGTGCTTTTGAAAATGCAAATACACAAAGAGGAGTTGTCTTGGTTTGTTTTACAGCTATAAAAAACTGAAAGTTCAAACTATTGTGTTTAAAAAAATACAAATGTTTTTAATCCAAAACAGAACATTTGTTTTGGTTTGTCTTTCATGTAAAGAAAATGTGCTAGAAAAAAAAACAATAATGTCCTTGAAAAGTTTTCTGCATAAGAAAAAAACTAAAAATGCAAAACGAAGTATTTTTGTTATTTTCAAATTTAACAAATAAACAAATTCTCAATGTGCTTTAAAAAAATAAGCCAAACACAAACACGGATTTCTTAGTGGGCGAGGGTAAATGTTTAAAAAGAAATTGTGATGATTGTTGGATAGTGACGATTTGTGACGCGTTTACGTGGATTATTCACTACAAGAACTGAGCAAAGTAACAAAACATCACTCAGTATGATGCACTGATGCAGTGTTGTTGTATCAGTGCAAACTGCAATGTAAATCAATACCTCGGTCAAAAGTATTTGAGGTATTTTGCGTCAGCTCTTGAGTTGGCTCGGATTGGATTGTGCAAGTGTACCTAATGAAGTGTCCCCTGATCTTGGTATTCTGCATCTTTATGATGGGGCGCCTCTTAGTGACGACACAGAGGTACTTCGCTCTTGGTGTACAGGGCTGCTGCCATGACGACCGACAAACCCGCACTTGGATGACCGACTGACCAAAACAATTGTGACTTTTCCCACTCGACAGGTTATCAGCAACAAATGGAGGGCTCGGTGCTGTTGCCAGTGGAGGCAGAGGCGTTCGTTGAAAGTTTGGAGATATTTGCCCTCAAAGACGTGGGCTCGACGAGGTAAATTAGCGTCGAATCCACAAGCTATGCGTTAACTAGCGAGCAAAGTGGCTACAATACAGGTTCTCAAACTTATTTGGTCCAAGGAGGAATTTTTCATAGGATCCCCTCCCAAGTCAAGTCAAGTATCGACAACTAAACAAGTTTGAATTTGAGAAATGTTTTTTCCTGAACGAGATACAGTATGCCCCTCTCCCACGGTGTGAGAACCATTGGGTTAATATATTTAGGTATATCATATGGTAAAAACGTATTTAAAATGCTTCCAAAACAACTGAAGTGACCAATAAAAATGGCATTTTAAATCTTTTGACCTTTCCAGGTGGTTCAGACAGCATGAGCACATTGAGAAGCTCAACATGCAAGCAATACTGAGTGCTTCTGCCACACTGGATGAGTACATCAAGGAGATGCTGGTGTCTCATGGAAAGGTGACACAGTCATCAGCAAAACTCTCTTAAGAATTATTTGTCAATGCTAAGAAAGGATGCTGAGCACAGCAGCTCATAGGAATTTCTTAGTGACAAGGGACATGTTAGTGAGCGCCATGGAAAATAGGCTGGCTGAGGGCATGATGGGGGGGAGGACGCATGATAGACGTCTCAAGGACACATGACAGGAGCTGGCTGTTTCCGTTTCAAACAATTCCAGGTCACGTACTTTGACAAACTCCGACCAAATGGGGAATTTGTCCAAATGAATCCCAATGGGAACCCGGTATACAAGATTGATAGACGATAGTAAATTGCAAAAAGTCTTGTCTAATGTGGGTGGGTCGTGGTGCCCAAGTTTCACTTTGAGGATTTGCCATGAGAACAAGAATGCGAGGGCGTGTTCATCGTTGCTTGGAGCTTTTATTTTTTTTATTTTTTAATCACTCTCGGCTAAGGTTCCTGTCAACCTAAAGATAAAAACAAAAGAATTGCACATTGTCTATTTAAAGCAACCGCATAGCATCCGGTACCTGAATGCTAACATACAGTGGGAAATTCCATAGGCACACAGCTAACATTTAGCATCTGTGTGGCAGTGTTGTTACACTTGAAGCAATAGATATCTGAACACAAACAGTGCTGAAGCACATGTAGACAGATCATATAACAATACACACAAGCATATATTCTTTATCCTCTGCGAAGAAAAACTAATATTACTGCCGCACTGAGAATTCAAGAGAGGAACTGAGCCTCCAGTCCAGTATATCAGTATGTCTGTCTTATACTGCCCCCAGCTAGCCATAGTGTGTACACCAGAATGAGCAGCACAAATGAAGGAGAAAGTGTGATCAAAATTTTTTGAATTCTTTTTAAATGTATTTAGGTATAATGGGATCTCCATTCATTTCAATAGCAAAAGTTGATTTGCGATACGAGTGTTTTGAGTTACAAACGTGGTCACGGAGCAAATTAAAAGGCACCACTCTAGCTGAAAAGATTATTTTTTTAATGTTTTTATTTTTTTAAGATCCAGGTATATCTTTCCTCCTTTGCAGATCTCAGTTCTGGTTCATGAAATGATCCTGACTGAAGTGTGGAAGCAAAAAATATTCCCCATCTTATGCCAACTACAGGACTTCACGCCAAAGAACACGTTTCCTCTTTACATGGTGGTGAGTGGATGCTCATACAAGTTCATCATAAATGTGAAATAGCGACTGATTCCTCAAGTGATTCTAAGAACGTGCAATAAGGCGTCATCAGTAACGTTTTGAAGCAATTGAGGCAAAAGGGAGTGCACGACAATATCAGCAACTGATAGACCGCACTGTTGATTCCGTTTCAACTGGAATGAAGTGAAAGCAGTGTAACTGTTCAGCTGCGAGACTGACTTTTGAAAACGACAGTAATTAAACTTGACTTATTTGATTTTGCATCATTTGGTTTTGCGGCGCCTTGGGCAGCACGGTGAGGAAGTGGTTACGGCATCTGCGAGAGAGTTGAGAAGTTCTGGGTTTGAATCTTAAGCTCTTGTTTGCATGTTCTCCCCATGCTTGAAGACTTTAAATTATAAATCCATAGGTATGAAGGTGATTGTGAATGGCTGATGTGCCCTGTGATTAGTTAAGGAGAACCTTCTTTGTTGCCTCATTTGCTTGAAGACACTATTAAATTCCACACCACCAACAGAAAGTTTAATAATCTATTATTATGCTCATCACTACCTTTTGCCATGACTTCATTTTTTTTAGCATGATGTCACCTTTGATATTCTTGCCAGAAAAAGCTTGGCATTGGTATTTAGAAAAGCAGTAATAGCTCAACAGTCCAGAATGAGCTGCACGTTTTGTTCTCTGAGTTCTGCTCTGTTGCATAATGGTGACAACTATTAAATGCAGAAGAAAGATTTTTACATGTTTAAATATCTTCTTCCATGTTCTTCAAAGATCCACCACGAAGCCACCATCATCAACTTGCTGGAGACTGTCATGTTTCACAAGGTTAGTGCCCTGGTGATCATCCCCCTGCAGCAAACAATGGCTATAAAAAGTCTGCACACAGCTGTTCAAATGCCTTTTTTTTTTTTTGTGAGATAAAAAACGAGACCAAGATGCATCATTTCAAAAAGTTACTCTACCATTAATGTGACCTATAACCTGTACAACTCATTTGAAAAATAAATATTTTAAGAGGGGATGTTAAATTTAAAAACCTGAGATAATGTGGTTGCACAAGTGTGCACACCCTCTTATAACTGGTGATATGGCTGTGTTCGGAATTAACCAATCAAGTTCAAACTCATGTTAAACAGGACTCACTACACACCTGGCACCATTTAAAGGGCCTCTGATTAACTCCAAATAAAGTTCAGATGTTGCAGTTGGCTTATAAATTCATCTTGGTCTCATTTTATTTAGATCATCTTGCATTTAAAAATCAGGGATTTGAACAGGAGTGTGTACGCTATATCTTCTGTATTTACAAACAACTGATAGACAATTCGTGTAGGACTCGTGCGATGCCAGCGACGACTCTATCCTTGACTTGGTGGATTACTGCCATCGGAAGCTAATCCTGCTGGCCGCCAACACCGGCAGGGACGGCAACGTGTCTCACAACATGCAAAAGGCAGCCGGCGAGGCGGTTCTGTCCTCTAAAGAGGTAAACGGGTGTTTGTTGGGTTGACATCTAGTTATGAGATCAAGGTGATGATGAGTCTGTTGTGTCTGTTTCATTTGTAGGAGTTACAGATTCAAGCTGGGGAGCTGGAGTTCAACGTTTCCTTGAAGGCTTTGTCTGTGCTGCGCTACATCACTGACCACACTGACAGGTACTGTATAATACTGTTAGAATACTGTGCAATACTGCTTCTCCACTTTAGGGTCACGGGTGAGCTTTTTAATGTTAATTATCAATTGCACAATCACACTTAGTACTCTTCATATTTTTAACAAATTTAATTCAAAATGATTAATATTTCATTTTACATGAGCCCTTAAAAGAATACCGACCCATGATAGACACTACTGATAAATCAATGAATTTTTGAAAGGCCTATGCCACCAGCTGGTCACCAGCCAGCCATAGACATATAGACAGACAAGCTCTCACATTCACACCTATTGATAATTTTGCAACTTTGTTAACCTAACGTGCATGTTTTTGGGATGTGAGAGATAACCAACCCAAGCATGGGGAGAACAGGTAAACTCCACGCAGGAGGGCCAGCGCCGAGATTTGAACCCAGAAACTCTTAACTGTGAAACCGACCTGCTAACTCCAAGCCCACTATGCTGCCCTTACAGATAAATCCATACCGCTGAATCAAAAACTGTAGCTAAGAAGGTGCACACAAACCTATAAAACCACACAGATGAATACATAACCTTGATAACATTAACAAACCATTACTAGCCAGTCTTTTCTGTTTACAGTATCAGTGCCATTAACCGAATGCTCTGCACACATAACGTGCCTTGTTTACTGGTGCGCCTGATTGAGTGCTGCCCGTGGAGTCGCTGCACAGCAGGTAAACGTCATCACGACACCTGTGTCCTTAGCGTTCCTCTTCCAGTCTACCCATTTATATTCTCGCTCCCTCTCGACCCCCCATGCAGGCAGCATAGAGAAGCACATCAACGGCAAATGGCAGAAGATTCCAGCGGAAGACCGCCTGAAGATGACAAAACTGGACGGACAGGTCTGGATTTCGCTGCACAATCTGCTCCTCAAAGAAGACTGCCAACGAAAATATGACTTCAACAGTTTCAATAAGAGTCAGCTTCTTAAGGTGAACTGCTGTATGTAAAGTATGCCTTCATGAGCTGGTAAATGGCCACACATGCATGGGTCACTTAAGTCCGCCTGCATTTTGAGTAGAAAGATATACAATGGTACTGTGACTTATGAGTGACCCGACTTAGAGGTTTTTCCAGATACCATCTGTTGCTCAGCAGATTTTTTGCCTTGAGTTGCAAGCCAACAAATTTTGTTACGAGCGCTAGACGTCGGTAGCAAACTTCACATGAAGAAGCAATTTGGCAGATAATTAAAAAAAAATTCAAAAAAGAGGCTAATAGTTTCCTTCAAGCTGTTTACTGTACGTACTGTAAAACTAAACATAAAACAAAGAGAATTACATCTTGCCGTCCCAGTTACAAAGGATATTTGACTTGTATAAACGTCAATGGCAGTGATAGATTAAAGCTAACAATGTAAAACACTTTAGACATGCTAACAAAACTTGCATCGATGTCGTTGTGGTATAGCCCTTACAGAAACGGATATTTGAACACAATCAGTCCGGCAACACTTGTAAACCGATGATATAACAATATTCGCAGGCATATATTCTTTATCCACCCATCCATCCATTTTCTGTACCGCCTTAGCCTCACAAGGTTCGCGGGCGTGCTGGAGCCTATCCAAGCTATCTTCGGGCGAGAGGCACGGTACACCCATAACTGGTCGCCAGCCAATCGCAGGGCACATAGAAACAAACAACCATCGTGTAGTACGGCCATCATGACCAACATTAGAATACGCACTGAAATATATGAAAACTAGTTTGACATAGATGACTTCTCTTGGAAGGAATGTCCATTCTTCTTGAGATGCAAATGAACCGCGGATTCTGGACAGGAAAAAGCCGGCTGTCGATGCGGCGCCATCTGTCTGTGAAGCGGTTGTTTCAGCTCTCCAATATAGCGGTCGTTACACTCCTCTTCGGATGTGAATTTAGGATTTTCGGGAGCTGTAGGCTATAATTATCAAAATTATAATCACAAAAATCATGAAATAATTCACTCTTGTTTGTACAGGAAATATACAATATGAGTTTTACTTTCTGAATTGAACTACTGAAATACATTTCCACAATACTGAAATGTATTCCACTGCAAATGTTTATATAGTGAGAGCGGGAACGGTTTCCTTATTGTTTGCTTTCTCGAGAGGCTTTCTGCTATTATGACCGTTCTCATCCACTTCCTGCTCATGATACAAGTATATGATCTTAACCTCCATCAACTTCTTCATTCCATATGTGGTTATTAGAGTTAAGCTGATGTAGTCTTTATGGTGATGATAGTGGTTTTACATTACAGTACATCCTGTTATGTTTCACAGCTACGCAGTTTCCTGACTGAGGTGTTGATCGACCAGCTTCCCAACTTGGCTGACCTCCAGCGCGTCCTGGCTCATCTCGCAGTTACAGACCCCGAACCTCCGAAGAAGGAACTTGTTTTAGAGCAGGTACGCTTAGAGTGGTACAATTTGAAGTTCAGCGTGTACAGCATTCATGGATTTTCGGGGGGAACCTATCCTGCATTGTTTGTGGAAACTCTTGCTTAGTCCTGTGTCCCCCTCCCCTGCTTATTTGCATTTTTTTCGCCAAACGTCAGCTGTGGCAACCAGTACAGCATGTACCCCTTTTCTCTCACCAAACGTCAGCAGGGACAATCAATCTAAGGTGTTCCTGGTTTACAGTTATTGTACTGGACCTCATTAGATTATTTATTCCTAATGTTGAAGCAGTACTTCCTTCTATTTTAGACCATGTATTCTGCTTATGCGTCTTTTCACTTGTAGATCCCTGAAATGTGGAACCACATCATGAGGGAGAATACCGATAAGTGGAAGGCCATTGCCAAGTATCAAGTCAAAGAAACGTTTAACGTCTCGGAAAAAGACCTGAGGCTGCAGGCACAGAGGTACTACGACAAAAAATAACAGACTTAAGGACAAAGACATAGAAAGTACAGTCTTCCATTTGCATGAGCGTCAATAATGGTTGTCTCGGACCAGGTTGGCTCAGACGTACAATTTGGATATGTTGGAGAATTTGCTCCCCGAGAAACCAAAGTGTGGCTGTTGCGGGAGAGAGGCGACGAAGAGATGCTCTCGATGCCAAGGGGAGTGGTACTGTCACAGGTAAGGGCATCGACATGATAGTTTTCCCTTGATGTAACCAAAATGTAAAATGATCGTTGATCTCTCGGCTGCTTTTCATAGAGAATGTCAGGTGAAACACTGGCCAAAACACAAGAAAGCCTGCCAGCTCATGATGGAGGCCAACAGGAAGATCCAGCCTGGCCTGTGCAATAACAACAAGGAGAGATGAACAGCATGAACTGACAGGAGAGTTTCATTAAAATTTTCATGTAATTTCAACAACTCCCCATTTGGTTTAATAAACTGCTTCTTCTGTCCTGGAAGAAATTTGCAAGTTCATTACAGATTTTTGTTTCTTTTGATATGCACATTCATTGCCTAGTCACAACATTAGGTACATTAGGTTTGTTTGAGGATGCTTTTATTTTTCATATATATTAATAAGAACAAAACCCGTTGCAGAGCCACCACCATGCCTCTTCTCACCACCCTCAGAGTCAATCAACTAGTCCTCTTTCAGAATCATGTGACTGCTGACCATCGTGCCTCAATCAGCTTGACTGGTGCTGTCACATGACCCAGGCATGGCCAGTCGTCAGGTTGCACCAGGCCATTGGTTCCTCCTCATGCTCTTCTCAACCACCTCCTCCTTCAACCTTAACTCAAACGGCAGCGGCCCACCTCACATTCCAATCAGCGTTTCGCGTTAAAAAGAAGGCATCTGTGATGGTATGGGGCTGTGTTAGCACCAATGGCATGGGTAACTTACACATCTGTGAAGGCACCATTAATGCTGAAAGGTACATACAGGTTTTGGAGAAACATATGCTGCCATCCAAGCAACGTCTTTTTCATGGACGCCCCTGCTTATTTCAGCAAGACAACGCCAAACCACATTCTGCACATGTTACAACAACGTGGCTTTGTTGTAAAAGACTACGGGTATTAGACGGGCCTGCCAGCAGGCCAGACCTGTCTCCCATTGAAAATGTGTGGCGCATTATGAAGCGTCAAATACGACAACCGAGACCCCGGACTGTTGAACAGCTGAAGCTGTACATCAAGCAAGAATTGGAAAGAATTCCACCTACAAAGCTTCAACAATTAGTGTCCTCAGTTCTCAAATGTTTATTGAATGTTGTTGAAAGAAAAGGTGATGTAACACAGTGGTAAACATGACCCTGTCCCAGCTTTTTTGGAACGTGTTGCAGCCATAAAATTCTAAGTTAATGATTATTTCCTAAAAACAAAGTTTATCAGTTTGAACATTAAATATATTGTCTTTGTAGTGTATTCAATTAAATATAGGTTGAACATGATTTGCAAATCATTGTATTCTGTTTTTATCTACGTTTAACACAACGTCCCAACTTCATTGGACTTGGCGTTGTAATTTGGCACAGCGATTGAGAAAACAATGGCTTAAATGATCATTTTAGCTTTCTTCTCAACCACCGTAGTTTTAATGTGTGACGTGTCAGTCGAAAAGATGTTACACGAGTAAATGACTTCATTCAATTCAAATTTCAATAGGTAAGTTGATTCAAAAATAGACATGGCGGAAATTCAGACAGTGACACATGATCATTGAGGGGCTGGCTAATTGACTTTTCTTTTGACTGGATTAATGGCAAAGGTGTGCTCTTTTGATGGTGAAATTTAGAGCTGATATTAGCTGTTTTGCTAAATTACACCCCACCTTCCCAATTAAAGATTTCATAAATACCTGTGAGGAAAATACCTTTCACAAACCTGATGATGGAGGTCTGGTTCCCAATCTGACATACACTCAATTTATCCTCACCCACAGGTTCTGCTTGATTCATTGATTTTTTTTATTTTTACATTTTTTTTTTGGTAGGAAATCATTACAAAACCAACCACTTTCTGCCACCCAGATCCTATTGTTTACAGCGGTGGTTTTCAGTGTAGTATGAATGCCACTAGTGGTACGACAAAAAAAAAACACTGAATTAAATTATGACACTGAATAATGTTAAAGTGGCTGGGAGAAAATGTGTAATTAAATTACAGTTGCTTTTGGAAATTCACATGATTACAATTTTAGTTATAGTTGAAAAATGGCCACAAAAGCTTGAAAAAAAATTTTTTTTACATATCACTTCCTCATCCTAAAGTCCACGCTTGTGATTGGCTGTCAGTTCTGCTGTAGTCTCAAACATGCCATTTCCCCAAATTGTTACCTCAGTTGTGGTGCCTGAGATTTTGAAAAGGTTAGACAATGCAGGGGACACCAACTTTTTGGAAACAGCTACTTCTTGGGTACTGATTAGTGTGAAGGATACCGTGTTGTTAATAATTTATTTATAGACACTGATCATGTAAATGATTTCTCACAATAATAAGAAAACAAAATATCAATATGCAACTCTTATTTTACATGTACAGTACATTTTTGGTTATCAGTTATCCAACAATTTTTAGAACAGACCACTACTCTTGTGGTCCTTGGAGGGCATGCAAACACCGGGGTTAGACACATACTTTTGAACACATAAAACAATATTGACTTTTGAACAGTTTCATCTTTATCATTTTGGACTTTTCATAGAATCTTCACTTATCTGGGTTGTCATAAGAAGCGATATTGTCTAAAATGTGCACATTTGTCCTCAGGTCAACATGTTATGGGTGGGTGGTTTTCTACAAACTACACACATAATGCTACGAGCACATTTTTTTTTTATGTATTTACATTTCATTATGTTTTGTTATTATTTGTGTAAAGAATCAATATGTGGTTAGTTTAAAAATGATGATCTATGGTTTTAATCCTTTTTTTTTTTTTTTTTTTTTTAAAGAGTAAACATCCAAGCGTCCTATCTTGTATCCTGTTTGTTTATACCTGGACTTCGAGTCTGTAAATGAAACGGATTGATGTGTCGAAACATGTTAAATACACTTAACAATAATGCTGGCTATATAAGTCGGCTGGGTTTGTCGAGTTGTATGTAAAGATGCAGTTCCATTTTCTTTATGAGCGAGAAACATCAGCTTGCCCCCGCCCTCTCGAGACTAGCTGAGCCCGAACCAGGAGGAGGGAACAAAGACTCCATTTTCCATCGACACCAGCGGGAAAGTACATCGCGTTCGAAGAAGTGCAGACCCAAGCAAACTCCTAAGTAACATTGATAAGGTATGGATCTTTGGTATTATTGTGTAAGTAAGATTCTAGCCTAGCAACATGTGGTGTACTGTTCGAGTGAATTAGTGAGCATGTGATCCATTGTTCGATTTCTGCGACCGCAGGCTGAGGCCTTGAAAAAGGCGACGGCCATTTTAGCTGTCTCGAGCTAGCTGTTAGCTTCGAAGGGACGGAACAATACAGTTTTATGTAAGTTGTATATTATAATGGCTGCGGTGGAGCAGCGCCAAGTGCTTTAACAATTAGCTGGAATTTTACCCATGAATGATTTGTTTGCTGGGAGACACTCGGAACAATGGCCTTTTGAGCTAAGGCTAGCGTGGCCTTTTTTTTTTTTTTTTTTTTTTTTTTTTTTTTTTGCGCCCCGAAGCTCCCCCTCCGCTTACCGGCTCCGAACATGCCATTATGTGACGATAAATAGGCTCTAAATGTGGTTTTCAATGTATATAAACATAAATTTGGAATTCACATCGAAAAAGCTCAACGTCAGAGCACTACCCAATCGATGCATTGTTGTACTTCTAACAGATTCAGATGTTGCCATTTATTGAACATTTCCCACTTCTAATAATTTGTCGTATCTGTAATGTTCATATCAAATGTATTTTAAGACTGTTGCAAACACATTACTCCAACCAGTAAAATTATTGTTTCCTGTAAATATTTAACCTGTTCTTCAATTTACAGGTCCAGTCATGCACCGTGAATGTCCACTTGACTGCAAGGTCTATGTTGGAAATCTGGGCAACAATGGAAACAAGACCGAGTTAGAAAGGTCGTTTAGTTACTATGGGCCTCTCCGCAGTGTGTGGGTGGCGCGGAACCCCCCAGGCTTTGCCTTTGTAGAATTTGAAGACCCCAGAGATGCTACTGATGCCGTGCGAGAGCTTGATGGGAGGTAGGACGTGAGCGCAGCTGAATGTGAGATACAATAACAGTGCGGGGACTAATTGTCACCTCTTATGTCTTCTGTTTTCTCTAGAACTCTGTGTGGTTGCCGTGTGCGAGTAGAGCTGTCCAATGGGGAGAAACGCAGTCGCACCCGCGGTGCACCGCCATCGTGGAGCAGGCGCCCCCGAGACCGAGATGATTACAGGCGGCGTAGTCCACCGGCAAGGCGAAGGTGACCTAGATGTTTTTGACATTGGTTGACCATAGTCTATGTTTGTAATATAATCCCGGCAATTGCTGCCATCACTTTCATTCACGGAATACTTCCTGGCAGTATTGTTTCCAAATTGGGGCTAGTTGTTGTCTTTTTATGCATTCTTACCTTGTTCTATGTGTAAGGCTCGTGCTATCAATGTCATTGGCACTATAATTTTATTGGGACAATTAAATGGCTTATTTGGTTGCAAATAGATTGTTACACTTTGTAGTCCCTGCAAAGTGATTAGACCACATACTGTATGGTTTTCTACTTGGCTCCAATCTCAATTTCATTTGCTGGTCTAAAGATAGAGAAAATAGCATTGCAGTTTTCGCTACCAGTACAGCGGAAAACTTGATTCTCATTAACAAAAAATAGCTTTTATGGAGACTAACTGTAGTCTTATCATAAAGAAAACATGAAGTAAATCACCAATGAAATGATGAATGAACATTAAACATCACTGTTGCCTTTTATTGAAGAAATCAAGTGAATGTACGAAAACTGGGACAAACTTGTGACAACAAAAATGGTCGGAAGCCAAGTCTTACAAAAACTAGGGCATGTGAAAAACAGTGTTCCACTGAATTGAAAGATATTTGATACTCTGTGAAGTCCATGTTTTCGTAACCTCTACCAATCAACATTTAGGGATTTTTAGCATCGTTTAAAACAAAGCATTGATCGGAAAGTGCTCACTCTCCAACGGGAGGCGGGGGCGTTAAGTTAGATGACTTAAACAGTTTGTTTACGGTCATAAATGTTCAAATATAATTTTTAGTAACTTTGAATTTATTTTTTCGTAATGCAAATCAGTAGTCACTTTGCAGGGACTACATGGTCTTAACCGTTTTCTAGTTTAAATATAGATTTTAAGCTTTCAGCACCAAGTGTGCAATTGACTCAGTCGGTTTCCACAATTACTGAACGACATAAGACAAAAGCTGTTAAAAAATGGGAGGGGGAAAGAGTGCCAAATGTGATGCTTTTCCTTTTTGTTTGAGGATGCTTTTTATTTTTCATATATATTAATAAGAATGAAACCCGTTGCAGAGCCACCACCATGCCTCTTCTCACCACCCTCAGAGTCAATCAACTAGTCCTCTTTCAGCATCATGTGACTGCTGACCATCGTGCCTCAATCAGCTTGACTGGTGCTGTCACATGACCCAGGCATGGCCAGTCGTCAGGTTGCACCAGGCCATTGGTTCCTCATCATGCTCTTCTCAACCACCTCCTCCTTCAACCTTAACCCAAACGGCAGCGGCCCACCTCACATTCCAATCAGCGTTTCGCGTTTCCAAATGTCGACAACCTACCAGCGGCAGCCTTCGGCTAACCAATTAAAGCAGGAAAAAAGCCGCAGCCAGCCCCCACCTGCCTGCCGCCTTATCACCTCGCAGCATCTGGCCAGGCCTATTCTGCCAATTCTTCCTACCCGGCCGACAGTCTGCCTCCCTTTCGTCATATCTAGCTTGTTGAAAACCAAAAATACTAGTAAGTTTTCCTGCTTCATTCAGTACACTGATAAGTTTTAAAAGTGAAGCGACAGCTGGTTTACGAAGGTTGTTCTTTTTTTTTTTTTCTTCTTCTTTTTTTTTTTTTACATTTAAGTTTGTCATTATGTCCTCACCCATTACTCTAATTCTTGTTTCCAAAGGTGAAGGGTCCACCACCTAATATCTGGAACTTGTCCAGAGATTCTGATTAGAAGTTATGTATGGGAGTTTGAGCATAGTTATCAACTACATTTTGTACCCAAAGCCTGTTAACTTGTCTACTCACTTCTATTTCCATACATTGTCTTGGTGAACATGCAGTGGACCAGTAAGACGTTAATCCTACAAAAGTGCCAGTCCACAGTGCAGCGTGCCATCTTCACATAGGGACAGTTGGTGTTAGTCGGCTCATCTTGAGGCTTCGGCTTCATTTGCACAGCTTTTAACTAACATAGTTTTTGAATGGACCCTGTACTGTGGCGTAGGTGAGACGTTCTGAAGAGTCTATTGGCA
The DNA here is from genome assembly GCF_024500275.1 of Phycodurus eques. Taxonomy (NCBI): domain Eukaryota; kingdom Metazoa; phylum Chordata; class Actinopteri; order Syngnathiformes; family Syngnathidae; genus Phycodurus; species Phycodurus eques. Next base: position 22,126,193 of record NC_084534.1, on the reverse strand, counting down.
TACGCCCAATGCTAGTGGTTTATATAGTTTCAAAACCAATATATTTTGTGCAATTCTGATGGGGGCCCACAAACTAACATGAGTTGTGTGTAAAGGTCTAACGACGACGGCTGCGTCAGTTGAGGTTCTTAACATCTTCCCATTTTCCTCACACAGATCTCCACGCAGGAGGAGCTTTAGTCGTAGCCGCAGCAGGTATGTAACATCTACATAATCCTCGACTGTGCATGTTCTTTTTAATCCTCTGGTGTATAGTGGTGTGGTGCTATGCCCCAGAGGGTTAAGTTTCAGAATATTATAGATGAGGTGTTTGTTACATTTTAGGCCCATCACACGCCGAGCGACGCGGCCCAATCCGACAGCTTGATTTGCTCAGATTTAAAATTGCCAGTAAATGCCAGTAAACGGACTCGCCGAACTACCAGCCAGTGAATGGGGCGATCGATCACTGCCAGCAGCCTCCGGAAATTTGCCACATTCGCTCTTCTCTCTCGTTTCCTTTTTATTTATTTATTTTGTGGCCATCGGCTTCTTCCTTGACAATCGTCCCATGTTTTTGTGGTTCAATAAATAAAATACTACAGTACAATAATACTGTATGTAGAGCCTCAAAAACTGATATAGGGTCGCAATTTTTCTGTTGTGGTGGGCCGCACAGTTGCTTGGTGTGCGGCGAAGTGTCGCCACTTGTAATGTTTGTGCGGTGGTCCTCTGAAGTTGCGTTTGACAGTGTTGTTAGGTTTACCTTATATGGTATTTGTAGAGTTCAAGGCATGTTTTTCTTTGTTTGTTTTTCCCCCCCCCCTCTTCCCACCACACAGGTCTTTCTCTAGAGACAGGAGGAGGGAGCGTTCCCTATCCCGGGACAGGAACCACAAACCTTCAAGGTCCTTCTCTCGGTCAAGGAGGTACATGAGCTTTAATCCTTTGGCTGGATAAATGCAACTAGATTGTCAGTGGCCCTTTGACTGAATATCAAATTTCTTGCTTTTTCTTTTTCCACAGTCGTTCCAGATCAAATGACAGAAAGTAGGGGAACAGGAAGAGAGATGAAGAAAATGGTTATACTATGTTGTTTTCACATGATGGACATTGATTTTTTGTTTTGTTTTTTTATCCGTCAAGAGTTTTAGTCTCCTTTTTTTTGTTATGGTCTGTTCACTTACATTAGGGTGTGCACAGGTGTGAGGCCTCGTAACAGTCCTGAAAGAGGTGCACCACCCAGAATTCTACCAGTAATTACGCAGCCACTTGTTTTGTTTTTTTTTCTGTTTTTATAAATGGAGATGTGGTTTGACCCATAGTGAGAGTTCATTTTCATTGTGTATATTTGATTTTTAAGAAGGAAGAAATGTGATTCATTATAAGGAACTTCCCCGTTGTGATTTGGAAGGCCAACCAACTTTCACCAATGTGACTTTGTTACATAATGGATTCCATCTGTGGATGTGTGCTCTACAAGGAAGACGGGCTGGTGAAAACATTTAACGTGTCCTAAATCAATTTTTCATTTCCTGTGCTTTGATACTATGTGACATTGTCTCTCAATTAAAAGTACTCATTGTTTAAAACAAGTTTATGCTATTTTTCCCCCCACCCCCTCTTTGCTTAATTCCGATACTGTAATTCCAACCATCCATCCGTCCATTTTCTGAGCGGGAGTGCTGGAGCCCATCCGGCTATCATTGGGCAGGAGGCGGGCCAGCTTCCGCCAATGTGACTGTTACACAATGGATTCCATCTGGATGTGCGCTCTACAAGGAAGACAGGCTGGTGAAAACATTTAATGTGTCGAGACCTAAATCAGTTTTTCATTTGGTGTGCTTTGATACAATGTGAAATTGTCTCTCAATTAAAAATACTCATTGTTTAAACAAGTTTATGCTGTTCTCCCCCCCACCCTCTTTGTTTAATTTCGATACTGTAATTCCAACCAACAAACCGTATTTCCTTAAATGGACTATGTCCCTATTGTAGGTGCTTGATATCGATGCTTCAGATAAGGAAAACCTCGGTTAGTAGATGCTGTTATTCACCCCTTGGATGCTAACCAAAACAGCAGAACGCAAGTGTAGGGACTTTGCTCATGTATTTATTTTTTTGCATATGATGTGCGTGATATGAAGAGTTCATTCAATGATAATAAGAAAGTCCTTTTGCCCTGTGATCGGAATGATTTCCCACCACCGTCGGCGGTTATGATCCCACTCGCCGGTCCCACGGGTGGTATATTCACGAATACATCCCACGAGAAGTGCCATCAAACACACAGTCGCGCAAGCAAACGCGGGGCCGGCCTCTCCAAATTGCGCGCGCTTTTCCGCTGACTTGCGCAAAGTTTTCCATGTATGGCTTCACCCCTTGTGACGTAACTGTGTGCCGTGACTCAAAAGAACTGGACTTCCCCTGAAATCTGACTGGACCCCCCAGGTGATTGACCTATCACGGCACCGCACGTCTTGTCGAAAGGAACCGTTTGCATTTTGAAATTAGTGACGCCTTTTGACTACTAAATCCCTCCTGTACAGCAGTTGGCGCTGTGTACCACAAGGAGTTGTAATCCACATTTATTAGGTGATGAAGTAGAATCGCCATAGAAGTCTACGACGTCATTCTAAAGTAAGTTTAATGTGGCTGTCCCAATGAGTCACTGTTTAAAAACACTTTTGTGTTCAGATAGGAGGTCATGTTGCTCGCCATCACGTTAAGTTAACATTAAGTTACATCTCATGGCAGTAAAGACGCAGTGTCTCAATAAGCAGCCAGTGCGGTTATTTGTGTTAACAAATAATTCCAAAATAATGATCTATGGGTTTAATCAAAATCAAGAAAAGTAATCAAATGTAATTAGTTGTCTTTGTAAGAGTAATTGAAATAGTTACACTACTATTACACTTTCAACAGTGTAACTTGTAATTGTAACCAGTTTCTTCCGGCTGTGAGAGGAAACTTTGAGACGCTGTCGAGCTGCCTTTACAACTCTGTGGCCATTCTCACGAAGTTGGGTATCTAAACTCAAGTGATTTCAGTACTCGCACATATCGAGTCATTAACACTTGGGAAAATACTTTTGAGAGGGCAAATTCCTGCCTAAATTCTACATTAAAAATGAATTCCATTGTTTCATAATTGTTTGTTACATTATGTTCTAGTTTCTAGAGATGGTGAATTTGGAGTTGTCATTTGCTGTAAGCTATAATCATCCAAATTATACATGAATAAAATAAATCATGAAATATTTCAGTGTGTGGTGCATCTCTCGAATATGAGTTTCACTTTTCGAATTGAACTAGTTAACTAAATTAAGCTTTTGACACTATTATCATTTATTGAGCTGGAGCACTATGGCAGCTTTTGTAATGTGTTTGTCAACTTTGGAGAATGGCATAAACCCACATTTTCACGGAGCTGCTTGATGGGGTCTAAATTGCTGCGTCAAAGTGTCACACGTCGCTCCAAATTCTGAACCACTTCCTCAAGCGGTCACGTGGTACAGTCGGGCAGCGAAGCTTTGGACGTCATAATTTCCGGACCCTCCCCCAAATGAAGCAAGCCTCGATACGCGCCTCACGGACACGCCCCCTTCTTTACTCGAAGACTCGGCACAACCCGTATCATCACTACACACAACAAGACTACAACCGGACGACTGAGAATGTAAGTAAACGTGATTTGAAGTGGTTTTCAGATAGAAATAGTAACTTGACCTAGGTGCTAACTTGTATAAATTAAAAGCTGCCCAGTTTGCATCGTGGCATACAGTACCGGTATGGCTTCCATTGGTTGAGTGACTATTATACGGTGCTTTTGTGTTTAATTTGTCACAAAAATATACAAAAGACTTGTGTTCCACTGTTGTCGTTCGACAAACTGAGTTCATAGCCGGCCACGAGTCTCACATGTACCGGCGTACTAAGTGGGCGGGGCCAGCCTCTCCCGCCGCAGCCTTGAATCACTTCTTCCTGTCCCGCCCATCCAGCGACCCACTCTACGTCATTTTCGCTTCAGGGGAACCAACATGGCGAGGGAAAAGTCTTTTGAAACACTTGCCAAAAATGTCAAATTCCACTCAGATTGGGGTGGAAATGACGAAATATCAAATTCAAAAATATGTATTATTAAATGAATTGATGAAAAAATACATAATCACAGTAACAGGAATCACGACGCTAGTTATGTAATATATATATATATATATGTAGCAGTGTGACATATGTCTGTCAAAAGTTAACTTTTCAGTCATATCATCCGTTCTTAATCACGTTGCATGCCACTTATGCTTCTTAGCATTACTGGCACACTAATGTATATGTGTCCTGTTTCTTATTACCTTAATGGTAGACCTGGAGGACAGGAACAGTTCAAATTGATTACAGTACTTTTGGAAATGTCTCAAAGATGGGTTGGGTAGTGTTTATTAGTCTATTGTGCGCATTGATATACATTCATATATAGTTTGACTATTCCAGAGTAACTTGAAATGGTTTAAAATGCGCTGTAATCCAATATTTCGACGTTCTGCTCTGTTTTCTGAGTTCCTGGGGGGAAAAGCCAATTTACCAGTCTGATTTGGCTCCACCGTGTGGCCAGATTGGATAGTGCATATGTTTTACCATTACATTTCCAATAAAATAACTTACTCCTCATCCGAAAGTCAAACTCATTACCCTCTCATAACCAAAACATTTTCATTACTCAACACATTTTCATTACTCAACTTTTTTCTTTATTTTTTTATTTTAGTTTACTTAGCATGCATGCCCCACAGTCCTGGGGTTCTGAGTTCGAATCTCGGCTCTGGCCTTCCTACATGTTCACCCAGTTCTTGCGTTCTTCCTCCAACATTCCCCCAAAAACGTGCATGTTAGGTTAATAGTTTTTTTTTTTTTTTTTTTTTAATTACCCATAGGACCTGTCCAACCCTTCCTGGATGGGTGTAATGACTCATTATTCTCACGAGATGCATTCTATTCCTTCCTGTGTATCTTTTAGGCTAAAAGTACCATGACTGTATTCCCCCTCAACAAATCGCGTATCGTGATCATCATCATCATCATGATGTTGCTTTACTCGCCCAATTTACTTGTCACTACATGCCCGCGCGTCTGAGCTTCACCAGTGGACCGTTCAGGGCAGATGGGCTTCAGCTGGCCTTAAAGCGCCTCCTAGTGGTCATTTCCACTTGCAGGCGAGCAGCTTTTGACCAAGGACTTGTCTTCACATGTCCTGAGTGAGACTGTGTCCGGGCATGTACCAGTCACGTTCACATGGGAGGGCCCACAGAGCTGTGAGTCAGGTTCTCGGCAGCATAAATAGACTCCCATTAACAGCAGTCTTGGATGCGCTTTTTGTACTCACGGAGGAAACTTGGAACAATGGTAAGACACTTTTATTTTTTACTCTTGGCACAGGTTACTAACTCGCTTTGTATTTGATTTACAAAGGTAAAATGTGATGTATCGTATTTACAGTATATTGGACAAGTCAGAGGAATTACTGGGAGAACTAAACTGTTTTCTTTTTTTTCACAATTTACGTGCTTATCATTTGTGGTATTTATTTTCTTGTTTATTGAATAGTTTATGGTGATGTCACAAAAAAAAATTCAATTGTTCAAAATGTATGAAACTCATATTTCTCAAAATGTATGAAACTCATATTTCATGACAATCCTATTCATCCATCCATTTTTCTGAGCCCCTTCTCATCACTAGGGTCGCGGGCGTTCCGGACCCTATCCCAGCTATCATCGGGCAGGAGGCGGGGTAGATCCTGAACTGGTTGCCAGCCAATCGCAGGGCACATACAAACAAACAACCATTCGCACTCACATTTACACCTACGGGCAATTTAGAGTTGTCAATCAACCTACCATGCATGTTTTTTGGGATGTGGGAGGAAACCGGAGTGCCCGGAGAAAACCCACGCAGGCACGGGGAGAACATGCAACCTCCACAAAGGCGGGGCCGGGGATTGAACCCCGGTCCTCAGAACGGTGAGGCAGACGCTCTAACCATGTGGCCACCGTGCCGCCCAATCCTATTCATTTGAAACAAATTTAGCTACATTTATGAATTACAATTCAAACAAAATTTCATATGAATCCATCTTATTTCACGGCCGTATCTGAAAAAAGGTGTCACGTTGGAATTAGTGCTTCGTACATCTGCCTCACACTTGAGAGAGGTCCTGGGTTCCAATCTTGCCTCCTCGTGTTTTGTTCGAGTAATCTGGATTCTTCCCATTTTCCACGCATGTTGGGTTCATTGAAGACTCTAAATTGCATGAATGTGAGCTGAACTGTTATTTGTCTTAACTCTATGTGCCCTGCGATTGGCTGGCTACCAGTGCAAGGTGTTGCTACGCTTCTTGTCCCAGAGTCAACTCCGAATGCGCTTCAGTTCACCTGCAACCCAAATGAGAGTGTTATAGAAAATGGATGGATATCTGAAATATCATATAAAAAAAGAAGACAAGGTCAAGCTGTTCACTGTTATAGTCATAAAAATTTCCCTTTTTTTTGTTTTGTTTCTGAGGGTAACAAATTGAATTCTACGCAGAATTCCTCTGTCTTGTTTGTTTGTGCAGGGTGGTGACGTGCCGACCTTCTCTGTGTCTTTTTAGTGTAGAATGATGGCGAACGTCAAGCGGATCCTGAGCCCCCTGAGGAAGGGACCCACGCAGCGGAACCTGTTTGGCCCAATAGACAGGGAGCAGCTGCGGGCAGACTACCAGGCTGCCCTGAGGAAAGACCTGGAGGAAGCGTCTCGTCGCTGGGGTTTTGACTTCATGTCCAACCGGCCTCTGGCCAACGGCGATTTTCAATGGGAGGGCGTCCCGGGCGCCGAGGTGCCGTTGCTCTACAGATCACGTATGTTGGGGAAGGCGGCCGGTCCAAGGGCAACAGAGGCCACGGTCGGCCCCAAGAGAGCCAAGGCGGAGCCGCCAGAGTGCGAGAAGGAGAACATCCCTGAAAACAAGTCCGACAGATGTCCTTTCAATGAGGAGAGAACTCCAAGGAAGAAGGAGAATGCCGGGCTTAAGAGGAAACAAACTAACATTACAGGTAAATGTTCTAGATGCGGCCTCCTCGCTAATAATTAATTGCCCACTTGAAAAAATACTGTCAATACATCAGTTCATAGATGCTAATGCTCACGCGCAAGAGTTAACCGCTGAGCCCATTTGAACTTGGTTCCTAACCAAAACAGCAGCACATACCGGATACTCGGATGAAATAAATCAGTTTCCCAAACTTTATTGAGCCAATGTACATATTATACATTAAAAAAAAATGTCAGAACATACCACCAAACCAGAATTACTGTACACAGTGGTGCCTTGAGATACACAGTGCAAAAATTTGAGATAAAAGGGTGTATGGGAGCAGTGCACTCGAGTCACTAAACAATTTATAACAACCCCATAGCTTTACCTTTGTAAAGTCCACTTAACTAAATGCTAACAAACAATGCAAAATGGCATAGACGGGCTAGCTGGTGCTGCGGCATTAAAACCCTTTAAGCAACGGGTATTTGAATGCAAGCAGTGGAGTAGCGCATGTAGACAGATAATGTAACAATAATCACAGCCAGACATTTTTTATTCTCTGCGAAGAAGGACTAATATTACTGAAGTTTTCTGAAGATTTGTAACTGGCTCCTTGTATATCTGTATGTCTGTATTATACTGCCCCCAGGTGGCTAAGACACACACACTGGAAGGAGCAGCACAATGTCCATTCAATTGAAACATGTTTAGTACTTTACCAATGTTATCACTGTATGTTTATTAATAAAGTACAATGTTTTTCTTTTTAAAAAATCACTTACAAATTTTTATTTTCTTAAAGGCTGGAATGGATTAATGGCATTTCTATTCATTTCCACAGGGAAAGATGATTTGATTTTGAAGGCGGGGGTGGCAAAAAAAAAAAAAAAAAGTTAGACAATTAGTAATTTTATCATTTTAGCAAGGAACATGAAGTCGAGCCACATAAAATGATATGGTGGGCCGGATCTGGCCCCAGGGCCGTGAGTTTAACACCTGAGCCGTACCCCTATTAGCTGCTTGATCCTGTCTGCAGTTTGAATTTCTGAGATTTACCGCCTAAATTTTCTCCTTTGTCTCCCAACAGATTTCTATCAGTCCAAAAGAAGATTCGTCGGGATGCCGCTTAAATCCGGCGAGTGATTTTTCTCCCCCCCCCCCCCCCCCCCACTCCCCCAATCGGTGCAGCGCTCCTGAAAGAGTGACGACAATATTCCAACAGAACCTCTCATAAACACTCAGGAATGTCAAGTTTGGCACAGACTGCACATTTTCTCCCAGGATACAACATGAGGGACCTCAGCCGTCGTGTCTTTAAGGTTAATTTGGGTACTGTATTCATTCTAAACAGAGGGTAGGGATGGTAAAACGTTAACATTAGATCTGCGGAGATTACCGTTAATCTTTGCACTGGTGGATTTATACTCGTTTGGATCAAGAGGATGTCCAAGGGTCGACTGAATTATTCCTTCTGTGCGTTCCGTTCCGTTCAATGGGCTGTTTGGACGTCTCTGCCATGTGGAAGCAGAGCAATGTAGGATGAACATTACCGTATTTTCACGACCATAGGGCGCACCGTATTAAAAGGCGCAGTCTCAGCTAAGGGGTTTAGTTCTGTATTTAACACATACATAAAGCGCACCGTATTATTGGGCGCAGGCCTGGTAAAACATACGCTGGCTTAAAACATACGGTCGCATGCATGCACGCTAAAACAATGTTTTTAAAAAGGCTTTATTGAAGTATTTAACAATGTACTCACGTTATTTTTTGATCAACCCTCATCCACAAATCCATCAAAGTCCGAAATGAACAGCTGGGCAAGTTCTCCATCAAGCACGGCAGGTTCGAGTCAGTCTCGTTGCCGTGCGGCTCCTCAGAAATGATGCCGGCTTTTACGAAAGCTCGAACAACAGTGCGGGCAGACACGTTAGCCGGAGCATCCACAATCCATTCACAAATTGTGGCGTAACTCGCCCGCCGCTGCCTCCTAGTCTTGCGTTAAGCTGTGTTCGCCATCTGTCGTCCATCGCTTGCTTCCACGCCGCTCTCAACTTCACTTTGAACGGCCTGTTTACACGGTTGTCCAGCGGTCGGAGTTCCTTAGTCAAGCCTCCCGGAATGATGGCAAGCTTCCTCACTTGCACTCAGTCGAATGGTGACTAGAGACGCTTCTCCAGGCTGTTCTTTGCTCATTAATCCATTGCTCGAGTTTGTCTTCCAACTCGGGCCACCTCGCCTTGTTTCCGCGGAAACTCGGCTTCGTCTTCTTGACTTGGCGAAGCTCGTTTTCATGGATTCGTTGATCTTGAATTCGATTCCCATGTTCCTCCGCGTAACTGACAGCTTGCAGTTTAAACTGTGCGTCGTAAGCGTGTCTCTTTGTTGTTTTGCACAATGCACACCCCGGCGCTATATACCTACTGGGGGCGTGGCTTTAGCGTCCTCCTTCACGCACCCTTCCCCTGTCCTCAGCCACGTCCGCTTTTCCTCTGTGTAAGCAGTGTGTCGGGAGGAAATGCTAAAAAAAAAAAAAAAAAAAAAAAGTCAAGCGAAGCGCTCATCACACAACAACATTTATAGATGACCATTTTGGAGGAAATGTAAGACTTTTGCCTTATGGTCGTGAAAATACGGTACTTGAAACACAGACGGCATCAGGGTTAGCACCAATCTGCCTCGAGGAAATCAAGGAATGATGGGAGGATGGAAGGTCCTTTGGCTCCTCTTCGCTGGAATCATCTCTTTTTTTTACTTCGTTGTTCTTCATCATGAGGTGAAGAAGTTATTTTTCTTTTTCTTTTTGTTTCCAACCCCCAATAAGCACTCCCTGTGTGTTATACTCTTGCGCAATGAAGCGTTCCAACGTGCTCTCCACACATTCGCCTTGCTTAGAATAGACGTGGCACGAGCGCCATCATTTTCCATCTTCTGGCTTCACGTTGCCTTTTTTTTTTTTTTTTTTTTTTAATGTAAGCGGCCCGCCTCAAATATGTACTGTACCAGTTAATGTAGGGTATTTCATTAAAAAACGATTATTTAGTTAAATATATCAGAGAGATTTGTAATAGACTAGCACTGTAAAATAGTTTATACTAATTATAAACCTATTGCGGTATTGCACAGACACCTCGTCTATTGGACTCATCCAGTATTAAGTGTCGACAATCACAAGAATGTTCTCAACGTAAATCAGCGTATTATTTACTAAGCTGCAGTAAAGTTCTAATCCTCTCCTATTGGCTGCAATTCATCACACTAATAGTTGTTCTCTGCCTCAAAAACAAATTATAAGTCTCATCATCACTTTTATTTATGTCCGTCTTGTGTTGGCGGTCCTGCTGCTATGGCTAATTTGAATGTGTGTGGACGAAGTTCAAACTGACAGCTCGGAGATGATGATGAGCCCTAATGCTGACTGCAGTTCCTGTTTATTGATGCTCGTGCACAGGTCCTGTTACATACATATGTGTAAAGGTATCGATGAAAAATATATCCTCTATTTATTGTACTGTACCTTTTTTTTGTTCATTTACTTTGTTAAAGAATTCCAAATTATAATAAAATATCTAAATTGAATATGTGTGTCTGTTGTCATTTGCAGTGGCTAACGGGACAGGCCAAAAGGTGAAGAAGAAATTGATCATGTACTACTGTCAAATCATAGTGACTGTTAACAAATATGACAAAAGGTGCTTGCTTTCTTTTATTTGCAAACTCCCCCTGTGATTGGAGACTAAACGTTCCATAGATATGAATGGTGGTTTGTCTCTATGTGCCCTGTGATTGGCTGGCCACCAGTCCAGGGTGTATCCGCCTCCTGCCCGAAGTCAGCCGGGCTGGAGCTCATCTCATAGGCCTAATACGGCCCATGGGCTGCACACCCCACCTGTGTCTTTAAACTGAGTCATTTTGTCCTGGGCAACAGTACTGAGCGTCACCATAGCAACCTGTAACTCCCCCCAGACGAATCAACCGTTTTGCTGCTTTTTGATGTTTCCGAGCACTTGACCTGATTTCTGTCAGTCCGACTTCTATTTTAAACACAATTTTATAATAACAGTGTCATGATACTCGTGTCCTTGTGCAACAGGGATGGCGACCTTTTAATCTTCCATCCATCCATTTTCTGAGCCGCTTCTCCTCACAAGGGTCGCGGGCGTGCTGGAGCCTCTCCCAGCTATCATCGGGCAGGACAACGTTAAATGTCCCCTGTTGGGAATGGCACTTAAAGTAAATGACTGCACTGCATTGGCTCTGAAGTTCTTCATGCAGCGTATATGCTCCATAGATTTGTTGATTTTATTTATTCATCACTTTGAAAAAAATCAAAAAGTAGTTGGAACCATCATTATGCAATCTGTCAGCAAATCTCTGAAGACCAGTGGAGCCTGAGCTTTGCAAGTACAGAAGTTTTACGGGCTGCCTCTCATCATGTTGTTGTTATGCAAATTATGCACATTTGAATGTGTTTTTTATTATTATTGGGATAAAAACATTATCAACAATGATTAAATAGAATTTAAATAGTTAAACTGTTTCTGCTTCATGATTTAATGCTGCAATCCAATTCATTGTGCAGCTCCTGCCGGTGTGCCTGCCTTGGCCACTGGGGGCAGTATAATAGGGTCATGCAGATCTACACGAGCAGGAGTCACCACTGCTCTCAGGTGTCTATCCATCCATAATAGTTTTTTTTTTTTTTTTTTTTACAGAGGATAAAGAATATGTCTGTGAGTGTTGAGATATTCTCTGTCTACATGTGTTGCTCAAAGAGTTATAACACCACAACTTTCAACACTTTGTGTTAGCCTGTCAATGCCATTTCCCATTGTGTTAGCATTAAGCTAGCAGTGGCATTTCCTAAGGTTTCTTAAGACTTACTTTGGTTATTTTAAATACCTAATCTGTAATTGTCTTTGTTTTTTTGTTTAGTTTTTACAGTAAACTTCAACTGGGAGTGGCAGTAAACAGCTTCAAGCCTTTTTTTTATTTATTAATTTTTTAAAAAAGAATTGGTTACTATCTGGCCTGTAGGCAATGAATGAACAATTTGGCGATCATGGAACAGCTAGATTGTTTGGATTGCTACTGCAGGGCCCGCTGCTGCCCCCCCACCCTCACTCATCCCTCCACCCCTCTCCACAGGCCCCTCTGTACTCCCTCTGCCCCTCCCACACCTCCATCCAACAGCGGCGGTGGTACGCCTGCGCTAAACTCTCTCCCATCCTCATCCCCGCCATCATCTGCTCCTTTGCTCCCACCTCCATTATAGGGCAGGACAGGCGCAGCATTTGCACCGAGAGAGGCGATGGGAGGGGAGGAGAAGGGAAAGGGGAGAGAGCGAGTGAGAGAGAGAGAACTAGATCAGAACGGTTGAGCGAGAGAGAGGAGGCGAGGAGGCTGCAGATGTCGACGGCGTCAACAATGGAGCCGCATAGGACGAGCTGAGGTGATCGTCTGCCAGGCGTCGGCTGAGGGTGAAGATCCTCCAGGTTGAGCAGGGTGGGTGGGGGGGCTCAGGGTGAGGAGGAGGCGGAGGAGGAGGGGGGCAGCAGGAGAATGGGCCTGGAACGCGAACGGCACAAATTGGATTAAAGCAGTATGGTAAACGTTTTATCATTCGATTCCTCGCGACTCGTCCTCATCCTCATGTCCTCATCCACCCTCGTCATGTCCTGGTGCTGCCGGTCTTGTGTCCTCTTGTTTTCATGCCGGGTGTCACTTCCATCCTCATCACACACCCCTTTGCTTGCGCTAGTTAAATGAAAAGACACAGTCAGGTCACAGCGTTATCGTTTGCTGCATTGTTGTCTGTTTGCAGCATTACACATGCACTGCATCCCACTTTGTCGTCTCCATTACAACGTGATTGTAACCTACTTTCACAGGGAGGGGGGTTGGGGGGGGGGGGGTGCTGTTAGCTAATGGCCCCTCAGAGCCATCACACCGCCATGCCAGTCAAATGCTGATAAATCCTCCCACTGACCCGTCCAGAGAAATTAGAGCACGGAATCTGAGATGTTCGGTGTCATGTGTCTCCCTGAGCTTATGTTTGCAGGCTCTGATTACACTGTTTTGACGTCAGGCGGGCGAGGGCAGGCAAGCATTAAACTACGTGACATCTGCCAGGCCACACATATTCCCATGCAGGGAATCCCCTCTTGGATCAATCATCACATAAAATTCTTCAAAAATGATATTTAGAGGAATTTGATGTGTTAATGTAACCCATTTGCGATTTTTGCTCGGTTATTAGCGGTGTAGCATGGTGGATGCTAACAAACAATGTAAAACGCCATAGACGGGCATTGTTGTTGCTGCGTTATAATCCTCCAAGCAATGGATGTTTGAACACAAACAGTGTAGCAACACGTCGATTCAATTTAATTTGATTCGTAAAACGCCAAATTACAAAAGAAGTTGTCTCAGGGCACTTAACATGTGGAGCAGGTCTAAAACCAAACTCCTCACTTATTAAAAGACCAACTGAACCCCACATGAACGAAGGCAAGGAAAAACTTATCTCTTGAGAAAAAACCTCGAGCAGACCCGAGAGTCAATGAGGGGCGGCCGTTTGCCTCGACTGGTCGGCTAATTAGAGCACTGACGTCAAACAATTTTTTGTCGCGGGCCACATTGTAGTTATGGTTTCCCTCAGACGGCTGTTATGACAGTGAAACAATATAATGCAATATGTTTAATTGCCTCATCATATTACAAATACACAACAAATTCATGGATAACTATTTTTGAAATCGGAAGTCAAGGATAATAGTTTGTTCAACTATTCAAGTTACTGCAAAAAGGGGTTTGGTAACAAACAAAATGCTTGCAATACATTCTCAACATTTTTATTTTATTACATATTCGCGGGCCACATAAAATGATATGGTTGGCCGTATTTGGCCCCCCCGGGCCTTAGGTTTGACACCTGTGGCTTAGAGAGGAGAAAAAGAGAGAGAGAGAGAGGGGGGGGGGGGAGAAAAAGGATTATTACCGCCGTTTACTGAGGAGCTGTGACCGTCTCCATGTATATCAGTATATATACAGTATCTGCACATCATAATAAGTATATCCATTGAAATTGAGGCTAAAAATGTGAAGAAGAAAAAAAAAAAAACAGTTGAATTCTTTACATGTTATGTAAATATGTCATTATTGCATCTTGTTATGGAGTTCAATATTATAGAGTACTACTTTTCTTATGAAAAAATACATCCCAATTTTTGGTGTTTGGAGGCTGGAAGGATTATTGGTATTTCTTTCATTTCAATGGGGAAAGCTGATTTAGTGTCAGCCTCACCGTCTTTATCTACTTGCCGTCCTCCCAGCTGGACAAGAGCGAGGTGACAACTCTCAGCCTCCCCTCCACTGCCAGCCATGGAGGCTCTGACAGCAACATCAGCGCAGACGGCGCGGCGGGGTCAGCGTCCGGCGGTGTGGCGTTCGGCGCCGAGGGTGGCGCGGGCGGGGCAGGGTGCGGCGAGCCCCAGCGGACGCGGGCCGCTCTGGAGCACCTCCAGCAGAAGATCCTGAAGGTGACCGAGCAGATCCGGGTGGAGCAGGAGGCCCGCGACGACAACGTGGCCGAGTACCTGAAGTTGGCCCACAACGCCGACAAGCAGCAGGCCTCCAGGATCAAGCAGGTGTTTGAGAAGAAGAACCAAAAGTCTGCACAGACCATCGCACACCTGCACAAGAAGCTCGAGCACTATCACAAGAAGCTAAAGGAGATCGAGCAGGTGAATCATCATCTCACACAGCCATAGTCCATTCCAAATGTAAACTCACATATTTGTTCTTTACACAAATAATTAAACTGATAAAAAAAAAACATGATGAAATGTAAATATATCATAGAAAATATGTTTGTCGCACTACAAAGTGTACAGCATGTGGAAAACGACCATACCAAACCGTGTTGACCTAATGACAAATGTGCACAATTGTGTCAAACTCATTTTTGTCGCGGGCCACACTGTAGTTATGGTTTCCCTTAGGAGGCCATTATGACTGTGAAACACTAAATGTATTATCGCCTCATCGTATTACAGTATTACATAAAGTAAGCACAGAAAAATGTATGGATAACTAGTTTTGCAAGACAAAGTCAAGGAAACTATTAAATGTTCAACTATTATTCCATTTATTTTAAAAAACAAAAAAATATTGCAATCTCTCAACATTATTAAAAGTGAAGAGTTATTTGCAGTTTTGGAACAGATTTGACCAAGAAACATGAAGTAGATGAACAAGATTTGCTTTCGCGGGCCACATAAAATGATGTGGCGGGCCACATCTGGCCCCCGGGCCAAGAGTTTGACACCTGGGATATAGAAAATATCGCTTCATATGACAACCCAGATAAATGAATGTTCTATTAACTAACCGTTTCAAAATCTCAGATTGCACCACAAGGTGGCGCTTCGAGGGCATGTTTGGAAAAAATATGGCATGTTTGAGACTACGGCAGAATGGCACATGACCAGAAAGAACCAATCACAAGCGTCAGCTTTAGAAGGAGGAAGTGATATGAAATCGGAGCTTTTGCTGCTTTTTTTTCAAATGTAACTGAAATTGTACACACGGGCAGTTCCAAAAGCAGCCGTAATTTAATTACACGCTCTCCCAGTAATGTAATGATTACAATTACATATATTTTGTAATAAAGTTATGTAATCTAGTTGCAACGCTGTTCATACCTCAGGACAATTTAGAGTTTTCAGTCAACCTCACATGCATGTTTTTGCAATGTGGGAGGAAATGCAGGGGAGAACATGAAAACTCAACATTGGCAGTCCCGAGCCGAGATTCAAACCTGAGATTTGTCGACTGTGAGGCAGACGTGCTAAAAAAATTAATCAAAATAAATCGCTCATTCACAGTCACTGCTAAAACATTTGAACTACCTAGCAAACGATAACATTGAAAATGTTATTTTTCCTGGTTACGTCATCCATTTGAAGGATCACCTGTTGTTGCTGGGGTACTAATGATAATAATAATAAGCACTCGATAGATGGACGATTAAATTTCAGTTTTACTGTTTTTTTTTTTTTTTATTACTACACATACTTATTACGACATAGTTTCCTGTTGAACGATGATCTTTGGTGAGATACACAAGAAGTGCTTGCTTGCTGTGATACATTAGTGATGTTTTGTAATCATGTTTTTGTAGAGATTCTTGCTACAGTTGCGGAAAACAGTATCAACTTTCTATAAAATAACGGGATTCGTTTTTGCTCTCCATCGTCCCAATAGTGCCCCTTTAAAACCAAACATTTGAGATTCTTCATGCCTGTGCTTCCTTCCCTCTGTCTGTCCAGAACGGACCGGCCCGGCAGCCCAAGGACGTCCTGCGGGACATGCAGCAAGGACTGAAGGACGTGGGGGCCAACGTCCGTGCGGGGATCAGCGGTTTCGGCGGTGGCGTAGTGGAAGGGGTCAAAGGTGGAGTATCGGCCCTCACTCACACCGCCGTGGTCTCCAAGCCCAGAGAGTTTGCCAGCCTCATCAGGAACAAGTTCGGCAGCGCGGACAATATCGCCCACTTCAAGGACACGCTGGAGGACGGAGTCGGGGGCCACTCCGACGACACCCCTACCCCCCGCGCCCTCAGCGGAAGCGCCACTCTGGTGTCCAGCCCGAAGTACGGCAGCGACGACGAGTGCTCCAGCGCAACGTCCGGCTCGGCCCCGGGCAGCAACTCGGGTGGGGCGGGGGGAGGAGGTGGAGGGGCCATGTTAGGGCCCGCGATGGGGAGTCCCAGACTGGACGGGCATCACCACCACCACCATCACGTGCACAGCTCGTGGGACTCTCTGCTGGAGGGCTTGCAGGAAATGAAAGCCGGCCAGGCGCACATGGAGGACACCATCGAGGACATGAAGGGCCAACTGCAGAGCGACTACTCCTACATGACACAGTGCCTGCAAGAGGAGAGATACAGGTATACTGTGTATACACATGATCCCCCCCCCCCCCCCCCCCCCCACAGAAAAACAATCTTTAAACTTTCCTCTTAAACAAGCCACGAATTCTCAGTAGAATATGGTTGTTTTTTAGTCTATTTTGGCAAAACACAATGAAACCCCTCATGGGACAAATGGACCGTAGCATATTTCCTCAAAAATAATCATGTTTAACAATTTCATCATGCAATAACAGATGCCATGCACCACTTAATAACCGAGTGCATCCACTTCAAATGATAAAAATGACTGAAATCCCATACTGATTTCTTTAGGCCACCCCAAAAAAGCCAACCTGAAGGAAAACGTTTATGATAATTAAGTATAAACGTTTGACTTACAGTGTGGATGGCTTGTCTTGTCTTATTTGAAATTTCAATTCAGGTACGAACGACTGGAAGAGCAGCTGAGTGACCTGACGGAGCTTCATCAGAACGAAATGAGCAATCTCAAACAGGAACTGGCCAGCATGGAGGAGAAAGTGGCCTACCAGTCCTACGAGAGAGCAAGAGACATTCAGGTACGGGAAGGATGGATGGATGGATGGATGAGGGTCACATGGTTTGATTGATGATGGATGGATGCGCTCGCAGGAGGCGGTGGAGTCGTGCCTGACGCGCATCACCAAGCTGGAGCTGCAGCAGCAGCAGCAGCAGGTGGTCCAGCTGGAGGGCGTGGAGAACGCCAACGCCCGCGCGCTGCTGGGCAAGCTCATCAACGTCATCCTGGCGCTCATGGCCGTGCTGCTGGTGTTCGTGTCCACGCTGGCTAACTTCATCACGCCGCTGATGAAGACGCGGGCGCGGGTGGGCGCCACCGTCCTGCTCACCGTGATGCTCTTTGTTTTGTGGAAGCACTGGGACTTTGTGGAGCTTTGGCTTCTGCCCAGCTGAGCTGCCCCAGAGAGGAAGCAGAGCAGAGAGTTCACTCGGTCGTGCCCTCCTCAAATGTACCCTTTGGACACCTTTGTGGTATTTTCTTCTGCTTCTTTTGAAGAAAGAAAAACTAAAATCTCCCAAACAACTTCAGACTTGTACCAACTACCAAACAAGGAATCATTTTAGGGGATATTTGCTGCCTACTGTCCATTTCCTTTCTTTTTTTTCCCCACAGCATTTACTATAAATGAGTAAATGAGTGTAACTCCATTTCTTTGTGTCATTTTTCAGTTAAGTGCATAAATTAAGAGAAAAGTCATATCATTGAGATTAATACTGGTGTAAATCAAGATGTAGTTCATATTTCGACTTATAGGGGCCAGCCCATTATTGCAATCAGCACTTTTTTTTAATGCTCTGCCTCCAGTGCATCTGCATGTTAGTATAAGTGAATGTTATTCTTCATCTATTATTAAATACTGATAGATTTGACAGATGATTGGTTTTAGACCACTATTGCACTAAACTTTTATTGGCAGCAATCATTGTCCTGCAAATTGACAAAAACTGAGCGAGCCCACTCTAGTTCTCAGTGGCTAAAATAGTATTTGACACGGCCTGCTGTGATGTTTGTAAACAAAGGCAAGGGGTTGGGGGGACGGAGTGAAAAGTTTGGGT
This sequence comes from Phycodurus eques, assembly GCF_024500275.1. Taxonomy (NCBI): domain Eukaryota; kingdom Metazoa; phylum Chordata; class Actinopteri; order Syngnathiformes; family Syngnathidae; genus Phycodurus; species Phycodurus eques. The sequence goes on along the minus strand of NC_084534.1, from coordinate 22,107,610 downwards.
GTGGAAAAAGTGGAAGGGTTGCTGTACCCATGACAATATAAAGAAATAAATAGCAGGCCGTTTTACCACAAAACCTTCAGGGATCTCCTAGAAAGCTGAAAAATGTAATAATAAAGTCGGGAAAAGCCTGAAAAACCGCAAAGTAGGATTGTACAGGCAAGTACAAAGCCTGAGTCAACTCATCTCTTTGTTCGGCATGCAGGGAAACCTTCTCTCGGCCGCATCAACATGAAACCGCATCTGTACTCCCTCTCGCCCAGACATTGCCACAAAGGTGTCCAGAATGCATCAATAGAGCATCAAAGAGATGTCATGACAAAAAAAGCATATTTCATTGCCACGCACAAGCTGTAACAGCTAAAACGGTCGCCAAATCTGAACAAAACAAGCAAAATGTACCAAAAATGCCAGAGGAGGGCACAAAGGTGTAAGGCCTGCAACACAACGGGAGCTGCTCTTCTTTCCTCGGGACCGACTCGACGAAACACACACAAAGACGAACAAAATAACATTTTTGCCGAGCATCGACATCTCCGACCTGCTCTTTTGGTGTGGATGAACAATCATCGATTTACACTGCTGTCACCAAAAACATCCTTTTTCTCCCCTCCCGAAGCTTCTTTTTGGATGTTACTACTACAGTACAACGAATTAGCAGGACAGGACTCATGAAGGCTGACCTTCACGTTGAAGGAAATGGAGGATTTTTTGTTTTGTTTTTCTTTCTCATGAATGTTTCTGTGCTCATCATGCATGTCCTCATGTGTGCACTGGCACCTGTTGACGTTTCAATTGATGGCAATATGGATTTTGCTCGATGCTCACTAGACACTTCATTAGGTGCACCTGCACACACAATCAAATGCAATCCAACACAAGATGGAAAATCTTACCAATCCTGCTGTTTTCGCAATGTCAAAGAAATTGAAATGACATCTTCTATATTTTATTTCATTGAATTCACCCATCAGGCGAGAGTGCACACATACAGCATGTGGTGTTATTTTCATTATTATTATTTTTTTAGTTTTAAGGGTATATGTTTTTGTAACTTGAGAGCGCAGCGTTTACCTAATGAAATGTCCATTTGTCAAATCACTGTCACTCCCAGTTTGCTGCCGTGTTGCAGGGAGGATTTGTGGACGCATTTCTGGCTGTATTCCCTCCGCTGCCGTTGAACAAAACATTTAGCAGCTAAAATGTTTCATCATCCTGTAAACTAGTTTCCCTCCATAGCTGAGATTTCATGACCACTGTCGTAGATCTGCTTTCGCCCACTGTGTCAAATGAACTGGCATGTCAATTTGTGTCACTGTTTATATCCAGTTTGCAAAAAAAAAAATAACAAAATAAAATCGACAGATAAATGTTGCTGTTTTATTGCAAATTGTGGGAATTGTGCTCCCCGGCCCGGCTGAGACTACAAGGTAAAATGGGGTTTAGAGAAGCACTCGTTGATAGAAAAGGTTCAACAAAAGGGGTAATCTCATGGGGATTATTTACAACTAACGCCCTCTCCTCAGTAGAATCTTAGTCGAGACTGGATTGCATTGAGAGCTCAATCTTTAAAGGGGAACATTTTAGAAAGCAAGTGTTTTATACAAATATTGGCTCTCACAATCATTCATACAGTGGCGACTTGAGATACAATTTTAATTTGTTCCATCAATACACTTGTAACTCAAAGGACTCTTATCCCAAATTATCGTTCCCATTGAAATGAATGGAAATACCATTAATCAGTTCCAGCCCCCCACCCACCCATCTTGCCTCAAAGTTTTGTAATGCATAGTAATAGCATTCTACAACGTGATTTATAAAAACAAGAATTTGAATTTGAAGAAACAAGTTTTTGCTTCTATTCAATGGACATTGCGCTGGTCCTTCAGGTGTGCACATCTTGGTCACCTGGGAGCAGTAACATACAGACATGCAGATATACATGGGGACGGTTAATCTTCTTCAATAAGATGCTGTAATATTAGTCGTTCTTCACACAGTATGAATAATATTGCACTTTTTACTCACAGGCCCCAAAAAATACGTTGACTGAGCGACGGCTTGCATCTAAAAAAAAAAAACTCGAAACTCGGGTCACTCGTATCTCAAGGCAACACTGACTGATATGTTGTAATGAGAGGAAAACAGCATTTTGGGATTTTGATGAGGCAAAAATGTCTCAAATTCACACAAGAAATTGCTTCATGTTTTTAATAATTACTGTCAGGCAAACCCATATGACCTTTACATTGATGACATGTATTCTTACAGTACACAACAGAACTCACCTGACCTCTAAGCAGTAGAACATTCATCGTCATTAAGATTGTTTCCGACTTGGAGTTGACAAATGGAGTGTGGATTTGACTCGTATCAAACAAGTGTTTCTTCTCGATTAGCTAGCAAATTCTAGAGACTTTGATAGAAACAGCAGAGTAGAAAAAAAAAAAAACCATTTTCCTGATTTGATCTTAAATTCCTTTCAAGGTTTAAGATTTACAATATATTGCTTTGAGGTGCTAAAACGTAAGGTACCAAATGTCTCTTGAAAAGAACAAAAAAATAAAAAAACGAAACCAAAACATTCATCACTTCTGCAGTGGCTTGTTTCCATCGCCGGCCTCGTCTACACAAGGACTCAAAGTGGGAGAGAGTGAAGGAGTTCTTGTCTGGGAGCTGCCATGTAGAAACAATACAGGAGCAAAGAAAGATGAACAATTACAAAGCTAGGACCAGCGACGCGACCCCCCCAAACCCCCACTTCAAAAAGCCTCCGTCACTCGTCAGTCCAAGTGTTCTTTTCGCTTCCTTTATGGCTGCCGAACACAGAATGAACTCAACTGAGAGAACATAAAAGTCGGGAGACGACATCATGAAGTACACAGGAATGAGTCGGAAAAGTGACATTTTACAATAATAACAATACAATTTAAAAATAAAAAATAAAAAGCAGAAACCGATGTAACACAGTCTGGACTTCTCCGACTCTTTCAAGTAAGCTGGTCCATTTTGAGGAGAGTTGATCCCCGCTCTTGTCATACGTAAAGCTACAAAATAAAACAACAGCTCTAAGGATAAAAAAGAATTTTAAACAAAATCCTGAAATCCAGAATCTGTGTTGTACTTTGTTATATGTAAAATGCAGTTTGCCTGCTTGTTTCTCAGACTCAACACAAATTAGCAATTTTTTATTTTTTAAATTGTTTTCCTTCTCCTTCTTAAAAGCAAACACATCACTGGATGTTCAGCAGGGCAGAATCGAACCCACGCGCACAGTCTGCTGGTGCCACTGGCGGACAAAACTGTCGCTTCATTTATGAAGTTTCTTTGCGGACACAAGCAAATGAGGTTCAAATCACAGTGGCTAATTACCTCCGCCAAGTGCTAACTAGCGTTTCAATCGTTGGGATTACTAAAGCCAAAAAATCTAAATCAAAAAATTAACATGGCTTTGTGGACTGGTGGCACACGTGTAGATTTTTATTACGGAGGACTATAAGAGCCAGACTGCAACCCCAAAAAAGTTTAATTACTGTATGTGGGGGGTTAAAGGGATACAGATATGAATATAAAGCTTTAAAATGACAGTAGTAAAGTTGTTGTCTTGTAAAATTAGGACTTGTAGTATTCCAAATCATGCTAGTCACTCGCTGTGATGACTCATGACAGGGCAACAAGTTCAACTTTACTTCATAACAATGTTTTCTCATAATTGCATGACTTTATTCTTGTGTTATTATTTTTCTTTTGCGTGTGGCCCTAAATAGTCCTTTGTACATTTTGGAGGTAATCTGAATCAAAATGCAGAAAGAGAAACTGATGAAAAATGTCCCCTCCCATCTTTTCTGATGCCCAAAATGTCCCTTGTCAAGTCCTTCTAGTTGGTCTTTTTGCCTGGCATTTGGGACGGTCAGATTTCTAATTACGATGCGACATATACATGATCTTTGCTCTAATTGGATAGATCATCTCTCCTTCTTCCGTATTGGCGACGGCCGCCATCTGCGGTCGCGTACAGCACACTCTCGCGAGCCGCTGAAGAGGACCGAGTTGGGAGAAGGGTATGAATGTGGCGCAAATGAAGCGAATGTGTGTTCAGTGTGTATGAATCATTGTGAAGCACAATATAGCAAGCGTTGGAAGGTTGGCCCATTCCGGGGGAATGTGGGTGAAAATAAAAAGTGAGGGGACATTTTGAGCTTGTCACCCGCCCCCATTCATATGACGTGAACCTGCCGCGACGATCATCGCTGTCGACAATGAATGCAAGCTTCGCTATTTCTTCCACCGCACTTACATTGAACATTAGAACTATAGTGAAGTTAAAGACAACATACTGCGTGTATACTTATAGACTGTATTTGTAGGGCTGAGACTCGCTCGCTCAAAAACCCAGAAATGCCGTGTTGCCGTTCGGCTAGGTTGAGTGGGGGAGTACGAACCATGAAGTGGGGCAAGTCCTTGAATATGAATTGCCAAAACTCCATCACAGCATCAGCGATTTCAAATTCTTGTCATTTGCAAGTGGTTTTGGTGTGCAAAGGCTACCGCATTCAATCGACAAACCGCGTAGCCTATGTTATGTATAAAACATTGGGGACAAATTGATTCTGATGGGAGGGGACCTTTAAAGAAACGCATTTAGTCTTTCTGCTGTGTAACGAGTCCAAAATGGACGGACACCAAAAAATCTAAATAAAACCCAGCAAGAAGAGTGCTCGTCAATTTCTGTAGACGTTGGCGGAGGTCTGTGCAACTCCAGTTAGGACATTTGTCAGTTTATGCTACGTTTACACGATGCCCCCGGTGGCCACGGCTACCGTACAGCCTATATATTGCCGTGAGAGCTGTGACGAAACACGGCAAAACGTGCATCAATCGCGGCAGAACGTGAGAAAACTTGAAAGGACCGTGGGATGCTGGTAAAATACATTTGCTTCCCGTCCCACTAAGTTTCGTGACGCCCAATTATGTGCTGCCACATTTTGTTGGGATCACCCCATTTTACTAAGGCTAACTAGGTTTCCCATCCACATCGTGATCGCTGTGGCAAATTTGTTTGACGCTGTAAAAAAACTGGCAAGGCATCCACAGCAATCACGGTTTGTCACGTTCGCCGATCTTATCGCACCACATTCTGTCACATCCGTCCCGTTTTGCCCGCGGTGCCCTGAAACGTGATTGTTGTGGCCGCCGGGAACACAATGTAAACATTAGTCCCTATTGCTATTTTCAAGTGACTGTTTGGTGACATCTGGGTGCTAAACTATTCCATAAATGCAAATCAGGCTCACAGCGAGAAGTCCCTAAGCAGACCTCTGTGTGTAGAAGAGAATGTAGGCCTGAGTGTTGCACACTTCCTCCACACTGCAAACCTTCATCTCAGAGTCATTGCAGTGGACCCAGAAACCTGAGGGGCGCACGAAACCAGTTAGCGTCGATGTTGCGTTGATGACAGCGTGTTCGTTCGGGCTCTGCGCCGGTGTGCTCACCTCCTTCTGTGTTGTAGCAGTATGCGGTGTAGTGCCCTGAGCCAAAGCCTTTGCCGTGGTGCATCACCACGGCCGACAGGTCGTAGGTGTAGCCCCCTCTGTGGACAGAGTGACCTGAGCCCGTGCAGCAGTAGGGTTTGATGCTCAGAACCTGGTCGAAGGCCACGTGGACGCCGATTTTCTCCCGATGGTTCCTCCCCGACCACCTGCCCGTGCGACACAGACCTTGTTAATGTCACCATTGTTAAGTTCTTCGTCAGGGTAGCGCAGTAGATAATTTAAGACTCTAAACTGTTCAAAGATGTGAGTGGTTGCTTGTCTACATGTGCCCAGGAGCCTCTCGCCCAAAGTCAGCTGGGATAGGCTGAAGCCCACCCACGACCTTAATGAGGATAAGTGCTGTAGAAAATGGAAGGATGTAAATTCTATAAAATCGGTTTCAAATAATGACTCCTTTCAATACAAATGGCATATCATTCCCAGTGTGCATGAATTCTTCCACCGTATCGCGACTTGAGTCTGTAGATGTCAAGCCTTCCTGAACAGGGTTTTCAGTCAATGTCTATGTGATCATTGGACGGTCTTGTGTGTCAATCACTGCAGCTGCCACACTGATTGGTCATAATGTCACTGTGTATGTACAGTACATGTTAGTCTGTGTAAAATCTCTTGAACTAACTACAATTACTCAAGGTACGGATTTGAAGAGTCGCTTATTTCTTGACCATTGATCTACATGAAAGAATACACGTTAAAAGATTTAATATGTCTCAGCAGAATACAAAGACACTTGCCTGAAGCGCTTGAGGTGCAGCCGTAGAACCTGAGGTAAACGGTAGATCAGAAGCTGCTTATGGGCTTCTGAAAGAACTAAAGGCTTGTGGGATGTTTTCCTTCTTCTTTCTGACAAATCACATGAGACAGAGAAGACTAATTATTACATGAAAATGACATAACTGAAGAGAGGATTTGCAAAAATCTTCAAAGCTTAAGTTCAATTTCTAGTCATTGTACTTGTATTTATATCGTGGAAATTCACAATACATGTGGACTCAAGCACTTTGCATACTGCATAATGGCTTAAATACTAATTAAGCAGTTGGACCTGCAGTGTAAACAACAATTACTGTGGGAGGAAAAAGTATGTAAAGGGAATGAACCCTTTGGAATGTCTTAGACTCTGCATAAATTGGCCATAAAATGTAGTCTGATCATCAAAATCACAAGAATAAACAAACAGCCTGCTTAAATTAATACCACACAAACAATTATGTTTTTATATTCTTTATAGGGCAGGGCTTTATAGGGCTTTATAGGGCGTTCACAAGAAAGGGAGGAAAGAGTAAGTGACCCCTTGGATTTAATAACTGGTTGAGTCTCCTTTGGCAGCAATAACCTCAACCAAACGTTGAGGGTTCACATTTTCCTCGTACTGTAGATTGGTTGTTTTAGCAATTCTTTAATAACCAGTTATATAATATTTAATCAGTCAGGAAATGTATTCAAATGACAACACCCATTTCCTGCTGGAGAAATGCGATGTTATCAGAGCAGTAGTGTACATGTGTCCTAGTGCAAAGGCTGCACTCACTGTTGCAGTGGTTGCAGGCATAAATGCTCCCTTCAAGCGCTTCCATCTCGGTGAACTTGGACAGCATTTCGGTGAGGGTGCAGCTGCGCTGGTAGGCTGTGGAGCCGGAGCCTTTGTTGACGCTGTGGTAGCGCTCGGGAAACTCCAAAGATAAGTCCCAGAATGGCTCGACTGTGTTTGACTTGTGCTTGCAGGACAGACACGTCACCTAGACAGAGAAGCGTTGAAAAGAGACAGCACTTGCTCTTAGCCATGAAATTCAACCCGGTCGGGCTTTTTAGAAAACATAAAAGAAGCCTGTGTGGAAAACAAAAGCACATGCATTTAGTTATTTAAGAACAGAGATGATGTTCTTTGCAGTATCTAATGACTAAGAATAACTAAGGTGCTTATTGTCATCTCATTAGGCCTCACTTTTAGTACATGATAGAGGTCTTGTTTTGAGATCCAATCAGTGGCGAGCTGTGCGCTTGGGACCTGGGCCTTCAGTGGTGACTCATCTGACTTAATCCACCTCTTTAAAACACCACTATCAAGTCACAATTATAGAAACCCTAAAGACACAATAAAGCAGCATGGAGCTGTATCACCCACATCAATTATTACCGTTATTAATGTGTGCAGATTGATACAGACGTGTTTTGCTAGTTGAACAGTTTTACTCTGACCAACCAATCAGAGGACAAAAAAGTGCAGATGTGACCGTAGGCTAGCCAAGTGGCCCTGTGAGGCGATATCCGATTGGTTAAATAAACTAGTTTAGGTTACGTCAGCCAGCAATACCGATTCTGAAGGCCCACAGCAGATTTGATTGACATAGCAACACAGAGAAGCTGAAATCCGATTGGACAAAAAAAATAAAAATTATTTAAATACAAATCAAACATCCACACACATGCAGTGGAAGCAGTCAAGCATTAACATGAAGAGAATGGACTGCTGGAAATGTTTCAATACAATTTCATAGAAAGAAAAGTAGAATTTAGGTTGTAAATGACAGCCCTTCACTGGATCCAATACAAGAGGCGTATCACAATCTCTGCCTTTACAAACAAAATGTTGCATGGTTTTGTCTCAATATGATGCACTCCAACCACAATAACTATCCATCCATCCATTTTCCGTACCGCTTCTCCTCACTAGGGTCGCGGGCGTGCTGGAGCCTATCCCAGCAATCTTCGGGCGAGAGGCAGGGTACACCCCGAACTGGTCACCAGCCAATCGCAGAGCACATATAAACAAATAACCATTCGCACTCACATTGACACCTATGGGCAATTTATAGTCTTCAATCAACCTAGCATGCATGTTTTTGGGATGTGGGAGGAAACCGGAGTGCCCGGAGAAAACCCACGCAGGCACGGGGAGAACATACAAACTCCACACAAGCAGGGCCGGGATTTGAACCCCGGTCCTCAGAACTGTGAGGCTGTGTTAAATAAATACCTCAAAACTGAACATTATTATCCTAAACAAATGGAGGTCTTTGGCTGAGCAATGACGACACAGTGCCTTGTGTATGCTGCCGCACTCACCTGGCTGAGTAGCTGCCCGTGAAAGATGGTGTTCAGCACCTTGAGCACTTGTTTGGAAAGCTTCCTCTTGGTAATGGGGATGACGATCCGGCGTTTGGAGCCCTCCGTGTCCAGCTCCTGCTGCACCTTGTCCAGCAGCTCGCACAGGAACTCCTGCGCGTCCTGCTGGTCATAGCCGCGGAAAGCCGGGATGAGGTTCCACACGGAGTGCAGCATTGCAAAGGGAGACACCAATGACCAGCGGCCTGACCACATGACCCTGAAAAGTGTATGCAACTCATGGCACAGAGACATCTGCTGGCGGGTGGAGCAACGAGGCTCCTTGGGCTGGACCAACTCGGCAGTCTGCGGCTTGGGCGGGACGCTTTCCTTTTTGCCCGCCGTCAGATTTCCCACGCGTCCAAGGGGACATGAGGTCAGCGGCGTGTTACCGCTGCTGACCACGCTTCCGGCCACTGCCTTCATCCCGTGCGAGTGGTTTGTCTTGGCCAGCAGCTCCTCGGTCTCGCACAGGTCCAAAGTGAGAAAACACTCCCTGAATTTCTGCAGGTGACTCAGCACTTGCAAGATGGAGTTCATGTAGCACGTGTTCCCCAGGTTACGCAGACCGGTGACACCTGGAGCGAGCCGACGGCGGGTCGCCGAGTGGGCTGAGTAGTACCGTCTCAGTTTTGCAGCTCTGCCGTTCGGTGGGGGCTTTCGTGACAAGGAGAGGAGGGAAGGCTTCTTTGGAGGAGGTAGGCGTTCCGGAGGGTCTCGAAACTTACAAGGAATAAGTGTGATGGTCGAACGTGGCGCCTGAGTAAGAAGCCTAGCGCTCTTCCTGGGGGGGACGCTGCCCAGCTCTTCCAAGAGTCTCCTTTTCACCTCTTTCTTTTGTCTTTTCGCCTCCTCCAGCTTCTCTTGGCGCTCCGTCTGCAACTCCTGATGTTTGCTCGTCCACCTCTGAAGCATCTTGGCAAGGAGGGTTTTCCTCCTGTGACGCAAGGCCAGCTGCATGGGAGCCTGCGGCCCGCTCTCCCCGCCCCGGTGTGTGTACACCCGCCAAGCCGAGGAGCGCAGCGAGCGAGTACCGGGACTCCGAACGGTGGAGAGGGCCCCTCGGAGGAGTTTGAGATCTCCCTCTGCGTTGTCATTGAGTACATAGTCTCCGCAGGCAAAGCAGAAGACATCCAGCTCCCGCACCTCCATGGCCAGCGGGTGGTGTGACTCCTGAAAGTGTTTGAGCGAGTGCTCCTCCATGAAGCGTCCGCAGGCCACGTGGGAGCACTTGAGGCAGGCCCACACCGAATCTGTGGTACTGCAGTCCACGCAGTGCCATTTCTGCGGATTGAGGATGGAGTGGTCGTGGCCCAGGCGAAGGCGCACCACGTGCTTACAACGCTCCATCTCTCCACATGCACATGGGGGGGCCCTCAGCGGTAGGACGCACGTCCTCTAGCCGAGCAGCAAGTCATTCTGCAGGCTGATATCGCACGATTTGATTAGATCAGTGGTTCTTAAACTTTTTACACCGAGTAACACCTAAAAAATTATTAGCTATCCAAGTACTACAAAAATTAAAATACATCATATTATGGCCAAGTGTTTAAATATCAGGTAAAAAAAAACACTTTTACTTAAATATTCAATTAAAATGTATAGCACTTACCATAAAAACATATATACCCAAATAAATGTTTAGGCAGTCCTTAAAGACAAAATAGAGATGTATTGAACATAAATTTTAAATACAACTGAACTGTACTTGGGGCAGTGATTCACAAGCGGTAGACACACCGGACTGTGAATACTGGATTAGATGATGTGACCATAGATTCATATAAAGTGAAGGCAGGGCTTTTCCTGCATATAAAATGTGGAGGCAGCTGCCTCTGCCTAATTACTAGGGCTGTGCACGAACCGTTGGGATTCAAGTGGATGTGAAAAAGCGATCACACCGCGCAAAATTCACCATATCGCGGATTTTTGAGGGTATGCTGTATTGTATTGCGGTAAATAAACTATTCCTATACTAAAAGAATAACCTGTGAAAGAAATTCATTAAAACACACATTACAAGGAATAAAATGTACATACTACTGCGCATGACTGTATGTTTAGGAGTTGAAAAGGTGCTTAAGAGTATATGAATTGTTTATAAATGTATGGTAGAGGTTAATAGGAAGGTGGGAAAGATTAATGTGAGTCTGTAGAAATCTCCCCAAAAATGTGGTCGCTACTTCACGATGTCACCTATTGTGGAGGTGGTCCGAAACCTAACCCCTGCAATAAACAAAGGATTACTGAAGATAGTTTTCAAATAATCAAATTGGAATTTTCATTTGTTAGACTATGGCGTCTTTGTTTTGGAATAGTAGAAGGAGTAATGATTCGATTCTGATTTTGTAGTCATTCGTTACTGTGTCATTTTTAACTGCAATTGTGGTATTATGCCGATGGGACGACACAATAAAAGGTTGGAAGTCACCCCTAAAACAGTTGCCTTGGACAAGAACTGCGAATTCCCCATTCCCGAATGATCGCAGTAGTACCACCTCTGTCTTAATTTGAGCAAATAAAAACCTTAGCATGAGCGCTACATTTAAGAAAGTGGAACCTGTATGGTAAAATATTCTCTCCCTGGATGCTGGTTTACCTCCCATGTGTTCGGATTTGGAAACAATTTTTTACCAATGATAATAATGGAAATAGAATCTTTTCCAGGATCCAACTATTGCCATAATAAAACATCGATTAATTGTACACACACTTTAAGTAACATTTTAACATTATTATTTGTCACACATATATTCATTCATCCATCTAGCCATTTTCTATACCACTTATCCTGTTCCGGGTCCTAGGAGATGGAACCTATCCCAGACTCATTGTATAACTATATGTCAGTGTCAGTAACATTATACTTCCCACTTGGCACCCATTGTACAAGTATTACTGTACCATAATTAGCCTATATTTATGACTTACCACATACCAAAATGCAACATCTTAAGCTTGTTTTTCTTTTTTCTATTTTAGATTAGCTTTAAATTTCTTTTAATTCTTCCTCAAGGCTACCCCCTACAAATGTCTGTACTTCTGGGTGCCCCTATATATATTATTAATATGTGTGTAAATGTGTGACTACTGTTGCTGTGAAAAATACATTTTCCTAAATTGATGAGTAAAGTATCTATCTATCCATCTATCTACATATAACCACTCAAAAAGTGAGCAATGTTATCTTGGTAAAGCTCTTGAATTGGGAAAAATATGGATTATAACTGAGAGGAGAAAGGAAGATGCGCTTACTGTACAAATAGTTGTCTTGGTCAGATTTCAGGCAAAACATCACTTAGTTCGATGGGAACGGCAACATGCGGAGCAATCAGCCATATCCACTGTTTTCAGCAGCACCTACTGGAACATTCTAAGGGAGATACAAATCAAAAGTGAGTAGGCGTAATAGAACTTCAAATGCACACAAAGTTAAAAACGGTGCATAGCATTCAAACCCCCTCCACTCCCAACCCGACCCCCCCGTCAAATACATGTCACGCTTCCCGTTGGAGCATCTGTGTTCTCCTGGAACCCTGAGTTTAATCTGTGTGCCTTGAGCAGGATTTGAACAAACTACTTGGAACTCAGGCAGTTTATCATGTGGCCACTTCAAGGTTCACATTAACAACGCTATTGTGTAGAGTGCACAGCAATTCAACTTTTAACTGAAAAGAACAGTTGGGATTTCTTCAACACGGGGGAAGGAACAGGAATTGGAAAAAAAGAAACAAAACAAAAAAAAAATCACACAATTCTTATTCACTATACAAAATACAGTAATTCGTTTTGTTTTTTAGGTAACAATCTAAAACATGAAATTTTTCAGTGGACAGCAACTACAAAATTGGAAAATCCTTAAATCTAAATACTACCTTTGTTCACTACGAGATGCACATGGGAGCTGCTGACTTTTTCCTTGCAAATGCACATAAAAACCACTTGATGCACCACAGATTGGATGCTATCAAATACTTTGACTCCACATTTTGGTTCAACAAAAAGACGATCAAGACAACCTCTGTGGCACTTTTGTGCAAAAAGCACAGCCAATGTGTGTTGTTGTTGTTTTGATTGAAATTGGTGATAAGGTTCATGTAGTCTTAGAAGGTTTTGCTGTTTTAAAAAAAAAATAATAATAATAAAAAAAAAAGCTTAATCTTCTTTCCACGCAAACAAGAAGTAAATACAAAGATGATTGCTGATGACTGGTCATGAAAATGTGCTTGGGGCTCATTTGGGTCATTATCTAAAGCACAAGTCTTCCTTAATCACGTCTGTTGAGCTCGACACTTTTATGTTGACGTTTTAATACAATGGCAAAAGAAAGAAAGAAGAACACATTAAAAAAACAAGGATTACGTGGACCGCAGTTGCTAATCGTTCTGTATTACAGTACTGCGTGTTATCTGATTGACCACACGTCTGCCGCCGTGGTTGTTTTAATCGCGATTGTTCGAGCGGTTCTTTCCGCCGGGCTCGTAAACGCCATGCTAGGCTACCTCGCCGCCTCCACCTCCGCGTCGAGGCAGAACAAAGGGGCGTGAGGAAGAAGAGCCTCTCACTCTCTCTCTTTCCGAGAACATCCAGCAACTTTGTTGCGGCAACGCGGCCACCAAGTTAGCTCCTCGCGCTCGCTCCATGCTAACCTGGCGAGGAAGCAGCCAGGCTAGCGGCGCCACGCCGTCCCCTCGCCCGTCTCCGAGGGCACTTTGTCGGAGAAGGATAAACACGAGGCGCACGGTCGCTGGTGTGCCGCTGTAACGTGGAAGTGTAGTTCCCGTTGCTCCCGTGTGTTAATTGAAGTTGACCTAGCTGCTGTTCTCGCTCGCCGACGCTCAATGCCCGCTTAGCTAACACACTGCGCCGCTAAGCGAGTACAAACTCCCCGCTGACATGCACTACGGAGAGCAACGCTTTGTTTGCCAAGTACGAATCAAGGTTTGTGATAAAAAAGAATATAGCGGAGGGGGGGGTGGGGAACGTTACCATCGCCAGAACGCATCCATCCGGCACACCAGAGATGAAGGGAGGGAAAAAAAAAAAAAAAAAAAAAAAGCTTCTTGTTGTCCTCACTCAGATTGAACAACCCAACTCTCGATGCGAACCCGGACCCGGCCGCTCTCATTGGACCGAGGCTGAGCGGCAGTCGGCCTCCCATTGGCCGAGTGGCGGAACAACAGGCAGCAGGATGGACCGGCCGTCTGTGGTCCGTCCACCCTCCCACCGAGGCCACATTGAACAATAACCGAGGTTCGGAGCCCCAAACTGGGCGAGGAGGAGCCTGACCTCGGTGTCACCACTGGGGTTCGTGTTCATTTCATTCCACGTTTTAAGGATGTGCTCCATTCAAGTACCAGCGACATTCTGGGCACTGATGATGATAATTACATGGAAAAAAACAACAACCTCCAACAACCATTTTATTACAATGAAGACTGGATGTTGTGGATCTTACTGGACAAGCATCCATCCACTGTGGTATGCAATTTTCTTATTTTCGTTCCACCATTTTAAAAAGTGACCACAAATCATCAGTTAAAAAAGAGGTTCAATGGAAGACAATTTGAACAACAAAAAAATTGCAGCTTTCCTTTTGGTAAAAATATATGCACGATTGTAAGTACTTACATTTGAGTACTCGCCAATACCAAGTATTGATACTTGAAGTCATTACATCTTGCAATAGTGATGAAAATGTATTATTTATAGGAAAATTCTTCAAAAACAAACTTTTCTTAAACATGGCATGAGTTTTATTTTTACAAGTACACAAACAGGTATACAGTATCGTACAATATACAGTACATTGATTGTATCGGTGCATTACGAGTTAAAACCTAACCTTTAAGAGTAAGTTTTTTTAGCCATGACCCACCACCCAAATCTACCTTCCATCTATCCATTTTTTTGTGCTTTTCCTCATTGGGGTCTTCGGTGAGCTGGAGCCTGTACCAGCTTTTCACCCTGGACTGGTCGCCAGTCAATTGCAAGGCACATATGGACAACCATTGACACTCACAATCACACCTATGGCCAAATTAGAGTGTTCAGTGATGTTCTATAACATCAGTTTCTGGAATGTGGGAGGAAGCTGGACTACCTGTCCACACAAGAATAGGAAGCACATGCAAACACCGCACAAGAAGTCCGCAGCCAAGATTTGAACTGAACTTCAGAACTGTGAGGCAGACATGCTAACTCATAGCTCACTGTGCTACCCTAAAGAAATAAAAAAATATATATTTGTTTCGTGGCTGCACTTTTTTTTTTCTTCATGTTAACTTGTATTACCCAACCTTATAGAATCAGCATTGGCTTCACCTATACGTATATAGCGTACAGACCTGGTTTAGTGTCATCTGTGTGAACCTCGTAAATGAAAATTTGAATACACAAAAGATTTTTTATTTGTTCTTCACCAGTCTCTTTTTTTTTCTTTTTAAAATACAAGACCCGCTCTTCTGATGGATTTATACATGATGTTGAGGCTCCATCAATGGAAATAAAAGGCCAGACTTTATTATCAGATGCCAGGATAGATTCTTGATCCACAGGACCAGAATTGATGAATATTATTCGGAATATATAAAAAAAAAAAAAAGCTCTCCTTTAGGAATGGCAATTCAACGCACATTACTCCCTTGAATTTGCAGTTTACGCAGTTTGTTGAACAACTCCAGATACTGTGTCATGGTATCAATGCAGTCAGCCGGTGCAAAAATGCCTTCAGGCTTGGCAGCAAACGCAGATGGCAGCTCTGGGATGCTGGGGCCCAGGAATGACAGCATAAACTCCTTCATTAGATTCCAGCAGTCCCCTGGAACCACACAGGGACAATATTCCACCTGTGGAGAGAGTTAGTACGGTTACAACAAAGTGGGGTGGGGGAGGAGACTATATTTGTCCATACCTCTACTGATATCCCTCTGGCACTTGAGCTCATGGTCACTGTGCCAACTTTGATCAGGAAGTCGCAGTAGCGGTATCGTGAGCCCCGACACTCCACTTTGTGGCCCTTGGCATTCTGGAAGTGACTCTTGAGCTTCACCATGAGAACGTCAAAGTTGGCGTCAGCTACCAGACAGGGTCCGTTTTCAAACAGAGCCAGGCAGCTCAGGGGGGTTTCTGAGTTGTGCATCACGTATAAGAGCTTGGAGGGCTGACCTGGAATACAAAGGTAACACTGACTATCACTGCTGTTTTGAGTGCAGTTTAACAACAATTTAGATTTTTTGGGGGGGACTTTAGAGGGCTAAGAACCATACTAAGTTGAAATGGACGCCACACACCTCACTAAAAAGGTAGTAGAACCATGTGAAGAAAATTAACCGGATATATCAATATTAAAATGTAACATGTTTTTTAAAGTTTATAAAGTCGTAAAATAATACAATAATGTCAAATGAACTATTATTATTTACAAAGGTCCATGTCTGTTTCGGACCATTTGAATGGGCAAAATATAATAATCGGTAAGTTGTTATGTGGCGAAGAAACCTAGTCTAGCTTTTTGACATTTCCCACGGTGAGAACAATAGTGCAAAATAATACAAAGAATAGCTGTGCCATTGCACATTTTGGCACACTTTTGGACTCAAACGTGAAGCTAAAGGACATAAGTGTTACATATTACCGCTGACACTTCCAGTCGCATGGTACGTCTCACAGTCGACACAGAAGCTGCCCTGTTTCACAGCGCCCAGCTGCTCCAGTTTCTTGTGCACCATGTCCACAGTCTGCTGCACACTCTTCCCCTCTGCCACCGGCACCTGGCACACACTGCCTCACAAACAAACATTGTTTTCCACCCGACAAACAGCAACTTGACCATGCATTTGCGATTGAATCCCATCTGTCAGTGATTCACAACCACTATTCCACTATACCACGGGAAATTATCCAATTTCTGAAAATATTACTAATTTAATTCCAATAATGGACATTGGTTCATCTATCCATGTCAGTGATGTATCGTGACAAGCAGATCAATTATATGTCCCCCGCTAGATGGCAGGAGGAACATGATCTGTGTATCCACCTGATGACATTCATACAACAGTCAGTCGTGGCATGGACACACGAGTACATTTGTGAGTAAATTAAGACGAGGTCATCATTATTTCAGTATATAATGGTGCAGTAACATTTTAGTTTGGTGTGCTGTGAGATTTTCCTGTCATGTAAAATATGTGCGTTGGCTCAGTGGCAATCACTGCTTAGTGACCTTTAGTGAATGGAAAAAGCGCTGCTGTGGAACAAAGATAATGCAAGAAGGCTTACGTGATGCGTGTTAAAACGCAATGTGTTAGCACATATTAAGTGACAATTGTAACCGTACATAGTTGAAATGTAAAGACAGAAAATATCTCACCAAGTAACCCCCATTGATATTTGCCTCTAGATGCTTTTTTTTCGTACTTGGTTTAATACTTCCGGGTGAAGTTTTTCTTCGTCATGAATTTTGACCGTGAAATTTTGTCTTCCGGTAAAAATAAATAAATAAAAAGAAAAAAATAAAGTATACTAATAGTAAAACAATATTGATGATACTAAAATGTGTATTTAATATGAACGATATAATCCCACGATACCGAAGAAAAAAAGATAATGTTGAGCGGAGGAAACGTTGAGCATGTGACGTAATTGACGTTACTTCCGCTATACAAGACCCTTGCACGTGTTTCGCTAAACTTCTGTTTACAATATTGAGACGATTTGCACATTAGTCAACACACGCGAAAGAGTATATGAACGTTTTTGATACAGACTAAACCAACTGCAGTCATGCCGAAAGTGAGAAAATCTAAAGGAGGTGAGAAGCGAGGTGAGTCGGACACTCTGGTTGACCAGATGCTACAGGCCGATACGTTCCGAGGCAAAAGCCGGACGAAGAGCAGGGACGATCGGATTGAGAGCGAGGACAGGTACGTGGACGAACGTCTCTCCAGGAAGATCTTGAAGCAAGCCAGGATTCAACAAGAGGAACTCCAGTGCGAATATGGCCTGGCGCCGGAGAAGAAGAAAGCCCCCGTCACTGTTCTCGGTAAGACAGGTATAGTACATGCAACTACATAGAAAAGACGAAAATTAACAGATTTGTTAGTGGAGTTTGGTGTACCGAGGGCACTTGGAGTTTTGTTTTTTTAAGTTTGCCTAGCATTTCATAATTTATTTGTTTCCCAATAAAATGTCCTAATTTTGTAATGTACTACATAATGTACAGATGGTCTAAAAGTTTCTCTGTTCATATTGCACGACACTTTGTTGTCCACACGTGCTTCAATGATAGTAAAACTAGCCTACAGAAAATGAAAAGTAGCTTATAATGACGATTTGACATGACTAAGCGATAGCAAAGCAAATGTATTTATATACCGCATTTCATACACAAGGTAACTCAATGTGATTTACATGATTAAAAACAAAGAAAAACAGCTTATAAACAAAAAAATAATAAAATAAAATTAAAACAGCATACAGTGCAAGAAATATCATTTAAAAGTGGAAATGCTCTAAAAAGCATGGGGAAAAAGAAGTTTTTAACCTGGATTTAAAAACATGCACACTGACGTCACGTCACTTCTGTTGGCAACTTATTCCATTTGTGTGCAGCATAATAGCTAAATGCTGCTTCATCGTGTTTGCTTTGGACTCTGTGCTCTACTATTTGACCTGAGTCTGTCGATCTCAGAGCCCTTCTGGGTTTATATTCCATTAGCATTTCATTCATGTATGCAGGACTTAAACTGTTTTGTGATTTATAGATTGTGGTTGTATCATAACCTACATTTATCTGCATTTTTTCTATTTTTGTTGGTATTATATTTTTGTCCTGTGTCACTCACAAATGAATGTTGCAGGTGTAAAGCAAGAGGTGACTCTTAACACTGAGTCCACCCCCTTAAATTTATTATTCAGGTTCCTCATCTCAGGATGCAGATTCAGATGAGGAGTGGCCAGCGCTGGGAGCAGCTGGCGGTGGTGACGCCGACCCTGTGTGTGACACTGAAGTTGTGGTCGACCCTGATGACGAGAAAGCCATTGAGATGTTCATGAATAAGAACCCGCCATTGAGGTATGTAAATGATCACACAGAATTATAAAAACAAATGCTTGATTTGTGTTGTTTTCTTGCAGGCGCACCCTTGCTGATATAATAATGGAGAAGATAACTGAGAAACAGACTGAAGTGGGAACAGTGATGTCAGAAGTGTCTGGCTGTCCAATGCAACAACTCGACCCCAGGATAGTAGAAGTGTACAGAGGTGTCAAAAAGGTGAATCGTCTTTAAATTAGACACACGCACCCACCCCGAAAAATACAGCTACAAGAAATAATGAGAATCTAGAATTTATTCTCATGCAAATACCTTTGGCGGCCTGAGGGAATTCCAGCCACACATTTTTAATGCGTGTGTTACTTTTACTTCAGGTCCTGTCAAAATATCGCAGTGGAAAGTTGCCAAAGGCTTTTAAAATAATACCAGCGCTTTCAAACTGGGAGCAGGTCCTCTATTTGACTGAGCCTGAGACATGGACGGCAGCTGCCATGTATCAAGCGACGAGGTCAGTTCCATGTAGAACGTGAATGAAGTTTTCTTCAGAACGACCCGTTTCACTATCTTTATTTGCTTTTGTTGTAGAATCTTCTCATCCAATCTGAAAGAGCGAATGGCCCAGAGATTTTACAACTTGGTATTGTTGCCCAGAGTTCGGGATGATATTGCCGAATACAAGAGACTCAACTTTCATCTTTATAGTGCTCTGAAGAAGGCCTTGTTTAAACCAGGGGCCTGGTTTAAAGGTGAGATGTTCACTGTTTAATCAAAACCATACACTGCGAATGACATCGAATACAAGAGCTGCATTAATAATTCAACCTTTACCAAGTTAATAATTAGGTGTGGGACTTGAAAAAAAAAAATCTAATTAATGAGAGGATATGGAATGAATTAATATCCATCCATTGCATTTTAATCGTATAACAATATTTGTCCTAAAAGGAACATGGTTTAATTTAAATACATTTTAGTGGACGACTGAATCAAATAATTGACACAGACCGGAATATTGTTAATTCTGGAAAAATGCATTTAATTTCGTTTTTAATACAAAACAGTAGAAAAACTAACAGAAAATATCTCTAGCCAGAATTAATCACACCTGATGTTAAAGTGCCATTTTAGGATTTTTTTTTTTTTTTTTTTTTTAAAGAACAGTATTGCCTCTAAATTGTTTCAGCGTGGCAGTTAAAAAGTGATTCTATTCCGTATGTTCACTCAAAAGACTGTTTTGTTTGAACAAGTTGTTCGAAATGCTCGGTGGTACGCAAAAGCGCACTGATGAAATCGAACCAGGTGCGCATTTAATATTTACAGTTCCGCATGCGCACCACTTACGTAAAATCCTGAATATAACTATGCTTGCATATTTTCTTTATGCTCTGTGAAAAAACACGAATATTACAACAGCTCATTGCAAACTTATTTGTGACCATCTCCATGTATGTCTGTATGATACTTTCCCCAAGTGGCCAAGGTCCACACACTAGAAGTAGCTGCACAGTCATAATGAATTAATCATGATGCACAAACATTATTATTTTTTTTACATTCTATTTATAATGATATGTTATGAAGTAAAATATTATAGAAGGCTGTTTTCCTTGTGTATGTATTGTAATTGATTAAAAACACATATGATCTGTTTTATTGAAGTTTTTGTCCACTTACATCATTCTATATGTTTGAAAATACAATATTTACATATTACTAATGAAGTTCCTTTATTGGCACTGTACTTTTGACCATGTGTTGTTATATTCAGCTTTCTCAGCAGGGTAGTTAAAACTGTAGGTTTAAAAAAACAAAATTATTTCTGCTATGGATCTTTTTTGTTGTTGTTGTTGTTCACAAAGTCCACTCACACCAATTGTATACATCACGGTTATAGGTTATGCCATAATTGAATATGTGCAATTTTCCAGTGACCCTCATTTTTAAACCCCCACGGTGTAGTATGTCCACGTGGTGGCAGTGTTGCGTAACAAAACATACTTGCCCTCGACTGACATCAATGAGCCTTACTGAATGTTTTCGTCTATGGTAAGGATAATTACTAAAAACTACTAACAATTGGTACTCATAAGGACATTTTATTTATTCATTTGTATTAATTAGATTGAAAGTTTTATGGGGCATGGAGATAAATATGTAAAATTTATTAATAAAGAAGTTTGGTTTACTTACCTAAATAAACACAAAAACATTTATTAAAAATTTAACTCCATTATATTCAACAATAGTCAATACACTTTCATATTTGTAGTATATTGCAATAGGTTCAGAACCACCATCGTCTTTGTTAACTACACCAACTATAAAAAATGAATCATAAACAACCATATAAAATGAGGATTTACAGATGTGTAATGCTAACCTTGGGAAAAGCATCAATAAGTATTAACTGTGCCCAAACTCCATAATGTCTCTTTGACCTGACTTCTATAACCTTGTCAACAGTGTACAAATTGGAACAGGGGTGTTCTACATGGCTGTTGACCCAGCCGTTGGAATTTATTGCCATTGTAAAAAAGATATGCACTTATTTTTTAAGCTTTAAAAAAAAAAAAAACACCACATAATCAAAGTCATATTTCAGGAATACATTTTAATCATGTGCAGTATTCAAATGTATGCTTTTAAAGGAAAATCTGCACTCAAACCAAGCACGTTTGAATTAAGTTCCTACAATATATTTTTTTCCATAGAGAGACACTGCATGAAAACTCTTTAAAGTATTGAATCTTTTCTTTGTCCCACAGGTATACTGATACCTCTTTGTGAATCTGGGACGTGCACGCTCCGGGAGGCCATCATCATCGGAAGCATCCTTACAAAGTGTTCTCTTCCTGTGCTCCACTCCAGGTGAGCATTGTCTCTCCTCAGACAAACACCATAGTCTCACCCATAAATGTGCCACTTGATAGCCTTCTACTGTGTCAGCTATGGTATTACACTACGCGGTATTGCACAATCATCACTACTGTCGACGACAATGGCCCTCAAATGAATTCAAATAGCTTTGGGGTGCAAATGTGTTATAAGTTTCACAAACTACTAGAGCTGAAACAATTAATCAAATAACTCAAATACTTCAATTACAAAAAAAGGTCAATGCAAAATATCTTCCTCGAAGCTTTGCATGGATCTTTTTTTTTATATATAATGTTAACTGTGGATACACGCATCGGTACGTGTAGAAATAAATTGGCACATTGGTGGCACGCCAGGATGAAGCAGTCTGTAAAAGACAGAGAATGTCCAAAGTTTGGATTATGTCACACCTCAAAAAGAAGATAAAGCGCTCTTGCAAAGCAGAACTGGCTACTCACTACTTAATAATAATAAAAAAAAGCATCCAGCAACTATTTTGTTCATTCGATTGTGTGCCAGTTATCAGAAGCAAATGCTGGTTAGACAGTTAGCTAATGATAATCTGTGCCAATACTGCAGCTCTGCTTAACCTTTCGGCTTTGTAATGACAGTCTTCTGTGTAGCACTATCCTGTACTATTCATGCATGATTTTTGGGAGTTTAGAGGAATATTTTCCAGAGGTTTTTGGTCAGTTTCAATGACTCCAGGGGTATTTTACTTTAAAGGTACCACTGTAGTTTTTGAATTATACAATAAACAAATTGCTATATGCTATAAGGTACTAGGGGTCAGTTTTCATGCAGTGGAAGATTGCATAACATGCATCTTTTTTTTTTTTTTTTTTTTTTTTTTTTAACCTTTCAGCGCCACGATGCTTAAGTTGGCAGAGATGGAGTACAACGGCGCCAACAGCATTTTCCTGCGTCTGTTGCTCGACAAGAAATACGCCCTGCCTTTCCGTGTACTAGATGCCTTGGTGGCTCACTTCCTGTCCTTCCGCAGCGAAAAGCGAGTGCTTCCTGTGCTCTGGCATCAGAGTCTACTCACGCTGGCTCAGCGCTACAAGGCTGACCTGGCCTCCGAACAGAAGACGGCGCTACTGGAGCTGCTCAAGATACAAAACCACCCTCAGATCTCAGCGGAGATCCGCAGAGAACTGCAGAACTCTGAGTCGCGGGATATTGAAATCGGGATACCCGTTACCATCGATATGGACTGAAAATTCTTTGTTTCAGGTGTGCTCTTTTTCTGAGTTAAAAAAAAAAAAAATCATGATTTGTTTAGCATGGGGTAAAATGTTAGTACTTACATTTTTTGCCCCATGAAAAATCAGTTGAACACAGTACATCATAAGTGTTTCAAATAGGACTGTTTGGTATATATATATATATATATATATATATATATATATATATATATATATATATATATATATATATATATATATATATATATATATATAAAAAGCACATCAGTGCCGATAAATGTTGTCAAACACAAGCTTGTCCCCGCACTGCACAGAAATGCTGTAAATCTTTGCATGTGTTTGACGAATACATTTCGAAGCAGCAATTTTGATTAAAAACAAATTGAATCACTAAATGTTGGGCGTAGAGATCCCTTATTTCTCTCCTAAGCACTTGTATTGACTACTATTCACACTCACGTTCACACACATGGACAATTTGGAGTCTTCGCTGAAATCGACATGCATGTTTGTGGAACGTGGGAGCACGGCAAGCACGAGGACAACATGCAAACTCCACAAAGGGAGGCCAGAGAAGAGATTATAACCCTTAACCTAATAACGGTGAGGCAGATGAACTAACCACTTATCACTGTGCTGCCAATAAAACACTTTTTGCCCTCATGCCAAACCTCAGCAAATCAGTTTTTCTCGAGCAAAACATTCAGTGACAGTTGCTCTGTTCATATTTTACACTCGTTTACTGGTATCCTTTTAATACCTTTGTATTCATGTCTCAACTACATCTATTTTTATTTCAAATCTCAGCTACATTTATTTGTATATCTTTTATTCATCTTATCAGGTGATCAACTTCACTCTTTCACTACCAGTTGTTTTCTGACAGACCAACTCCATCTTGCCAACTGTTTTAGAGGATTTTGACTGATCTTCCAAGGCCTACAGAATGTGGTGTTCTATGGCTATTTAAACATGGAACCTATCAAACGAAAGATTAAGCTCTTCTTTCATGGGTGGTGGTGGGGGGGTTTAGTTCTCCCTTTTTGGTTCTTTTTAATCAGCAGTTGAACATAGATAAATTTCACCCAAATGCTATCATCTAACACCATCCAAATTCACAGTATTGATTGGTTTAGCGCTACAAATATGGAACGGGTAGTTAACTTCATAAGTGAGCGACGCAGCGAGTGATGTCATAATCGCGAGACACATTGAATCAATAATGACATTTGTTGGCAACACCTTTAATAATCGATTTGTATCGATTTTACCGATTAATAGTTGCAGCCATCATTAGAATGCTAACGTTTACGTACGAAAATGTCTTCGGTGGGTTCCTCACCTGTTAGCACGGTGAGTTTTGCCATTCGGAATAAGTCGACTCCATAAAATACGGTACTGTCTGCATTCTTTATGATTTAAATATGCTTCGAGAATTTTAAAGAGAGTAAAATAAGTTGAGCTAGTATTTACAGCGATATTATAGAAGAAAACGCAAACTCACTAGCAGCTAAACTAAATGGGTGCTAGGCTAACTGTTGCTACAAGTCAATTTTATATGATTGTCGGACAACTTGTCCTCAAAGACCACCCTGGGTAGGCATCTAGTCCTCAGGTAGGATTCAAAGAAGCTTTTAATTTATTGCTTTACGACAACATTTTTATAAAATGTCATATTTTCAATAGAAATTTGAAATGAAATGAAACATGTTAACCACTAAAGTTATAATTTTGATTAACAAATGTGCACTAACCTTGCTCAAAAACTTCTTTTCACACAAACATTGTGATACATTTCCCTATGATTTGTAATAAAGTGTTAAACATTTATCTGTTACTTCTAATGAAAATTGATTTCTTAGCAATTTAAAGTTTTGTTTTTCAGAGAAAATAGATTAGCTGTTACGTTCATTAAAAACAAGTTGTTAAATTTATTGTTTTTTTTGTTGAAAGAAGTTAGTTGTTAAATGTGTTTACGGAAACGTAAGTTGTTGAATTTGTTAAACAACAAAAAAAAGTTTGTAAAATTTATTTCGACTAACCAGTTGTCCACATTTCTGAGGACCAGTTGTCCGAGGTATGCACTTTTGAGGACCAGTTGTCAGAGCACCACTTGTCCATCCACCATTTTATATACAGTGTTCCAAACAAAATTGACATAATTTCGTGGTCTAATGACGTAGCTAATTCTCGCTCAAATGACCTCTAATTTAAGAGATGTGTAAAAACTAAGTATAAATATTAATAATTTTAATAATGTACACATTTTATATTGCGCTTTTTTTTTTTAAATTCACTCCACATTCACACCCTCGTGGTGGTAAACTACTTGTGTAGTTGCCGCAGCCGCCCTGGGGCCATCTGACGGAAGCGTGGCTGCCAATATCTGCCTGTGGCCCCTCCGACAACCACCAAACATCCATCCACATTCATTCATAGGCAATGTGCAAAGTCTGTTAAAGAGACGTGCATTTCAAGACCTATTTGCTAATTTTATTTTTTTTGCGGGGATTTGGTGTAATTAATTTATCCAAGGAGAACTATTGTGTCCCTGAACTGGTGCATGATTATGAGGTGGTTGTACGGGCGGGCCGTGACCTGGCATTCGTTGGTGATTTCCGGACTGTCCTGAACCTGAAAGCCCTGGAGGAGGGCACCACTAGCTGGGTGTCTTCTCACTTGCCTGGAATCCAGCAGAACATCCAGCCCCACATGAGGAGGACACTGGTCACCTGGATGTTCCAAGTATTATAACAATTTATTTGTGATTTTTAAAACTGATTCTGTGGTGGTAAAGTAATATGCTTTCTTCCAGGTATGTGAGGAGCAGAAATGTGAGGAGGAGGTGTTCCCGCTGGCAGTCCACTACTTGGACTCTTACCTGAGCCGCCATGTTGTGCAAGATTCCAAGATGCAGCTTTTAGGTGTTGTCACCATGTTGCTGGCCTCCAAGATGAGAGAGATTGTTCCTCTGACAGCAAGCAAGCTCTGCATCTACACAAACTTCTCAATTTCACTGCCAGGCATCCTGGTAAATGTCTCCTGGGCTATACAATCTGTGGTCATTTCATCCATCCAGACTTCCATCCATCCATTTTCTATACCGCTTGTCCTCATTAGGAAAAAGGATGAGCTGGAGCCCATCCTAGCTGACTTTGTGCGAGAAGCAGAGTACATTGGGTCGCCAGCCAATTGCAAGACACATATAGACAAACAACCATTCACATTTACACCTATGGGCAATTTAAAGTCTTCAGTTATCCTAGCATGCATGTTTTTGGAATGTGGGAAGAAGCAGGAGTACTTGGAGAAAACCCACGCACGGGGAGAACATGCACACAGGAAGGCCGGAGCCATGACCACCTCAGAACTGAGTCAGACATGTTAACCACTAAAATAGAATCCATCCATCCATCCATCCATCCATCCATCCAGCAATCCTAATTTGAGTCAGATTATACACTATTATAAATATGAACCTGCTGTATATGTCTGAAGTGTGTCAATAAGATATATGCAGTGTTAATACAAGTTGAAATGTGGGGATAATCATGGATCCATTTGAATGAGTTCCTTCTTTGGCCCATGCCCCGCCCTTGCACAAATAAATGTAAAAATGTAACAGTGGTCCATCTTACTTGACAGTAGACAGATTTTAATTCAATAATATGTTTATTATTGCGGTTGTAGCACTAAAAGGTGTGTCTCAGCATGTCGCTTCTACAATTACTACTATTACAATTAACTATTATAAACTATTACAAACACACTTTATTTAATACTGGTCTATAAAATTCAACCTTAATGACTGAAACAGTCCACCGTGACCTGTTGTCACCAAAATAAGTGCTAGGATGGTAAACTAGCAGTGTTTACCAACTTGTCACAAGGGTCTGAAGGTTGATAAGACAGAACAGCAGAAAAACCTATTTGAGCTACACAAACATTCCTCCAGTGTTTGTTTTTTTCTCAATAAACTGGATCATTTATCTCTTTAACTCCCTAATATGATATCTTAAATAACCCTTTGGTTAAACAGGCCACAACAGGCATTTATATAGAGGGTTTGCGGGCAGTCATAAATTTGGAAGCTGTGCCAATCACATAGACATGGTGAATCATCTGGCAGTTACCAACAAAATGTTCAATATGATTATGAAAATAGTATATTCATGATCAAAATGACTAATTTCTATCAAATAACATGTTGTGGGCAATAAAACCATGCAAAAGATGATTTATAATCATTGAGCAACCTATTATACTCGTGAGCAGAGTGGGACATGATAAAACCATATACATCCAGTGAAAAAACATTGTATAAATTGAAGGAAACAGATTTTAGGAGACTTAATTGTACTGGTACGTGTGATGTTGGCTACTTACTTTATAATAAAACCTCAGAGTTACATTATTCTGCCACATTTTCATGATGACAGTGATTTTGATGAGGACACCAAAAGCACTTTGTAGTCATATTGACCCGTGTGCGTGTGTGTGTGTGTGTGTGTGTGTTTTGCAGCAGTTGGAAGTGTCAGTGTTGTCCAGGTTAGGCTGGTGTCTGGCCGCCGTGCTCCCTTCTGACTTCCTGGAGCCGATTCTTCATGCGCTCTCCTTTCTCAGGGCCGAGCACCTTCCCAACGTGCGCCGACATGTCCACTCCTACGTCGCACTGGCAGCCATCGGTGAGTTGCATAACTAAGTTACATAAAATCCGCCAAATGTCAATATGAATTGTGTGCTCCTAAGACCACAGTGCCAACTAATATTTTTTATTGTTTGACATTTCACCCCTTGCGTTTCAACAAATTATACCATTACATCCTGCACGGATATCTTGATCGCTTTTGTTTTCCTCCTTACTTAGGTAAATATTTAACTTTGTGGAAGGTTGGACCATGCCGTCATCTCCAGGAAGGTTAGCTACTACAATACTCCCCCAAAAGAGCACAAAATAGCCGCAGCTCACTGCTGCTAGAGTTCTAACTAGGGCAAATCGAGCACATGACACTCGGGCCAAGTTACTGAATCAATTTTCATGTGGTCTACAAAGCACTTAATACTTTAGGCCCAGAGTTCCTCACTGATATGTTGAATGATTACAAACCAAGCAGATACTACTAGGTCAGCCAGAGTTCTTAGTCACCATATGCTTGACATAAAGTGGCTGCTCAATGGTTGAGCAGATTCATCATCGCCTGATCATCATTGTAACTTCTGAAGATTGTACACAGCTAGAAATAAAACTAAAAAAAACACACACACATTATCTTACCCTGTTGCAGTGCATTAGTGCCACAGTATCTACTTTGATGCAGCGCTCCATTTTCTTGCTGCCTTCAGTCTCCTTTTAAATAAAATCTCCTTACAGCCACATGACGATGTTCCATTTTTTTTGTTAGTGTGGCTCATTCAGATTGATGCAACTAATGAGGTGCGGTTAGTGCAGTTTCCCTACAACTAATGAGGTGCAACTATTTAGAAGCGAAAAATGAACTGCCCCGAACAAAAGCA
The DNA here is from genome assembly GCF_024500275.1 of Phycodurus eques. Taxonomy (NCBI): domain Eukaryota; kingdom Metazoa; phylum Chordata; class Actinopteri; order Syngnathiformes; family Syngnathidae; genus Phycodurus; species Phycodurus eques. Next base: position 22,079,294 of record NC_084534.1, on the reverse strand, counting down.
GGTGGAGCTGTGGCGAGCCAGGTAGTTACCATTCAGTGAAATAAGATATTAACTCAGCTTGTCTGATTGTGCCCATAGTGCAAAACTAAACATTGGGAAGTAGAATTTAGCTGTTATTTGGCAAAAAATAAAATATCCAATACAGCTTTCTCAAAATGTAAACATTTTAAAATCCAGATTAAAAGCACTGCTCTATTCTTGTTAATGTTTTTTTACAAATTATTTTATTACACTGTTTCTAGCCATCCATCCACTTGTCACACGTTTAATATACATTTAATATTGACTTCAGGCTTTACCTTGCTGGGTATGTGATCGTACAGTGTGTGCGTTGTTCAACATTTGCCTTAATTTCATAAAAATCAGCAAATCATCCAGACCAAATGCAGATTTGGTATCTTTAAAATTGTAAAATTTGGTGTTGATCATAAAATTAAGATCGCTCTGCCTTGGCAGAATGCTGTGCTCGCCTGTTATTTTTGTCATTCCCAAATTGAGCGTTAACTGTGGAAATTACAGTAAGTGACTCTCACCAATGGGAACAGTGGACACAATGCAGCTATAAGTTTGATTGTGTCGTGTCAGCAGTTCATTTAGGAGACAGAGAGCTGAGTTTGTGTAATTCAGTATTGTGTGCAGTGAATGACCGCTGTCCTCTATTCAGCCCACGCTTCTCACGAAGCTCTGTGGTACTGCCCCAGGCGACAGGTCCCAGGGAGACAACCAGGCCGCTTTAGACCTGTGACATTTAAACCCCCAAAAAAGTTATGACATTGTGACCCATTCACAAAGGTGTGCGAGAAAAGATTGAATGACGGACTTGGTGTCTCGGCACTTCTCCTCCCTGAGGCGAGGCGTCAGATTGCCATGTTTTAGGAAATTACAGATTTTAAAGTGCTTTCTCTATCCAACACGGCGTGTCGACAATGGCGGCATCCCTCATTTTTGTCTGCCCTCTTCTGCTTACTGCCCTAAATGTTATTAGGGAACTGCAATAGACTTAACAGCACGATAGAAGAAGTGACTGTGGTAAAGGGAATTACAATTATTGAACTGTATTAACATAAAAATATATTACTCAGTATTGAACGACAATGAACGAGTATATTCCCATGAGTATGTGCATACCACAAATGAGGAATAGAACTCAATGTGGCAGTAATGCATATACAAGAAGTAATAAAGACGAAACATTAAATGCATAAAACACTAAAAGCAGAAGAATAAACTATTATTTAAAATACTAATGGGCAATAGCATACAATAATGGCCCACTGACACAAACTTAATGAAAACACAAACAAATAAAAACGAAGACAGTATCCTTGTGATACAATAATGTGGCCCTTTTCTAAGATGCAGGCAAGCCATTCTAGCAAGGAAAACAAATCTCCAAATTATTTTTATATTGTACCTGTGGTGTGCCCTGTACAAAGTTAATTAAAACAACAACAACAAAAAACTTATTTTGCCTTCACTTAGCCTGTTTGTGACTTTTAGCCGATGCTTGATTGAATGAATGAATATTGGTGACCAGGAAAACAATGAATATGTTTTCATTCTGTTTAATAAGGAATGCATATTATGATTAAGCCAATTGTTGTCATCTACTGTACATGTGTACAAAACAAACGACTTCTGCCTTTTGAAATTGTATTCTTACATGGCTTCTGTATTTTGTACCCATAGAAAATGCCTGTAAATGTGGTTGGCGTAAGTTAAATGGCGGTATTAAGCGATAAGATAAAACAGCTCATAATTGGTTTTTTTTCTCGTTATTTAAAAAAAAAATTTATGATCAATGTTGATCATCATCTTTGCTGAGCATTGGTTGTATGTTACCAGTTATACTGTAACTAAAATGCTACTTGACTCAACACTTACACGTTATTTAACTATGGTCTTTGCTTGACTGAGTTTTCTTATTTGTGTTTTTATAAATTTTTTCAATTAATTTATTCGCAGAGTTGAAGTGTTCTGACTTTTTGCCCTCCACCCTTGCCTGTGCCTGTGTGAGCACTGCAACACAGGAGCTCAAATTGGTGGACTCCCCTGATTACCTGCTCAAGTTTCTGGCCAATTTCCTGGTCATTGATCTGGTAAGGATCGTGTTTACAGTTTCACTTTCAACTGCAGAGGCACCTCGGTTTTCGGTGCCAAAATGTCTGACTAAAACCGAATCGTACAAAAACTAAAGCAATATTTTCCATAGGTAAATCCAATTAATCCATTCCAGGTACCCAAAAATATTTTAAATAAATACATTTTAGAGAGAATAGTTATAGTTTAACACACAGAAATCAATGTGATATAAATATATTGGTGAAAGACTAATTAACTGGAAAACTGAAGATTTAACATCACATTTACCTTTATTAAAGCCTTGATGTTTGCAAGAAGGCAAGAGGAACTGCGTCAGCCTCGCAGTTCTGAGGACCCGGGTTCAATCCCCGGCCCCGCCTGTGTGGAGTTTGCATGTTCTCCCTGTGCCTGCGTGGGTTTTCTCCGGTTTCCTCCCACATCCCAAAAACATGCATGAATTGGAGACTCTAAATTGCCCGTAGGTGTGAATGTGGGTGCGAATGGTTGTTTGTGTGTGCCCTGCGATTGGCTGGCAACCAGTTCAGGGTGTACCCCGCCTCCTGCCCGATGACAGCTGGGATTGGCTCCAACGCGCCCGCGACCCTCGTGAGGAGATGGAGAAAAGGTTATTGTTTGGAAGGGAAATCCTCTATTTTCTTTGCTACAAGTTATTTCTTGAATTCTGTCGTGTTTCTTGTCTTCATTATCAAAGAACTTTCTTTGGCCCCATAGTGGCTTATTGAAAAGTCATAGTAAACACAAAAAAACTTTTGAAATGCTTCCAATGAACCTGCGAGGTGGCGCTCAGTGTTGCTCACTCAAGAGGAGGTGCTGCAACATCTCAACATACATAAATTCGGCTGACGAGAAATGAAGCTAACAGAAGTACAGACAGAGGAAACGCCAAGATTGGGCATGTCCATGTAGGAATCAAAATATACCTCCATGATGCAATGCGGCATGATGACATGTTCCAAAGCCCTCCAAGAAAACACTCAGTTGCGCATGCGCGTTGGAGGCTTTGTGTGGGTGCTCGATTCCAAAAAAATGAGTGGCAGAGTTATGAGATAGAGCCAGCTGAATGAGTTAGGTACGGACCATTTTCAACTTTTTGAAAACCAAGCAGATGTACCAAAACTGTGACCAAATCTTTTAGGGGGAACCAAAAAAAACAAAAACTGAATCATACAAAAACTCGGGCATACAAACATCGAGTTTCCTCCATCCATAATAGCAGCAACTTTTTATTGTGTCCAGCTCAAGCAGACAACAAACAGCAAGTGCACAATGTAATATTGATCAGTGATCATGTTGTCTGTCTGTGGTCTGCTGTTGAACCCTTGTTCTTTTGTGTTCCACCTCGGCCAGGACTCCATCCTCCTCTGCTACAGCCAGCTTCAGAGTGCACTGGAGTTCATCCTGCCTTCCCCTTTCCAAGCTGCTGTTTGCAGATCAGAGGTCAGTGACGCCAGTGATAGCCAGGTGGAAACCCCCTCCCTGCCATGACATGAAAGTGCGAATATAGCAGGCCTGAATGTCTTTTTGCTCACACAATACTTAATTCAGAGTGTAGTGATATCACTAAAATGGGTTGCGACAGTACAAAGATGTGATGCAATGTTTTTCATTTTCTAATGGCCATCCTGTTGCAGATTGTTTTTAGGTATTTTCAAAGTTATTGCAGAAGCTTTCAAACACTAATTAATTGTTGCACATTTTCATTTGTATGCCTTTTTTGTTATGAGACACTATATTGGACACAAAGCTTACAGACAGAAAGCTTACATCTTAGTTTTAAATGTGATGTTTTATATTGCTTGACGTTTATGTTTGAAGTCTCAAAGTGTTTGGTTTCAACTCCATTGTTACAATAAAAGGATCGAATGTAAATGACTGACAACATAAGGCAGCATTTAGGTATTTTTTTCAATTTTTATTGATGCCCTTATCCCAGTCACAAGAGTGTCATACAAGACGATAACTTTGGCACATTAATAAAAGGAAACCTGGAGTTTGAATCAAAAGGTAATTAAATCCCTATATGCACATAAAATTGACCCACAAATAGGAACACTTTTGCTTTCATGAACACTGCTGCCTCAATTCTTGAAATGACAAGAACTAGCTGAAATTTGGACAATTTCAACTTTGCATGTTACTGTACACACATTCACATCTGCTTTACGTTCCTGACAAGCTTCAGTTTGTCAAAGAAAAACAAACAAATGTTGCAATATCAAAATTCCAGTGTCAGGAGAGATTTGCCGTTCTGGATTCTGGGCGTCTTTTTTTTTTTTTACATGAAAGTGATAAAGTAATTTCACTCAATTTATCAGATGTTATGTTACAACTTGCCACTTTTTGATTTTATTCTCTGTTATGATTCAGCAAGTAATGTCAAGAATTCCAGTGTGAATTGTCGACACAAACACGTCTTTTTTTTTTTTTTTTTTCCACCACCGTGGATGTCATTGGAAAAACCCCAAAGCATATCCGCCAAATATTTAACAAGTATTTGAATAGCGTTATGCTGTATGGACATGCCTGTTCACAGTTTTTTTGTAAATGGCATGTGCATGTAAGATAAGAGAGGGAGAATATAACTTTTTATCTAGCTTTAGCAAATTTCCAGTAGTATTTCCAAATAACATTGGAAGACCTGAGCTGTAAACCAAAGACACCCAAGCACCATCATTTACTTCAGCAGTTACACATTAACATTTAGCTAATCAAGCTCACAGTTTACTTCAAACAGATGCTGGTGTTTTTCTTGGATTGTGACTGGAAAACGTTATCAGTTGAAAGACAGAATCTACCTGTGCACTAGCGTAAATTTGGGTGTTACAGCAGGTTCAACAGGTAAGGCTCGTTATGCGTCAGTGTGTTAAGTTGTTATTCAAGTTATCGGTCAAACTTGGACCACATCATTTCAAGAGAAACATGGATTGTAAATAACGACCAAGATCCCTGTCCTAAGTGTTTGTGCAATCTTAAATAAAGACAAAAGGGTCCACCAGTGTTAACAAGAGCGCTCTTTGGCATCACGAAATGTTGTCGTTTGCTTGTATCATAAAATGCAGGAAAAGCTGCAACAGAGTAATTGAGAAAAGCAATACTCAAGTTGAACCTAACTGACAATGATGTCAAATGATAAAAGCGCCATGAAGCCATAAATACTTTTCCAACTGCCTGAGTGGAAAAAAAAAAAAAAACTGGTTATATAATAGGCACTGATGTTATACAAATAATTACATTCAAGGTGTTTTGGTTTAGGGTGATGTTTTGATGATGCATAGTTTGAGCACCTGAGACTCCAACTTGCATTTTTACAACTTTTTTTTTTTTTTTTTTTTTTTTTTTTTTTTTTTTTATAAACCTTACCAAGCCAATAAGTATCTCTTACGCTTCCCTTTTTTGGTGTGTGCAATTCGTGTGGTTGGCCACTAAGATGATGTCTACAGTGCGCTGATATATTGTCACAATGCGCTCTGGCCATGCGGGATAGAGACAAAATCTTCAGTGGTGTTCAGCTTGGAGCAGGACTGTGAATAATCAAGGCCTGCTTGTAAGCCTCAGTCACATTATCACAGTCTGTAATGGAGAAGGCACTGTCAGCCACTCCGGCCTCATAGCAGTTCCACTGCCTCTGCAGCCCAGCTCCAAGAATGCCATCTTCTTGAATGTCCAGCAGATTGTCAGCAGACACACATCCTCTCATGGTGGGCCTGACAGCTTTTTCTGTGCCTGCTGGAAGTCCGACACAGTCTGGAAGATCCAGCTGGTCAAACGATTCTGAGGACAAAATGCTGTCTTCGCTGATGGCGCCGCTTGATCTCACCCTGGCGCCTCTGCTGGGTAATGAAACCACCAGCTGATCCAATGAGCCAAACTCCTGCAGCCCCCCAGAGGAGAATTTTCCGTTTCGCTTGAGGATGCCTTTCCTGTGTGTTGATGCTGAGGGGCATTCTTTGGATTGGGTGACCCAGCCAGAATCACTGTTCTCAGGAGAGGAGGAGTAGTAGCCAGATTCCTGCTCTGTGGACTTCTTGAGGATACCTTTGCGAGGTAGCATTGCAGCGGAGGGGGCACTGGCTGGGGTTGACAGACCTAAAATGTTCTGATGCTCAGCTGAACCGTCAACAGGGGTCTCACTCATCACTTTTTGTTTCACACTATTTCTTCTTTTTAAAATACCCTTGGAAGGCCGAGTGTCTGTACCCCCTTCGTGGATTGGTTGGGAGACATTATTCTCCTTCCGTGACCTACGCAGCGAGCGTTGGCGCACCACATCGCCTCCGCCACTACCTTGCGAGCGGAGCAGACAGCGCATCTTGGAGCCGTTCTCCAGCAAAGGCCTCGACGTACGCCGCAGCCAGCTGGCGACGGTGGCCAGCCCGGCCGGGTGCTGCGTTGACTGAGAGGACGTCAACGTAGTCTCCTCAACTTGGTTGGCCTTTGTCTCAGCCACCAGGGACTGCTGGTAACCCCAATTAAGCCACCAGTGTGCCGCTATCTCCTCAATTGTAGCTCTGCGGTCAGGGTTTACCATCAGCATCCAACGAATGAGACCACATGCTTCTGATTGGGAGCAAGAGAGGTAAATAACAGTTACATTTGTTTTCAGCACTGGAAAATCCTTCATTAATTTATATTCAACAACAGCACTTTGACAGTTGTACTTATTTTGTGTCAATCCCAAATCTACTGAGCCATCTTACAAGATGTGTTTAAACAGTTCCAGGCCTGATGTCACAATAGATTTCATATCCAAACAACTAGCTTTCCTCTTCAGTGTGGGCCAGACGATTAATCAGCACGCCCCGAGCATCCAACAGTTCATGGCCAAGAAGACCATTGCCATCATAGAGCAACTGCCCTACTCGCCCGACCTGGCTCGAGTGAGGTTTCCCGCTTTCCCAAGCTCAAGGGACCTGTTTTGAAGATGTGGACAACATCAATATGCAGAGGATCCCGAAGAGTCCTTCCAGGAGTGCGTGAAGGCATGGCACGCAAGGCTGGGAAAATGCATTAGACTCCAGGGGGATCACTTCGGAGGGAAAACTTGTAGTTTAGATTTGAAATATAGCTTTTAACACAAGTCCTGGACCTTTGACACACTTCGTACACATAATTGTATTCAAATCAGATTGGATGTGAGTGGTTTCCCACCAAAATGTATTTGGATCATACATGGAAAAATATCTACTTACTCCTTGTCTGATGTACAGTAATAGGTATGAATTATAAAGAAATGGTGAAACACTCACCAGAGGGTTTGTTTGGTTTCCGGTAGTTTCCGGTGCTGATCTGCTGGACGAGGGCCTTGTGGTTGTTCCCATCGAAGGGCATAGTGCCATGAACCATAGTATACAACAGCACTCCGAGAGACCACGTATCCACCTCCGGCCCACGGTACGGCCGGCCATTTACGATCTCTGGGGACGCGTACAACGGGCTACCACAGAATGTCTGAAGGTACTCATCTCTGTGATAAAGGTTTGACAGGCCAAAGTCAGCAATCTGTGACAAAAGTGTGAGACAGAGTCCAGTCAATACATTTAACTTTTCATCCTTTTCTAACCAGAATATACCAAATACACTGGACAAATCTATTGAGACACAGCATCCGCTCACATAACTAATCAAAACAATTTGGGGAGTGCCCTTTTCAAGCATGACTGTGCCGCATTAACACAGCAAGGACATACTTGGATGAATTTGTGCCAAAACAACATTGGGATGAACTAGAACAGAGAATATTATCCTGGTCCTCAACATAAGTGACCTCTGACCTCACAGCATAAATGAACAAAAATTCCCCAAAGACACACTTGCTGTTTGCAGCCATATTTTCTTCCATGTTCAAGTGTAATGATCAGGTGTCCCTACACCTTTGTCCATTTAGTGTACACTTGATCAATTACAACAAATAAGTTATTATTATTTTTTTTTGTCATATAATAAGTTACAGAAACCTGCATACCTTGACATTGCCATTGCCGTCTAGTAAAATATTCTCCAATTTCAGATCCCGGTGAACTATTCCATTCTAGGAGAAGAAGAAAAATAAAAGGAGTCATATCAGTTATTTTCACATTTTATCTGTGAAATTCCATACATTTCAATCCTTGTCATTTTATATAGGCTGTCTATATTATATAAAAGGATTATTTTCCCCCAGGTTAGAACGCATTCCTTCTTTTTTTCCTGCTGCGTCCTTGTCCTTGGCTCTGCGGGGCGGGGCGGGGGGGGCATGCCTTACACTGATGTTTGCCTTTAAAAAAAATGCAGGTCACCTGCTACTAAAAATTAATGGAAACACGTGGCCAGTCAACATGCTCTGTGTTGTGCAGTGTGAATTTCGTATAAAGACCTATTGTCTGCACTTTTTTATGATTCAAAGTTGGGCCAAATACAGCCAACAGTTAACAACAGCCCTTTAAATCAGGGCCCAATAAAAACAGAACAGGTGGTTGACATGGAACATGATGGGGTAATTGACTGTGTAAATATTATCTAGCCTACATCTAAAGCACCTCCAGTGAAGCTTTAGCTTTCGGACTGCTGGAGTGGGCCGATGGTGTGCGAGTGTGCTAACTGTGTTCCATCACACCCTCATTAGTGACTGTGACTGTGTGTGCGTGTGTGTGTGTGTGTTGGGACGGCTGGCCTTCAGCCTTGACGCCACCCCGTGCCTCTCCCTCAACACTGTGTTCATTTTCCTCTGCATTGTTCTCACAGCATCCCTTTTCCAATCAGCCAGCTGACAGTTAATAATCGTCATTATGCAACAGCGGGGGGTTCTGGTACCCTGGAAGGAACACGAGCTGAGCAACTGGTCCGAGAGGAGCTCTGTGCCTTTCATGTCTACATAACTGCCACAAGGAAGAGTTTGGAAGGGATATGGGGTAATGCAAATGCCTGCCAAGTCCATCTATCGTAACATATGTACTCTGTTTAACTTACTGGATAATACATGAGAGTTGATAGTGCTCTTACCTGATGGCAGTAGTGCACAGCGGACACAATCTGTCTGAAAAAGTGTCTTGACTCCCGCTCAGAGACGTGCCTCCTATCGCAAATGTAGTCGTACAAGTCCCCCCGGCTGGCGTACTCCATCACAATCACGATTTTATCCTTGTTCTCAAATACTAAAAAGAACAGATGAAACCAGCCAAATACAATGTTAATTTATTATTTTCAGTGTTCAACTCTCAGTGACAACACTTGGTGCACAATGTACGCACCATCTAATGAGATCCAAAAAATGTATCAAATATTTAATATTGCTCAGATTTGACTGACACTGTCAGAGCTTGGTTGAGCTTGAATGTAACAATATTTTTTATTACAGTGACTTTAGTTTGCAGTGTCGTAGAACTGAGTTGCATGATACTGAGAAGTTTATTCCAATATGTTCACTACCTTGTTTGGATGTGCAAGGGGACAAAAATACACATCCCAGTATTTTCACCATAAAAGAACACATTATATTTTGGTGTAAACTAGGAATACATTTTCTTCTTGTTACAGTCTGCTTGCAATGGAACATTGACCCTTCAGATGCAGCTCTATTGGAGCTGTGGCGAAATTACAATTACTACTACTACTACTACTACTACCGCCTTACAGGACTGGAGGTAATACTACTGTCTGACATGTTAATTGTTTTGCTGATTTACGGAGGTCTAAGCATTTAGCAGAGATGGGATGAAGTCATGAAAAAGTCAAGTAATGACTCAAGTCCCCATCTCTGGGATTTATTGTGGTTACCTTTGGAATGAAAGATTATATTTTTTACACATCTCATTGGATTGTGTTGATGTACTTAATTTTGAGGCCAAACTAATTGGGATAAACCCTATTGATAGTGACAAGTGCGCATTGAGGCGATGTCGTTTAGGGGTGCTGGAAGACACAAGGCCATGTGCACTGCTCACAACACTGCTGTTGTGATGCAACGGGGAGTCAGGACTTATGTAACAGAGCACCAGTCTCCACTAAAGACTTGCGTGAACTCACTCAGAATCCAAACAATCAGAGACTGATGTAGAGAGCTCTATTTACGGGTATCACGTTGCACTATTCACGTGTGTGGCCTAACAAAGCAACTAAATTCAACACAAAAACTATTGCATTGTGCCCGTACCTTCATATATGGTAATGATATGCGGGTGACACAGTGATGACATGATCTCAATTTCTCTGCGAATGTGAACCAGGTCTTGTTCATCTTTGATCTTGTCTTTTCTGATGGACTTAATGGCAACCTTTAAAAAGAAGCAAAGAAAATATATGAGAACAACATAATAATGGATACTAATATTCTTTATCAGCTCTGATCACTATCTGGCAATCTGATAATTGAATTACACGACATAGACTAGACAAGATTATCAACACACCTTCTTGGAAAAGGAACACAATCATCTGTTTACAGCTAATCTCTCTCATGAGAACAATTTATACCGGAAAAATCAAAATAAAAAAAATTAAATAAAAAAAACGTATTTCCGAACAGACCAAAATAGTTAATTATTTGTGAAGCTGCTGTGGTAAAGATGCATCAAGTGCTGCCCTCTGTAAAGACTTGCAATAAGTGCTAAATTGGGGCTTTTAAATAAAAGGCTTTAGACAAGACTGCATCCATGTGTTGGGATTTGGAATGCCAGGCATTCCTCACCACTCAGCCTCAAGGTTAAGAAGCGTCATCTCATCATGATGCTCCAGATGGTGTTTGGGGTGGCCTTCTTATTTGTGAAGCCTCCCGGCTACCCAACAGACAAGCGCACAAAGTGGAGACTTGTCATATCAGTTTCACCCGGCGAACCTGCTGTGAATCATCGTCTGGTCTGGACGCACGGTGTGCGTCAGTGTGGGGCTTATGCCGCTCAGACTCCCTTTTCCTGACTTGTGTGAACTCAGGTTTCCTGCGTTTGTTTGAATAACTGTCAGACAGAACTGCTGGACTCATGATGACTTCACACCCCTGTGAGGTTATCAGTGTGTGTGTGCGGCCTTTGTCACCGTCAGTTTGTTCTACGCACTCGGCACCCACAGGCGAAAAATCTTTGGGCTCCAGCACAAACAACTAGACTGCAATTTAGCACTACCACCCACAAAGTAAAATAACAAGTAAGGCTGCCACCCGGAACCTTATAAGCTTATGTTTTTGTTAGTGTTTGCAGGCGTACACAATTATTAAATGTCTTTTTTAGATGTTGTTTTCCCCCATTTATTTAAAGAATACTATTTTACAATTGTTTAACAAATAGAATGCATAGCTTTGGTTGTTTTAGACCAAAGACTAATTGATAGAGAACTAGCGCCTCTGCTGTTTGCAGCCACTCCAATTTGGCTTAAGACATGATTAATCAACAATCAAATCCACACAATTCCTAAGAGCTGCAAAACCAATTTTCACAAAACTTTGTGGAGTGGTAAAGCATGGCCCAAGCATTACATTTGGGATTTATGCTAACTTGTTTTTTCCTACATCGAAATTTAAGGCATTTGCCTTAATTTATCAGTAAATGTTCACTATTGAGCTCTGAACTATTTGGGACCTTCTAAAAATGCATTGTTATCTGCACATTGCCCTGTTAGTGCATTAGGGCTTAAACGTCCATCCATTTGCTAAAGTGCTTGTCCTAATCGTAGGTGAGCTGGAACTTCTTTCAGATGACAACCTTGACTGGTTCCCAGCCAATCATAGGCTGCTTATACAATAAAGCTCTCTATTATCTCCTTGTTTTCTCTTCAAGGGAAATGTCAAGAAAGTTAGTCATTGCTTGATGTAATCCCCGTGTTTTACTGTGCACGTGACAAACCAAATTCAGGCCTATTCAACAAGGGCAATGAGTCCCAACTATGGTATGAGAGATCATGACGGGTGTCGTGCGAAATGATCCAATTTCACTTAATTTGTCCGAAAATCATTATTTACCACAAATAATGTATCTTTGTTCATTTATCGATGCCAGCAACGTATAGTGACAGGTAGAACTATTAAATGCCCTTGCATTAGATGGCAGAGAGAGGGTACAATAAACTTGTGTACCCACCTGCTCAGCTTTGTGTTCAATTAAACAGGCCCAGATTCTACACAGAGTTAATTTGTGAGCAAACGGAGACAAGATCATCATTAAATCAGCATTCATACTTTTTGGGACATTTGGTAGTGTACCATAAGATTTTTCAAAGAAAAAAAGTTTAGGAAACATTGAACTAGGGTGCACCGTTTGGGGCTGATCCAAATTAGGATTGTTATGTTTTGGCAGAGGTCTGAGATATGCCATTCTAGTTCCTCTTGTTGGGTTAACGCATACAATGACGATGAGTGCGGTTTTGGTCAAAGTGGCAGCTTGCACGCAAGATGAGGCCATCCCTTTTTGTCTGGCATCCCTCCCTGTGCTATCAATGGTAGGGCAGGTAAATAAAAACAAAGCAGAGGAATGTTGCATTTACAACTATGTTAAAGGCTATTTAGGTAACACTTTGCTTAAAGCACATTTGGAGCAGCCAGTTGGTAGGTCTTATCAGTATTATGACAGCAGGCTCAGCAAGATGTCGGCCGGGGATGATTCTCAGACACCAACTCACATCCTGCGGTGTGTGTGTGTGAGGACACGACTCAACATGTACTGTGACGTGACAGGCGCAGGTGCAAGGAGGGAAATTCCATCTTTGACTGCACTTTCACAACAAAAGCTCATAACATGGAGTGTGGGTGATAAACAAGACTTGGACTTGTTAGACAGACACACTCCCACAAAACCATCCATCCATCCATCCATCCATCCATTTTCTACCGCTTATCCGGGTCGGGTCGCGGGGGCAGTAGCTTTAGCAGGGACGCCCAGACTTCCCTCTCCCCAGCCACTTCATCCAGCTCTTCCAGGGGGATCCCGAGGCGTTCCCAGGCCAACCGAAGGACGTAGTCTCTCCAGCGTGTCCTGGGTCGTCCCCGGGGTCTCATCTGGCTCCTCTCAATGCGGAGGAGCAGCGGCTCTACTCTGAGATCACCCCGGATGACCGAGCTTCTCACCCTATCTCTAAGGGAGAGCCCGGACACCCTGTGGAGGAAACTCATTTCGGCCGCTTGTATCCCGGATCTTGTTCTTTCGGTCTCGACCCACAGCTCATGACCATAGGTGAGGGAAGGAACGAAGAAAGACCGGTAAATTGTGAGCTTCGCCTTAGCTCCTTCTTTACCACAACGGACCGATACAAAGTCCGCATCACTGCAGACGCTGCACTGATCCGCCTGTCGATCTCCCGTTGCCCTAGAGCCAGCTTCTGTAGCCGGGGATCGGATCGCCAAGGTCCCCGCCTTCGGCCAACGCCCAGCTCACACTGCACACGACCCCTATGGCCCCTCCCACAGGTGGTGAGCCCATGGGAAGGGGGACCCACGTTACCCTTTCGGGCTGTGCCCGGCCGGGCCCCATGGGAGCAGGCCCGGCCACCAGGCGCTCGCCTTCAAGCCCCACCACCAGGCCTGGCTCCAGTGACCCGCGTCCAGGCAAGGGAAAACGAAGTCCATTGTTTGTCGTCATCATCAGGGGTCTTTGAGCCGTGCTTTGTCTGGTCCCTCACCTAAGACCTGTTTGTCATGGGTGACCCTGCCAGGGGCATAAAGCCCCAGACAACTTAGCTCCTAGGATCACTGGGACACACAAACCCCACCACCACGACAAGGTGACGGCTCAAGGAGGGGCACTCCCACAAAACATTTACCGTAATTTCTTATGTATAATACGCACCCATGTATAACACGCAGCCCCAAAGTTGACCTCAAAATTCTGGAAAACCCTACTACCTATGTATAATGCATTTTTACAATGCATGATTTTGCTTCTACCCATATGATCAAAACATGATGATCTGTATTTTGTTAGTTTTTTTTCAAATAATTATTCTGAAGTTAAGCACTTTATTTGAACATGTAATTCTTTTTTTTTTTTTTTTTTTACTTGCTCTTATTTTGAAATTCACAGGCCTACTTTTTAGTAAATTATAAAACACAGTTGTGCTCATATATTTGATTACCCAGGTAGAATTTGTAAGATGGGTACAATTCTATAAAGAAGACATGAAGGACCAGGTGAAATACATTTAATTTTATTTTAATGGGATTCAAATTAAACGGTCAAGCGTTATAATTAAACAAAACATAACCATAAAGAAATTAATGATGTTTCTTGTTCAGCCATATTAAAATAAAACAATATTTCACAAATTCTGCCAGGTTATATAAACTTATGAGCACAACTGTACATATATGCACTTATACGTACCCCCGTCATATTGGAATGAAAGTGTAGGCTACACCTTTTTTATAACCACTAGGTGGCGGTGGCATATTAGAATGAAAGTGTACACCTTTCTCATAACCTCTAGGGGCAGTGGCATTTTGGAATGAATGTGTACAGCTTTTTTTGAATATATATATATATATATATATATATATATATATATATATATATATATATATATATATATATATATATATATATATAACCACTAGATGGCGGCATACATTTAATAAAATGTGAAAGTTTTTCCATTTGCCCCTTATACCTATGTATAATGTGTACTATTGACTTGACAATTTTTGGGGGCGGAAAATGCACATGATACACGAGAAATTACGGTAGGTCATGAATTTGACCAAGCACCGAGTCTGCCTGGCAAAAACCAGCAGTGCTAAACCCTTCACATTCCAGCTGTAACTAGGAGAGGGAGAAAGATCGGCTAACTTTAAAAGGTGTGGACAAAAGGCTCTGAAAATGGAAGATGCACTGACATTGTTGCACATTTGCACAACCCAGAGCAGAGCTGCCAGCGTGAGGGGGGGGAAACAAACAAACTCAGAGGAACTAAGATTTTATCCATCCATCCATTTTCTGAGCCACTTCTCCTCACTAGGGTCACGGGCGTGCTGGAGCCTATCCCAGCTATCGTCAGACAGGAGGCGGGGTAGACTCTGAACTGGTCACCAGCCAGTCGTAGGGCACATACAAACAAACAACCATTCGCACTCACATTCACACCTACGGGCAATTTAGAGTTTTCAATTAACCTAGCACGCATGTTTTTGGCATGTGGGAGGAAACCGGCGTGCCCGGAGAAAACCCATGCAGGCACGGGGAGAACATGCAAACTCCACACAGGCGGGGATTGAACCACTGTCCTCAGAACTGTGAGGCTAGCGCTCTAACCAGTCGTCCACCGTGCCGCTACAAAGATTTTAAAGAGCCCCAAAACATTTATCCCACGAAAGGCTCACAGTGGGGTGCAAAAGTTGTAAGAGTTATACAGTTATTATTCATTACTAACCTTTATGTATTTTTTTTAAATTTATATTTCCTCTCAGATGACCATGGCAGGTAATGTAACCAATGATCAGCATGTGGCTAATCAAGTAACACTGGAAGACAGAATGCTGAAAAGGTTCCACAGAAATTGACTGAAGTATTAAATATGCCTCCACCAAGTAGACAAACAATTTAAATATCATGCAATAAATTCCATCCGATTTCTGTCTAACCTTTTAAGTATTCTGTTCACCAGCACTGTCTAATTAGCCACTTTCGTTTGTTAAATGCCATCATGCCTGCCATGGTTATCTGAAAAGAAATCAATAAAGGTCAATAATAAAGAACTTTGTATAACTCTTACAACGCCAACTACCAGTACTTTTGCGCCACGCTGTATACTCACATTTATGTATTTGTTTGCTGTCAAATCCTTTTTTTCACATTTTAAATGGCTCTTGGCAGACTACATCCCATTGTTTCTGTTGAACCACGTTAATAAAAATCTGAAATTGTGCCTTTTGTGGTCTTAAATTCTGCTTTTATTTATTTCCCCAAGCTTCCCAGTGATGTGATATTTACCTTTGCAAAGAAACAAATGCAGCCGTTTCTCTTCTTTTCAATAGCTCACTCACCCAAATGCCTTTGCCGGTTGATTACAAGCCACTGGGAGGTTTATTGGGGAGAAAGCTTTGTGTGCACTGACAGCTTTACAGGGAGCGTTCAATCTTTTTGTGTGCGTGTGTGTGTGTGTGCGTGTAGTCCTTGTAATAGCAACACATTCTTCACACGTTTCGAAGTCCGCTGCAAAGATCGGGGACAAGAATTGCCTTCAGATTGTTAAGAGAGTGGGAAAGATCAGCTGCAAAAATACCCACTCCATTAATGTTGTCTTTTAGTGGATTTGTGTTTTTAAAAAAAGGTGCAGTTTTGTGACTTTTAATCTCAATGAAAGTCCATATGGTAGTAAATTAGTGCAAACAGCTGCTTCACAAATAGCACTTTTATTTCTGAACAGGCGGCTAAGAGGCAATAAAGCTCTCAGACCGACACCATGGATGCACTTTTAAGAGTACATAGTTGAAAAAAAAGAGACAAAAGTTGTGTTGTAAAACCTTACCACTCTGCCGGATCTCTCCTTAGCTTTCTTCACTTTGCCGTACGTTCCTTTCCCGAGTGTTTCTAGGAACTCGTAGCGGTGTTTCAGGTTGTGTTTGTGGTGGTGTCGCTTCACGGCTTGTTTCTTCACCTGGACCGGCGGAGTCGGAGCTTTCGCTTCGGCGGAAAGACACTCGACAGGCAGCAAACGGCTTGGCGAGAGTCGGCCAACTCTGGAGCCCTCCATCCTGAACCTGACCGAACGCCTCTTCGGTTTGTTTTTCGGATTTACTATTAAACGCGAGGACAGCAGGTATCGTGCGCCAACAGCATTCCTTCTAGTGGAACTGCGAAGACGTCCCCTTCAAGTCCCCAGCGGGACGCCAGGACCTTTTAGGAGAGAAGTTTCAAGGCAGAGAAGTGAAAATTGGAAGTAGAAGAGCAACTGCCAACACCTAATATAATAACAGGTACAAGCCAGCCGGTTGGGAGGCGCGTGCTCTTTCATGACACGTCACAGAGAGCAGGGGGCGGGGTTAGGTGCACGAAGGAGCGCTCGATTTTGATACCAAGCGATGCCGAAAAATACGTCAACGTGTGAATTGACACCCATTTGAGCTGTAAAAGGATTTATTTTCACTCGTTGTTTGTCTTGTTTCCCCCCCCCCTCATTTGTTTGAAGTAGTTACTAACACAACATACATAATTTGTCCTCCAGTGATGTATTATGAATGGCAAACAATTCAGGCCTTTTTTTTTTTTTTTTTTTTTTAATCACCGGTGTGCATGGGAGTTAAATACAAACGCAATGATACTATTGCGAAACAAAGCTAAACTCAACCTCAAGTTCGAACAATCTTGTTGGTTTGGATATTATTGCGAATGATGGTTGTAAAAACGTGTGAGAAAGTCTAAGACTAAGTATCAAAGCTCTTTAAAATGGAAGAAATCATCCCTTAGTAAAATGTCAAACCATTGGTTCTCAAACCTTTTACACCAAGTACCACCTTGAATGACCAAAATTCTAATTCACTAGCGTGGTAGGCCCAAACGGTCAGAAAAAAACGAGGCGGAGTTTTTATTCCTAAAAAGTATATTTGATAATATTTTAATCCAGTTTAACATGATACAAAATACAAATAGCAAATTAAAAAATTACCAATTTTTTTTTAAAAACATACAATTCTAAAAGATTAGGTGGAAATTTATTGTACTTAAAAGTTAAATACAACTGAACTGTAGTCAACAAATGTACTATAGTGGATCAAAAGTTTAAGACACTGTAACATGCGCAGTTTAGAGCATTTAATTCAGTAATGCTTTTACATACCACTAGAGGGAGCCCGCATACTACTAATGGTACTCATACTACACTTTGGGAATCACTGTTGTACCACAAACCCACTTATTTAATCTTATTGTTTGACTGTTGAAATCAGATACAGTGAACCACCGAAGTCTCTTTATTCTGTTAGGTTGAGTAGGTTGTCTATACCAGTGATTCTCGACTGGTGGGCCGCGCACCCATTTTGGGTGCGTCGCAGACAGCTAGTAAAAAATTACATGTACAGTATTCGTATTAAGATTTTTTTCGGTACAGTACAGATGTTCCTGCACTTACACCCTTGCGCTCTCACAACTAGTTTACGCCATAAACCAACACAGTGTAGCTCAGCTTCTGGCCAACGGATGTCATGGCTAGCAATATGCATTTGGCAGAACGTCATACAACTGTGTTTAAAAGTGTATTTTCAGAATCAGAATCCTCTTTATTTGCCAAGTATGTCAAAAACACACGAGGAATTTCTCTCTGGGAGTTGGAGCCGCTCTAGTATGGCAATAGACAGCCATTTTGACAAAAAAATACTTTTGAGACATAAAAACATAAAAACTCACTACGAAGAGTCACTTAGCCTCTGGCAATTTAATGGCAAGAGGGAAGAAACTGTTGGAATATCTGCTGGTTTTAGTTTGCATTGATCGATAGCGCCTACCTTAAAGAAGGAGCTGGAAGAGGTGGTGACCAGGACAAAAACCCCAAAAAATCTTTATTGTTCTCAATTTTTATAAAAGTGGGTTGTGACTTTGCAACAATGGGACAATGCGGTTCCCTGGGTTACCTTTCAGGTTATTTGTCAATGTGTGCCCTGCGATTGGCTGGCGACCAGTTGATGGTGTACCCCGCCTCTTGCCCAGAGTCAGCTGAGATAGACGCCAGCACGCGACCCTAGTGAGGAAAATGGATAGATGGCTGAATTGCAACGGGTGGACGATAGGCAGTATCTTCTGCCATCTAGTGGGAAATAATTTAATTGTTCTGTCTGTCATCACTACAGTGGACGTCGACAGCATACTTAGTTAAGAATAACAAATATACATCAATTTGTCGTAAATACATGATAATTTTCAGACGAATTAAGGGGAACAGTGGTTGAAAAAAAAACCCTATATATATAAAAAACCTATATAGCCACTGGGAGGTTTATAATATATATATATATATATATATATATATATATATATATATAGGTTAATTAAATATATATATTTATATTTATAAAGTTATAAAAATTATACATAAAGTTATAAAAGTTATCAGTTCAAACATTAAATATCTTGTCTTTGTAGTGTATTTAACTGAAAATAGGATGTAAAGCATTGGTAAATCCTTTAATTCTGTTTTTATTTAAGTTTTACACAACGTCCTAACTTCATTAGAATTGGGGTTTGTAAAAATTACATCATTACTTCAGTCAGTCATTAATGAATAATAATTGGAATAACACATTTGTGTATTTAATTTAAATTATGATTCAATACATAAAGCTGTTATTAAAATTTGATTAATAACAAATGTATTAATTATAATTAAATACATAAATGTGTTATTATTAAATTTTGAATAATACAGGCATGTATACACGTGTTATTCCGATTTTAACCAAGCAATCGAAAATTAATTAATTATTCCAATTATAATTAATATATTAAATAAAAAAATATACACATTTATTTGATTGCAATTGGACATCTATGTATTCAATTCCATCATTATTAAATTTATGAATTTTGTATAAAAATTGGAATTACACGGATGCATTTCAAATTCGAGTTAACTCATTCAATGTGTTATTTGTATGTTCCATCCATCCATCCATCCATCCATCCATTTTCTGAGCAGCTTACCCTCACTAGGGTCGCGGGCGTGCTGGAGCCTATCCCAGCTGTCATCGGGCAGGAGGCGGGATACACCCTGAACTGGTTGCCAGCCAATCGCAGGGCACATACAAACAGACAACCATTCGCACTCACAGTCCCACCTATGGGCAATTTAGAGTCTCCAATTTATGCATGTTTTGGGGATATGGGAGGAAACCGGAGTGCCCGGAGAAAACCCACGCAGGCACGGGGAGAACATGCAAACTCCACACAGTCGGGGCCGGGGATTGAACCCGGGTCCTCAGAATTTTGAGGCTGACGCTCTAACCAGTCGGCCACCGTGCCGCCTATTTGTATGTTAATAAAGTTTAATTAAAATTTCGATAACATACGAATGGACTAAAATCCAATGATAATAAAAAATTTAATACATACATGAATACATACGTTTAATTAATTACAACTATTAAAACATGTATGGATTAAATTCCAATTCTAATTAATTAAATAAATACCTAAATGATTAAAGTTATTAAAACTGGAACAACACGTATGCATTTAAATGAAATTATAGCTAAATAAAAGTGAATCAAATTTTAAACTATTAATGAAGTGATTATTTAATGGTGTAATAATTTATTTAATTTGGGGACTTTCCATAACTCTGAAGGTGCTGTTTTTGTAATTTGGATAATCTGCCAATAGAGGGAGCTAAACGGTGCAGTTAAATTTAACACTATGACGGAACTTGATGCAAGTTAGTACACTACAGTACTTGTTTTAAATTAACCTTGCATGATGTCTTAAAGAAGACAATCTACTTAATCGGTGCGGCAGTCTGTGTGATCAATTTGAGTTCTAGAAAGACACAGTCACATTTGGAGGAATTTTGGATGTATATAATCATGCAATCGATCGAATTTTGGCTATAAATCACAATGAGCAAGTGGTTGAACAATAATCTCGAAGGGCAATCGAAACGTTCGGATTTCTATTTTAATTGGTGATAAATTAGGGAATGCAGGAAATAAATAAATAATAGAACGGTATAGGCCTACATTTCCCAGGGTGCCTTTCGCCACCTGGACCCCGCCCTCTCCTTTCCATAACTTCACTGTCTCTGTTTTGCTGTGATTTGATGACTTGTGGGTAGCTGCAGGACTTGCTCCGTCGCCCTGGAGCCCATTCGACCACCCTCTGCGTCCTTGTCGTCCCCAAACATACTTTTAATTTCGCGGCGTTGTCGGGAACATGTACATTGGCTCGTCTCGGTCGGCGCGACTTTAGGAAGAGATTTCCCCTCGCAGCGTCACCAGGAAGACTCCCACGTTTTTTTTTGTTGTTGTTGTGGTTGCTGCCGCACTCGGGTCGTGTTGGTCCGGAGACTGCGAGGGCAGAGAGGTGGTTATTTATCCCCGAGCTGTATGGCTGTCAAGCTGTCTCAGGGCTCGCTTAGCGGACGTTAAAGGCTATGAGTGTGGTGCCAAGCCAAGACGAGGGCGGAGAGGCGATGCCAACCGGCTAGCTACGCTAACCCGGGCGGGTACTACCTTGTGGGCGCGCACTATTTAGCACACTTCTCGACTTTGCAGCCCACCTTTTTTTTTTTTTTTTTTTTTAAAACAACAACAACTTATCTCATTGGCCTCCGACGAACGAGACAAAATGCAGATGTGACGGTTCGAGTCAAGTCGGTAAGCTAGCTTTTGTTGTCGCTGCGATGTCGCACAAGCTAGGCGCACACAAGTTTGCCATGGAGGGGAACGTGCAGCAAAAAAGCACCCCGCTAACTCGGGAGCTCACGCGGATATTCAGCAGCTACAACAAACACTCGGTTCTGCTCAAGAAGAACCTGAAGGAGACCAATGCCTTCTTCCGGGAAATCAGACAGAACTACAGTAACGCGTGTGCATCAGCCATGAGCTCGGAGTCAGCTTCCCTGGAGGCAGGTGGGTCAACATCCTGCCTTCTGCAGCATCCTTGCAAACATTCACATACTTACTGTATTTACCGACAATTTGTCTACGACAGTGATTCCCAACCACTGTGGGAAGCTATCAAATTGCAATTAATTGGGTTGAAGATGATCATTTACTTACCTCTTTGCCACGATTAATCGACAACTAATCGAATTAAATCGGTAACGGGTTTTGGTAATAGATCAATTGTTTAACTTAAAATTGTCAAAATCCTCGGAATCTCAGCCTCTCAACATTAAGTATTAATAATTATCCATTATAATGAAGTAGACTGATTCTTTGTTTCATCATAATAAGACATTTACAAACATCTTTTACTTTGGTAAACAGTGATCAACATTTTGGCCTATTTTCTGACATGTTACGGACCAGACCAGTAACTGAATAATCATAATCAATTTACTTACTATTTTTCTATTTTCTGTTTTATGGACTAATAGGGGAACCCAAAAATGACAACAAATGTCAGATTTAAAAGTTGAACGTGGGGCTTTCACGCCATGCTGCTTGCTTTGGTTGCCCTTTTGTTGTTTTTTTTGGTCTTGTCCATACAATGCGAATCATACACAAAGCGCCCCCACTCGCCAGGAGGTGAATCGATTCCGAGGGTTTGCTGAATCAATATTAAACTTGGGAAATAAATATTGAAATCAATTGATATTTCTAACCACCTCTAATTTTAATATTGTTTTTTATTTTTTATTTTTTTTTGCTGTAGTTTAGATGGATTTTAGTCTCATTGCATTATGCTGGTTATGGGTCATCTCATTTTATTATGATTTTTTTTTTTTCAGTTTTAGATAGATTTTTAGATTGATTTCAAAAATCAAAGACTGAATTTTCGGTAGGTGTGAGTGTGAATGTTTGTTTGTCTTTATGTGCCTTGCTACATTGGCTGCCCACCCGTCCACGGTCTCGAATGCCTCTGCCTAAAGTCAGCTGGGATAGGCTCACCTGCGACCCTAATGAGGAAAAGCACAATAAAAAAACATTTAGTTGTTTTCAATTAGATTGTGCATGTGAGCTATGGCAGTAAGGTTGACGACTGGTTAGCACATCTGCATCACAGTTCTGAGGACCGGGGTTCAAATCCCGGCCCCCGCCTGTGTGGAGTTTGCATGTTCTCCCCGTTTCTGCGTGGGTTTTCTCCGGGCACTCCAGTTTCCTCCCACATCCCAAAAAGCATGCATAGTAAAGTGGTACAGATAATGGATGTGAGTTATGTAATTTAATAATTTCCTCTCGACGTGATGTGTTGTGAGATGTTGACTTTTTAAAAGATGTTTGTTGGGTTTTTAATGCTGCATGAATGTTTCTTTTTCCCCCCCCCCCTCAAATGACAGATAACTGTGTTTAAAGATGAAGCACTTTGTGGTATCTTTCTCACCCAAAAGATCAGCCTAACTTTCTTCAGCTTGCACTGGACAGTGTTGAGCATTAGATGAGTCATACTCAACACAACGCATGGGATAATGCGCCCTTTCATAGGAGCAGCTGAGCACGTGTCCTCACTCTCTTTTTAAAAAAAAAAAATGTTATTTAATTATTATTATTTTTTTGTCCTGTTCGTCTGTTAGGTCAAGCAGAATGGAAAATCTGTATCCCTTTCATGCCGGAACAGTTTTACCGTGTCACAGTGGAGTTTTTAAGCTTCCGCTGTGGTATTATAACTGAGGTTTATTGAGAATCAGACTTGATCAGTCGAACAGAACAGTTTCTAGATGGGAGAGAGAAACAAAGACAAAAGACAAAGCACTAATTGTAAACAGAATGAGAGAAGTAAATCATTACATTATCTTCAACAATGAAACATTAAATATGAGTGTTACATGGGGGTGTAGTGCTACACCCTGTGAGGGACGGACAGGACAAGATAGAACAGGAGAAGAAGCATGCAAGACAAGGGTCGTGAACCCGACTGTACAACTGAAGTGTGGTGGCATTAATTATGTCAATTATAAAAGTCTACAAGACGAGAGTATAAGTAAGGGGATACACACGGGATTTGCATATTCATGAGTTATTTGTCACATTAAGTGCGTGACCCCACACCCAGTGAAAGAGTCCTAGGGGTGTGTGTCTGCGGATACATGCAAGTGAATTGATACCGTTTTACATGCACAAAGACTGACAGAAGTGACCCAGGGTGGTCCGCCAGCCCCACCGAGGCGCCCCGACAACTGACCACCCGGTGGGGGCAGCAGGGACCCAATTTTATTGTAGCTATTCTTCCCAGTAATGATATAGGCAGGTTATTCCAGCGTCTTAAATCAGGTGAGATCTTTTCCAGAAGTGGTGTGTAATTTAGATTGGTTAGCTCTGTGAGTTTTGACGAAATATTGATACCTAAATGCTTAGTTTCCTACAGGAATAGGGTACTCTGGGATTTGATCTGCAGGAGTCCATGAGTTTTCTGTTATTGGCAGTATTGTTGATTTTGTCCAGTTAATAGAGTAGTCCGATATTTGTGTAAATGTTTGAATGAGATTGAAGAGTGCCTGAAGAGAATACTTGGGTTCCTGTAAGTAAAGAAGAATATCATCAGCATATAGATTGATTTTGTGTTCTGTCAATAGTGAGCAGATACCTTTAATATTAGCATTCTGACGTATAGCAAGAGGTTCGATAAATATTGCAAATAGCATTGGTGAGAGTGGACATCCTTGTCTTGTCTTTGTAATGTAAAACTGCTACAGACTTTATCGAAAGCTTTCTCTGAGTCAAGTGACATGATAATTGTGTTTAGATTTTTAAATTAAAATTAAATTAAATGTCATCACTTTCTAAAACACTACATTCATCCGGCCTTACATACCTCGACATAAATTTGCATCACATGATGTCAAGCGATTACGCTACTATTTAGTCTGCTTGCTTCAGCGGATTTTATCGAGCTTGAAGTTGCAGCACACGGGACAGTCTCAAGTATTTATGAGCTGTGCTTGATCCAGGGATACATACCAATCACAGTAAACGGTCAAATAATGTGTTTTTATGGAGGCGAGAAGACAAATTTGTTTTGACTTGTGCTGCTTTCATCTGTTCCTTATGCAAATGTTTCAGACCGGGCTGAGTCACACTGATACATACAGTCAGTATGGTGGATAGCCTTGTATAATTACTTGGATCCAAGCAAATGTCCAATTACACATCTATTTATCTGTCTATGTATTGCCTCTTTTACACAGGGATCCCAGAAAATTCCCCTCAGAGGTGGTAGCAGATCAAATCTATCGTCATGTGTTTCAAAAAGTTATTTCCAGTAGTAAATGCAGTATGCACCCTACACATTTTTAAAGGGATAATTTTTTAATGGGTTTTTACATTTTACTTACTTACCTAGCCTGTCGGAAAGGAGAGCCTCAGTTGCCCATTTACTTTTTAGCAGTTTTTTGAACGCCAGAAAAAGAATAAAACACCCACAATAAACGAGGGGTTCACTGTAGTGATGGCTATGTGTATTGATAATGGTTTTATTAACCTTTTTATTTCATTTCACAGAGCAATTGAGCTGCATTGCTTTCCCCAGCCATGAAGAAGAGTTCCTACGCAACACTGTGGGTGCTTCTCCATATATCTTGGTGCTGGGCCAGAACTGCACTGCCCGCTACCAGCTGCTCAACTGCCTGCTGGGAGAGAGACTGCTGCCGCTGGGCCCCGAGGCCGGGGAGGTTTGCGGAGGCGTTCAGGGCACCCCGTGCAAGAGGCGCAAGTTGTGTTTCACCCACGGAAGACAGACGCGACTCAGCCTGGCGCTGCCAGGCCAGTACGAGCTCGTGCACCAGTTGGCGGCCAACCGCGGCCGCTGGGATACGGTGCCCCGTGAAGACTTGGAGATCCACGAGGAATGCGAGGACCCAGCACACAGGCTCGCTGAGCTGGAGATCACCCTGCATCACCCTTTACTTCAGGCAAGTCTGTTATGAAATGACTATCTATCTACATCGGTTAACAACAGTCCTTTTATGGTCAGTTATTGATGTCAGTTAAATGAACTGGTTTCATAAAATATCATTAGATTTGATCAAAATCACTCATGAATGTCTGTACAGGCTTTTATTTATCCAGAGCAAGTCATTCCAGGTATTATTTCAGGAATGTTTGGAATTTTTCACTTTGCAAACTGGATGAAAGTCAAAGGTGCTAGATATTTGGGGAGTGAAACACTTTGTTTAAAGGTGCATTTTATGTCACACACAAGCCGTATTTTCCTTTAAAGTGCAACCCCAAGAGATAACCACAATCCATTCTGAGACGCTGCTCCTCCAATATGTTCTAGCTTCAAAACATTTGTTTCCTCTGTAATTATAATTCAATGAATCCCTTTTAGGGTCAGACTGTCAGCATTGTCAAATCTTAATCAAGCAATCAATCAATTAATCAGCTGGCAACATTTGATCATTGTAAACTATAGTGCCAAGCTCCTTGTTAAACCAGCCACAAAACGTGAGACCTGAAGTGACAGGGCCTTCTCCGTCGCTGCCCCTACACTGTGGAGCTTTCTCCCCATTAACATCAGAGCTCCCCCTACCCTCTCCTCCTTCAAACCCACCCTTAAAACTCACCTCTTCAACCTACCCTACCCCAACTAACCTCCACCCACCCGAACCACACCCCACCCTATCTCATTCCCCTCCTTGTACTTTTCTCTCCTTTTTATACCCATTTCTGTTTGTACTGTCCTACGAGAGGTTGTGTGTTGTTGTTTTCCTCAATGAAAAGCATCTTTGAGTACTATGAAAAGCGCTATATAAATGTGATGTATTATTATTATTATAGTACATGTTTAAACCCAAACCTAAAAAAAATAATAAGAATAATCACCCACAGTACACGTGATTCAGCCAGAGTAAACAAGAAAATAACAAAAAAACAAACAAAAAAATTGCATATGCACTTACCCTTTGATGACACGGTGATGAACAAGCAGGGGGAAGGGATTATGCTGTGTGCCGAGAAGGTGAGTCTTTTTTCACCAACCTGTTAACAGCTGACTATTGGATGAACACTGGATATAAACAGTCTACACACCCCTGTTCAAATGCCAGGTTCTTATGATATATAAAATGAGACCAAAATAAATATTTCACTGTCACTGTGTTCCATGGTTATGTAAACTTTGTAAATTATTTGGAAGGTCTTTGCAAAACATGGGCTGTAAAATATGACACAAAAATGTCAGAAAAGGTCTACTAGAAAACCTGAACTTTATTTGGGGTTAATTAGAGGCACTTTAAATGGTGAAAGGTGTGGCCTGACTGACACCCATTAACATGAGTTTGCTCAGTCACGTGTGACGCGGAAAATTGTTGTCATCCAGTCGCTCCAAACCCCCTCACGTCAAACTCCAAGACGCAAGGGCTGGTGCCTGCCTCAGGGCAGCCCACCCTCCTCACCCCCTTACGTAATGCTGCTGGTCCGGTGCGATTCACATGACTAGGTCGTGTAGAAAAAAAACAACAATCCCAAACCCCTTTGCTATGCTGAAGTTGCCATAGATGCAACAGAATCCTTGGTCATTTTGGAGCTGTGTAGTTCAAAAATGGCATTTTTAAAGTTTAACCGAGCATGTTCATAGTCCATATTGCTATATTTACCATGTAAAGTCATCTGCTGACATTCATGTTACAAATTGCCATTTATAATTGGAATTCTTCACTGTTGCTTTAAGAGCTTGACAATGAAAAATCAGTTGAAAATCATTGCTGTAATATTTTTCATTCGTTTTCATAATCACATGTTGCTTCAAGTGCAATATCCCTTAATTGGGTCACAGCTAGTTTTGACTCAGATCTCAAATTCTTTCTCAGAGATTAGTAACAACATTAGAAACTGATTTTCAATTTGTGTATTTGAAGTTGATGAATGTTGTCAGCCGGTGCTGGTGGAAATGCCTGAATATTTGCTTTTTAGAAGGTGTGGAAGACTTTCACGGGCCAGTTAATAAGCACATGTTCCTTCTTAGGGACTAAACCAGCCTGAGGTTTCTGCTGAATGAAAGAGAGATTAGTGTGTTTGGTTCAGTTTGTGAAGGCATAGAATCTCTCTGCTCACTGCGGTATTCACACACTGCTGCCACACTCGCAGCCCCCCGCAGATGAGGAGACACTTTCTAATTAGGTCTCCTTGTCCCAGCATGGCTCTATTTCAACACCCAAAGGTCAAAGGGTCCAAACCCAACCCCATATTTCTTTTAAAGGTACATAACGTGTCAGTGCCCTATGAATTCACATAAGACAGCTTGCGTGTTAACAAACGGCTGCAACTTTAACAATCTTATTTCTTAAAGCGGCCGATTGTCCTACTGTGTCATATTGTAAGAGAAAATGACGTTAAACTAAACTCCTTTTTTGTACTTGGGAGAAAAAGGCCAACAACACTGACTTTTTCTTCCAGGGTCTTTGTTGAAAACAACTGAGTTAAAGAGATTCAAACACTGTATTGATCTGGATGCTTGCAGGCTATCTTTGTTCTAGAGAGGCCGCTTGGTTCGTGTTTCTTGGGGACGGGACTGACGGTCTCCTTTGTGTTGCTATGTCTGCCTCTTTACCATCATGACCTCGCTCCCAAGCCTTCCTCCAGCCTTATTTTTATTTATTCATTCATTCAAGTGTAAGGCAAATCTGTAGTAGATACTCGTCGCTGCCTTCTCACAGCCACTACATGAATTTACAGTGGAACATTTAAGGTCGGACGTAATCCGTTCATTGGGAACATTTACATAGTGAACATTTGGTTTGGTGTTAAACAGACAAAGAAGTCGTGTACAATTAAAAGTGACATTTTTGTTTGGCCAAAGTTTTATCATTGCAGTACAAAATACATGAATGAGCAATCAACTAAGAACCAACCTTGAAACCCCCACCCTCCCAAAATTGCTGTTTTAATTATATTTTACATTTTGCCTCTTGGTGCGTTTACTATTTTAGAAGCTCAAGGTGTGCTTGCTGTTAGGTAGCTGTAATGCTTACGCAAATTTGCTGGTTTTGGTTAGAGTAACCAAATTGTTAGCATATACAGTACTTTCAAAAGCCAAATGTGCATTCAATGTCCTCATTTTGCTCTCCACCCACTGCCAAAGGAGATAATCTTGTTCTCGAGCTGCATGTTTGCCTACATCGGCTTTGTTAGAAGCTTGTCTCTCAAATAGCGTGCCTAATGTCAGACGGTGAGTCATAAAACAACAATGAGCTGGCCTAAAACAATCATGGAAGAGTCTGTGGGTGTGTCATGATGACATAGTATCATACAATTTTCATTCATTTTGTTATATTTTTTATATCTGGGAATTGCAGCTGTATTTCATTTACCGTATTTTCTCGACCATAAGGCACACTTAAAAGTCTTAAATTTTCTCCAAAATGGACGGGGAGCCTTATAATGCAGCGCACCTTATGTGTGCACCGAGTTCCAAAATCTGTAAACGTTGTTGTGTGACTATAATGACCGCTCCGCTTGACTGACTGGGAGCATTTCCTGCCGATGCGCTGCTTATATAGAGGAAGGCGGACGTGGCTGAGGACAGCATGCGGACGTAAAGGGGGAAGGGTGCGCGTGACAGAGGAGGCTAAAGACACGCCCCTAGTAGGTATATTGTGCCGGTATGTGCATCGGTTTGTCTAAGGACCCCAGAAAATGGCACCTACAAAGAGACACTCTTACGAAGCACAGTTTAAACTACAAGATATTAGTTACGCGGAGGAACATGGGAATCGAGCAGCCGCGAGAGAATTCAAGATCAACGAATCCATGTTTCGCAAGTGGAGGAAGCAGGAAAACGAGCTTCGCCAAGTCAAGAAGACGAAGCTGAGTTTCCGCGGAAACAAGGTGAGGTGGCCCGAGTTGGAAGACCAACTCGAGCAATGGATTAATGATCAAAGAACAGCCAGGAAGCGTCTCTACAGTCACCATTCGACTGAGTGCAATAACTCGGAGCTAGCCATCCATGCATCAAGGAACTCCAACCGCTGGACATCGGTGTAAACAGGGCGTTCAAAGTGAAGTTGCGAGCAGCGTGGGAGCGATGGATGACAGATGGCGAACACAGCTTTACTAAGACTGGGAGGCAGCGCCGGGCGAGTTACGCTACAATTTGTGAATGGATTGTGGATGCTCGGGCTAACGAGTCTGCTTGCACTGTTGTTCGAGCCTTCGTAAAAGCCGGCATCATTTCTGAGGAGCCGCACGGCAACGAGACTGACCTTGACGAGTACGAGAGGGAACCTGGCGTGTTTGATGGAGAACTTGCCCAACTGTTCATTTCGGATACTTAGATGAGGGCCTTGATGGATTTGTGGATGAGGATTGATAAAAAAATAACATGAGTACATTGTTAAATACTTCAATAAAGTACAACCGAACTGAGTTTTGCTCCCGCTGCCTTTTTAAAAACATTGTTTTAACCGTAATGCTACTGTATGTTATAAGCTCACATATGTTTTACCATGCCTGCGGCCAGTAATACGGTGCGCCTTATGTATGTGTTAAATGCAGAAATAGACCCCGTAACTGAGACTGCGCCTTTTAATAAGGTTGTGAAAATACGGTATTTATTTTGCTGTTTCTTATCAGATTGACTGAAATAGTCACTCTTGTAGCTGGTCAATGTGTAATCAATATTTTTTCCCAATTCAATAAAAAGAAAACACAATTGACTGACATTATTGAAAGTTTTGCTTTTTGTATTTCCCCCTTCTGGGATTTGCTTTATTTATCCTGAAATCAAATGCAGACATTTAAACAGTCCCCGACAACCCCCGCATGAGTTTCAGTTTTAACTTCCACATAAAGAATACAGTTTTTTCTTTCTTTAAAATGTGAAAATAAAAGAGATGTGCTTTCTCTTAGGTAAAGTAGCCCTTTAAATACAATCTTTAATACATTTTAATAAACTATTTTAAATGTTTGATCATTTAATTGACAGAAATATTATAACGGTTTTCTCCGGGCACTCCGGTTTCCTCCCACATCCCAAAAACATGCGTGGTAGGTTGATTGTAGACTCTAAATTGCCCGTAGGTGTGAATGAGTGTATGTTTATATGTGCACTGCGATTGGCTGGCGAC
This sequence comes from Phycodurus eques, assembly GCF_024500275.1. Lineage (NCBI taxonomy): Eukaryota > Metazoa > Chordata > Actinopteri > Syngnathiformes > Syngnathidae > Phycodurus > Phycodurus eques. Next base: position 22,048,592 of record NC_084534.1, on the reverse strand, counting down.
CAGTTCGGGGTGTACCCCGCCTCTCGCCCGAAGATAGCTGGGATAGGCTCCAGCACGCCCCCTGTCACTGAGCATAACATGAATAAAGGGAACTGCTTTCATATAAAATTTACTTGTCTCTGAAAATGTCAACAAAATCCTGCATACAGTATTTGTCAATCTAAGGTACATGCTAGGCAGGTGCCTGGTTTAAAAAGACTTTTTTTTTTAGCAAGGAAAATAAGCTTGACTACAACATCAAGGTTTAGGCATGCTCTGTTCTGTTCCATGTTACAATGTTACCCTCTACAATGAAAACCCTCTCTGATGGGGCACTTGTACCATGTATGATGAGGTATTTCTAAGCAATATTATTCAGTCATGGGACATTTATTTCATGCTTCTTCCACCATTGAAGTGGAGCAGTGTGTCCGTAAATGACTGCTTTTGCAATGTATAACTGGGTACCTTGTCATTGGCGATATTCAGCCTGCTAAACTCTGCGACTTCGGTCACTGGGCTCCTTTCTTGTCATATGCAAAACAATGTGAAACTAATGCCGCTCATGTCTTTTTCTGAGCCAAGGTTTTCGTGCTGCCTTCTGTATTAATCAGAGTCTCATGTAGAGCAATATTTGCTGCTGCATGTCTCTGTTTCAAATGATGGAATAATTTGGTCGAGCTACTCCTTTTGAAGATACTTGCAGCTAACTTTATTTTTTTATTTTTTATTTTTTTAAAAGAAGCTGCAAACCTCACCCAATTCCACATTACTGACAAAACTGTGCCTAAAATGACTTTTCGTTCAGGTTCTCGAATGAATAGAGTAACATTGACGTCTGCTTTGGAATCTTGGAAGGTTGTGGAACTGATCTGGAATCTAGGTTTGTATTTAGTCATTACCTCAGTCAACGAGGTTCAGTCCATTCATTGTGCTGTATCTGTTAGGTGGATTACATAAAAATGTAATCCATTTCCATGAAACTGTGTGGATGACCCTTTCCATTTGGATAAGATTCTAGGAATTTCTTTTAATTTTTTTTTTCTTCAGCATTTTCCTTAAAGTCCCAGTAAAGTGAAAATAAATGATGTTAAATTTGACACGCAACAGTGAAGTGTTGTTAACAATCTCACCTAATTTGAACGTTAAAAAAAACTAACTAAAACAAAAAAAAACCTGCCAACTATATATAATGAGGCTTCATTATTGTGAAAAATCAATCCATTGTCTCCCCTCTCAAATGCTGTGGGCGTGTCCGCTGAATGCGCGGAACCATGCCCCGCTGAAAAACATGTAATTTTTTCCTGCCTACACATTTCTACGTTTTAGCCGCGAGAATATATCTGGTTAAAACCACCGGTGTTGAGAATATATTCCACTTGAGTTCTCATGGGGCTTTCAATGGCACTTTGAGAGGTGCTAGCCACCAGGTACCTCACAAGCAGACCGGCTTTTGGAGGCTCCTCGGAGCCGCGTCACCTCCTCGCTTGGTGTTGTGTCGGTTTGTGGTTCCTGTAACAGTGACATGTCAGGGAAAGTTAACCGTTTGTTAAACACGGTGACACACTTCATTTGGCCTGTGGCTCAAACTACATGAGAGACATTTGAGCACACCACAACTCGTTACTGCATTGTTCTCAGCCTTTGCATGTTTTCAGAAATTGTCTTTAAACATACAGTATAATGTATTTAGAAACAAATTTCTGAATTCACTTTCCCCGGTCTTACACTTCTCAGTAATTCATGTATATGATTTCGTTGGGCCGGGGACTTATATACTACTGACACATTGCCAATGAATTCATGTGGTTGGATCTTTGGTGGTGGTCGGAGGAGCCATAGGCATGGAATGGCAGCCACACTTCCATGAGACTGGCCCAGGCAGATGTAGCTACACAACTAGCTTACCACCGCTAGGGTGTGACTGTGGAAAAAATGAATAATGTGTGCAACTGTGAAGCGTCTTTGAATGCCTTGAAAAGCGCTATGTAGGTGGTTTGCATCCGTTGGTGAGCATCTGCGTGTGAATGATTTGTCTAGATGTGCCCTGCAATTGGCTGGCAAACAGTTCAGGGTCTACCCTGCCTCAAGTCAGCTGGCATAGGTGCCAGCACATCCACAACCCTAGTGAGGATAAGCGGTACGGAAAATGGATGGATGCATATTATACTGTATTTCAGGATTATTGGATTTTGGGGGAGCTTGGCGAATGTCTGTGCTGTTCCTGCTATCATTTCAGTTGTACATGGAAATGACCTTGAAATGCTTGTGCCTGCTCATCAGGAAGCAAAGGTCATGGTGGTGCCTTGTGCAAGCGTCCAGCCCATGGAGGAGGTCCTAGAAGATTTCACGCGGAACGTGATCCCTATCATACTGTATGCCATCAAGGAGGATTCCTTAAATGCAGAGCAGGTGGCCGAGCTCTGGAAGGTCAAAGAGATGCTCTCCTTTCCAATCTGTTTTATTCGCCTCCCCGACACGATGCCCACAGCCTCGCCGGAGCTCAGCCGCCACGCAGAGAAGGAAAAGGAGCGGGAGAAGAGCGCCCTCCATAAGCAGCTGCTGTCCCTCGGCTTCCTTAGCGGCCCAACGGGAAACTGCTCCTGCGGGGCCCCCACACAAATGCCCACCCCGGGTGCCAAGCCGCAGAGCATGCTGGGTGAGGCTTTTGAAAGACTGCACAGGCTGTTGGTGCCTTTTACACGCCAGGTGCTTCAAAACCAACAGGTGGAGGCCGCTAGCCTGCTCAACGGGCTACACTGTCGCAGCCTCGATCTTTTCATCAACCAGGTCAGATAATCTCTGTCTTATAAACATGTGACCATTAATAGTGTTCATTTAAGAGGTTGGCTTTAAAATGCACAAGAACCAAACAATACGCAGCTTTTGTCCTTTCTGCTCCTTCTCGCCCTCTGCAGGCCTTCGACATGCAGAGAGACCTGCAGATAACCCCCCGCAGGCTGGAATACACACGTGAGAAAGAGGGTGAATTGTTCACCTCCCTCATGGCTATTGCTAACCGCAAACAGGAAGAGATGAAGGAAATGATTGTGGATACATTGAGTAGCATGAAAGAGCAGCTCCTGGAGGATGCTGCCAACTTGGAGTTTACGGGTGAGTTATATTGCACCATGCTATTTATGATAAGGCCCTATTGGCACCTAATACTTAGTGGCTTTACTAAAAGTCGTAGTGAAATATTTTCAATTCAAAACTACAGTAGGTGTGTGTAGTCGTGTGTTAAGCTGTTGGAGACTGGGAAGGGTTTGCATTATAAGAGAGGGTGGGTTATCCTCTATGCTTGTCCCCGGGGGTAAATACGAAGAGGAAAAAACATTAGCTTGATGGTCAAACATAACTAATCGTGGGATGCTGTTGGCCTTCTGATTTTTGTTTTTTGGGTTTTTTTTTTCTCCACCAGATCATATTCACATCAAACTATGTTTAATATTGTTGTAAGCCACTGCGTATAATGTAACCCTAACCATCTACTCAGGTTCAACATTAATACGGCACATTAAGTATAGGGGGAAATAAACTGGTTAAATTATTTAAATAAAATGTATTGCACATAAAGAATACCTAAATAAATGTTATAAAGCCAAACAGTTCTTAAAGATTAAATCGATTGATTAAATCGGAAAATAAAAAATTTACTGTACATGAAAAGTAAAAAAGTGTCCTGTATTGGATAAAGAAAATGCTTGAGCCACATATTGCAGTTTGAACATTAAAATAGCGCTTAAATGTAGGATTAAAAAAAAAACAAAAAAAAAAACTGTACTCAGGGCTCTACACAAAGTTTGCATTAGTAGCGCTGGCGCGACCAACTTTTTCAGTGCAACTGGTGCAACCAACAGAAAAAGTTGGTCGCACAGCACATGATTTGGTTGCACCATTTTTTTGAGGCGGTACACCATGACCCGACCATGGAATACCATAGTTTCGTTTGAAGTTTAGATTTACAGTGACTCTAGTGACTTTACTACTGCAATCATTGCACTTTATTTGAATGATAGTTTGTTTTCCTATGCAACCTCTTGAAATGAGTCTGGGCATTTTAACTTTGCACATACAGTATCTTCATATGTCTGTGATATGCAATAGATAGATACTGTAGACAGACAAACAGACAGATTTGTTAGCTTTGCTAGCTTCATAACAAAGTTATTAAAACCTTTGCACATGGCTGTTTGTTATATGAGTGAAATGAAAACTACAAACAAACTAAGCAGGCAATCTTTGTAGCTAGCGGTATAATTTAAAGTGCTGTTTTTACCCTTTGACTGCAGACATAATCGTGACAAACAAAGGCGAGCCGGTTACATCAAAGGAGATCAAGTCTTGCATCCACCAGATCCAGGAGCTGATCGTGTTGCGTCTGAATCAGGCCGTGGCCAATAAACTCATCAGCTCTGTGGACTATTTGAGAGAGAGTTTCGTGGGAACACTGGAGCGATGTCTCAGCAGTCTGGAGAAGTCCCACATAGACTCGTCCGTACACAATATCACATCCAATCACCTCAAACAGGTGGGTGTACCTTAGCATTACATCACACAGAAAAAGAAGCAGACAAGCAACAAAGTCAGTGTAAAGAACTACAAAATCCTGTAGAGCTGTGGATGATTTCAACCACCTTTCACTGCGAGTTAGCCTCAATGTTAGCCTGGTGTCTGTATCTGTTGTAGTTATTAAACGCAGCCTACCATGTCGAGGTCACCTTTCATTCGGGATCCTCTGTCACGCGACTCGTCTGGGAGCAAATCAAACAGGTAAATCACTTAAGAATTCAGCACAGACAGTTTGTCGTCACACCGCTATCCGAGGCTCCTTAGTGATCGTGTGCCTCTCTCAGATCATCCACAGGATAACGTTTGTGAACCCACCTGCCATTTCGCACGAGTGGAAGCGCAAAGTGGCCCAGGATGCCATAGAAAGTCTCAGCGCTGCCAAACTGGCCCGAAGCATCTGCTCCCAGTTCAGAACCCGGCTCAACAGCTCCCATGAGGCCTTTGCGGCATCCCTCCGTCAGGTTAACGTGTCCATGTTTTCTTGGTTCTTCTGTTGACCTCAAATAGAGCAAATCTCTAACCAGATTCACAACCAACACTCTGGCAGAACAAACCTCAAATACATAATTCAATTCTAAATGGTTTTATTACAACCCCAATTCCAATGAAGTTGGGACGATGTGTTAAACATAAATAAAAACAGAATACAATGATTTGCAAATCATGTTCAACCTATATTTAATTGAATACACTACAAAGACAAGATATTTAATGTTCACACTGATAAACTTGATTGTTTTTAGCAAATAATCATTCACTTGGAATTTTATGGCTGCAACACATTCCAAAAAAGCTGGGACAAGTGGCAAAAAAGAGTGAGAAAGTTGAGGAATGCTCATCAAACAGCTGTTTGGAACATCCCACGGGTGAACAGACTAATTGGGAACAGTTGGATGCCATGATTGGGTATGAAAGGAGGATCCCTGAAGATTGGGCGAGGTTCACCTCTTTGTGAACAAGTGCGTGCGAAAATAGTCGAACAGTTTAAGGACAATGTTCCTCAACGTACAATTGCAAGGAATTTAGGGATTTCATCATCTACGGTCCATAATATCATCAAAAGGTTCAGAGAATATGCATGTAAGCGCCAAGGCCGAAAACCAACATTGAATGCCCGTGACCTTCAATCCCTCAGGCGGCACTGCATCAAAAACCGACATCAATGTGTAAAGGATATCACCGCATGGGCTCAGGAACACTTCAGAAAACCAACGTCAGTAAATACAGTTCGGCGCTACATCCGTAAGTGCAACTTGAAACTCTACTATTCAAAGCAAAAGACATTTATCAACAACACCCAGAAACACCGCCGGCTTTTCTGTGTTAGTGTTATTTCTTTATAATAGTTTTTTCCCTTACTGTAATTTATTTGTAACGATGTGCTGAAAAAAATAAAAATAGAGCGTAATTTTGAGGCTGGAATAGATTAATTGCAATTCCATTCATTTCAACGGGTAATATTACCTCGGTTTACGATTGGTCATGGAAAGAATTAAAGTCATGTGGAGAGATGTTTGTAATTCAAGGGGAAAAAATGATTTAAATTCTGATTTAAAAAAAAAAGTGATAGATTTGTGTCTGCCACTGTAAAATGGGGTGAAAACCTGATAATTTTCTGTATTATACAATGATACCAAATCAATTGCATTTTATCCACTTAGTAACGTGGTTACATGATTAGTCCAAAGTTTCTCTGTCATCACATGAGAATTCGCTAAAAACATCAGGATGCTCGAACACACGTTTGACGAATGGACATTTTGCACATTTTTTCCCACTGATGCTTGGGTGGACTGTAGCCAAGTGAAAATAGATTATCCATCCATCCATTTTCTTTACCGCTTATCCTCACTAGGGTCGTGGGATGCTGGAGCCTATCTCAGCTGCACCCTGAACCGGTCACCAGCCAATCGCAGGGCACATAGAAACAACCATTCACACTCACATTCACGGGCAATTTAAGAGTCTTCAATCAACCTACCACGCATGTTTTTGGGATGTGGGAGGAAACCGTAGTGCCCGGACAAAACCCACCTAGGCACAGGGAGAACATGCAAACGCACATTAAACTTTCCCTGCTTTACCAATGATCATTGCTGTCCAATTTTATAGCCAGTTCAAAAGCATCCATCCATTTTCTATAGCGCTTGTCCTCTTTAAGCTGGACTCTACAGTCCCCTCCAAAAGGAACGGCATGGTCAAGTCCTTTGTTTTGTTGTATACTGAAGACATTTGGGTTTCAGAGCAAAAGATGAATATCAGACAAAAGTTCAGAATTCCAGCTTTCATTTCATGGTATTTACATCTAGATGTGTTAATTTACAGAAAAATGCATTCAAACTAATCGGGAGAAGCTTCAACCTGCAACAAGACAATGACCCCAAACACACTGCCAACGCAACAAAGGACTTCATCAGGGGGCAAAAGTGGAAGGTCTTAGACTGGCCGACTCAAATCAGCTGACTTTGAGCAAGAGGCGGGGTAGACCCTGGACTGGTCGGCAAATCCCTAGTTAATATGAGGGAAAAACAAGCATGTCCCATTCACTTTTTACATACAAATTAAAGAATCTACCATTAACAAGTCCAATACGAGATCATGTCTGCCTTTAAAAAGATAATGATGCTTAGTTTTGATTAACTCTGCCAGAGAGGTATTAATATAAAAATATGTAATAGTTAATTTGTAGTAGTTGCAGTTTTAGTTCCCATATTTGGCCACTGGGCAGGACAGTGAAAAATATTAGAAACAGGTCGCAGCACGATGCAGTGCAGTTGTACACCACTGCCAACTACAGACATGACAGTTTCCGAATTAAAAGGATTCTGGCAGTGTCCATCAAAACCAACCTTCGTTAAAGCTCAGCAGATTGTGTAGGTGTACCTAATGAACACCAAAGATTAATTACGTTCCAAATGAGTAAAGATTTGCTATTCAAGTTGTGCAAACACTGCTGTGATCCGGCGCTGGTGTGAACTTGGCTTTATGGACGCTCTCATGCCAACTTTGAGGGTCTGGCATGAGACAGATTAGAACACAAACCTGTAGGAGGGAGTTTATGAAAAGGAATGCTTGGACAAACATTGATTTACGGTCGCTGTCTTCTCAGAAAAATAACATTCTTTACAGACTGTTTGTGTTGGCGACGAACGCTGTGCTTATTAAGTTGACAAACGACAACAACGTCAGGGAGGTCAATGCTTCTCACTAGTAGCCAGTGAGAAATGGGAGGCCATGGTGATCAAGTTACAATGAATTTGTTTCATAAAAGAACCCTAGCAGGCCACCAAATGTGATGCCATCTGTGTTCCAGAAACTTATTGGAGGGGTGGATAAATGAAAGGCCTAATTACAAACAAACAAACAAACACAAACAAATGCTAACCACGAAGAGTTTTGTGTTGTATGTCCGCTTGCAGCTGGAGGAAGGCCACACGGGGCGACTGGAGCGCACCGAGGATCTGTGGCTGCGTGTGAGGAAGGACCATGCCCCTCGACTGGCCCGCCTGTCACTGGAGAGCCGCTCCCTCCGAGACGTGCTGTTGCATGGTGAGTCACCACATCATCTCCCTCTGTCCACCCAACTTCGGCTCAAATAACTTTGTCTACCTAAAACTTGTCAAAAAAATAAAATAAAAATAAAAAATCTTGACACAATCGAAGCCTTTCAAATCAAACTAGATTGTCCCCAGAAGGGCAGTATGGTGTACAAGTAGATTTCAGGAAATCGGCAGGTCCAGACAACCTAGAGCCCCATTTTTTAAAGGTAGCCACTGAGTTTATTGCTTTACCCTCTACGTTTATTTTCAATTTGTCTTTAGCCTCCAGTGAAATTCCTTACGTATGGAAAGCTGCTGTTGTAATTCCCCCTGTTAAATGGCGGGGACCCAACTATTTAAAATAATTATTGGCCAATTTCCAAACTCCCAGTTTTGGCCAAGATTTTAGAGACTTTGGTTAAGTGTTCAATTCAAAGATTTTTTTTATGAGCCAATAACACATTTGATCAAACTTTCAATCAGGTTTTAGGAAAAAGCATAGCATGACAACAGCAGCTTTGAAGATTGTCAGTGATTTTTTATGGATTCCTTGGATAAGAAGGAACATTGTAGAGCTCTGTTCATAGACCTGTCAAAAGCCTTTGACACTGTGGACCATGTGATCATGAGACAAACTACTTAGCATGTGTCTGTTTGAACCGTCTCTCAGCTGGTCTGACACTTATCTGTCAAACAGATTGCAGTGGGTGCAGGCGGAAGGCTTCGGGCCCTTTAAAAATAAAAAATGGCGTGGTTCAGGGACCGTTATTCTTCACCATTTTTTATCAATGTTCCTAATGCGAACATTCAAATCTATGCAGATTATATTGTCGTTTATTGTTTTGCGCCAACGCAGCATCAGGCTTTTTGTCATTTACTGGATGGTTTTAACACTATACAAGTCAAATTTGGGGATTTAAATTGTTTTTCAATTCTGAAAAAACTGAACTCATAATGCTTATTAACTCAAAGACTAAACCACAGGACTTGCTTTCTATAATTACGTCTCAGGGCTACGTCATTGAGTGTGTCACAGCTTATAAATATTTAGGTTTTTTTAATTGATGATACACTTTTAAACGTTTTTTTAAACTTCACATTCAGCAGCTTGTCAAGAAGCTGAAACTGCCTCTGGGTTTTTATTCCAGAAACAAGTGCTGTTTCTCATTTGCTGCAAAAAAGAGACTCACTGCTGCAACGTTTTTGTGATTTAATGATTTTAGTGATTGACTATGGTGTTTTGTGCATGCATGCATCTTCACAGTACAGTGTCTTCGGTCTTTGGATACTGTATGTCCTGGAGTTTTGAGGTGTATTACAAGTTTAAGGCTAACACATCACTGTGACCACTATTTTCCTGTTGGTTGGCCTACGTTGTCTATCCGAAGACATAATCATTGGCATGTTTTTATTTACAAAGCAAATCCCAATCTGCTTCCATTTTACCATAGAAATGTTGGCACTTACAGTCTTCGTTCTGTTACTCATTCCCAAGACCTGTTTTTACTGTCTGTTCCTAAAGTATGTCTTGAAATGGGGAAAAAGGAGTAGCAGAAAAAATTGGGCCTAAGGCAGCAGGTCTCTTTAAGCGTTTTTAAAAGTAAATTGAAAGGGTTGGATGATGTTGCAACAAGTTGGTGCTTTAAATGCTTTGCTGGTTGATCTTTTGAGAATGAACTGGGTATGTTGATGTGCGCCTTATGTATTTATTTTGTATTGTTTATGTTTGTCTGTATGTTGCTTCCATGACTACTTGTTGTCTTGGACCAGGACACTCTTGTAAAGGAGATTTTTAATCTCAATGAGGCTCTCCTAGTTAAACGATTTCAAATAAATACAATAGAATAAATAAATAACAAGTGGTTAGCAAGGCTGAAAATCTGGATCTAATCTTTGCGCTTCTCTTGTGAGTTTGCATGTTTCCCAAATGCTTGCGTGGATTTTCTAAGGATTTATTTTCCTCCCACATTACAAAAACGTCCGCTTGACAGCAACGACATGCTATAGTCAAAAGATTCCCTTCCAATTCCTTTTCACCCACAGTTGATAATATGTATGACTTTACTCTGTAACAAATGACTGTTGTCTTTTCACAGGAAAACCAAAGATGGGCCGGGAGCTGGGCCGCGGCCAGTACGGAGTCGTGTACTTGTGTGACAGTTGGGGGGGCCGCTATCCATGTGCCCTCAAGTCTGTGGTGCCCCCGGATGATAAACACTGGAACGATCTGGCTTTGGAGTTTCACTACACAAGGTGAGTTAGTAACATCTTGTTGAGCGTCTACAATTCCAAACTGTTTTGCTAATTCTTTTACCCACCAGTCATAAAAACAGCTCTTCATATCATGTGAGCAATGTCCTTGTGCGCCCCACTGTTTCTAAGAATACAGATTTTGGGCCAATACACTGTATTCTGCGAATACAGTATACAGTGTACAGACGCTCGCTTGCACCGAGCGTCTTCTTATCGCGAGGTCGCTTGAAGTGTCACAAAGCAGAGGAATGCGGGGCCGCTACAAGCTGGGCTGCGCGCAAGTCTCGTGGCACACGTCGGTGACAACAGATGCCAATTTGTGCTCAGGTCGCTGCCCAAACACGAGCGGCTCGTCGACCTGCACGGCTCCGTCATCGACCACACGTACGGGGAAGGCTCCAGCATTGCCGTGCTGCTCATCATGGAGCGGCTGCACAGAGACCTCTACACCGGCCTCAAGGTGACACACAGATGCTGCGTCAGAGCCACAGCACTACACAATTAAATATTTCAGGATTGTTCAAGCTTACAGCAAATTAAAAAATAATAATAATAATTCACCATCTCGAGAAATTAGAGTGTAACAAACAATCAAACTGATTTTTAACATAGAATTGGGTTTTATAAATCTATATGATATTCAAGTTCCCCTCCTGGAAGCCGTCACCTTATCGTGGTGGAGGGGTTTGTGTGTCCCGATGATCCTAGGAGCTAAGTTGTCTGGGGCTTCACGCCCCTGGTAGGGTCACCCATGGCAAACAGGTCCTAGGTGAGGGACCAGACAAAGTCGAATCTCAGATTCAGATTTTGGGGAGAGGGAACTCTGGGTGTCCCTGCTAAAGCTACTGCGCCCGCGACCCGACCTTGGACGAGCGTTAGAAAATGGATGGATGGATGGCTATTCAAGTTTCACTTTTCTTCGATGTTCTAATTTATTTTGATGCACTTGTACTAGCCAGGAGAAATGAGTCTCTGGCGTCAAACTTCACACCTCACGCCCTTTTGTGCCATTTATACAGACCAGCGTGGCAGTCTAATTGACATCGATCCACTCGAGAGACGTAACCACTCTTTTGTTAACATTGTTTTGGTTATGCCAGGCTGGTTTGTCGCTGAGGGAGAGGCTGCAGATCGCTCTGGATGTGGTGGAAGGGATCCGCTTCCTGCACAGTCAGGGCCTCTTGCACAGAGATATAAAGCTTAAAAATGTTCTGGTAAGTGCAAACAAGATGATGACCGAGCACTGAAAATTAATGAGCCCACTTAGAATATTACATTTCATGTTTGTTTAGTCATTTTTAAGAATTCATGTCAGAATCCATCCAATGTTTGTCAAGCATCTGATTAGACCATACAGTAGATATTTTGACTCAGACTCATTTCATTGTTATTCAGCTACACACTGGTGCAATTGGATTGTAATCTAAACGTGAGGATAAAAAAAATATTAAGACCTAAGAACCGCACCACTAAAAGTTCACCTGCCAAGAAACGTCAAATGCACATATTTTTTTATTTACACCTTTCATTCGCATCGCAACACGGAAGTGCTATTTTGTTGACCAATCAACAGACTGCAATGTTTTCCGGTCCACCAATACACAAGAAATTATGCAAATAAAGCTCTCCTCTTAAATACATTCATCACACATTCTGGTAGACTATAAAAAATAAGGTGCATTGTGTTTGTAATTTAAGCATCATTGTGCACTTATGAAATAAAAGCACTATAGCGTACACTTCCTGTAAGATTGTAATTGTGTTGTCCCTCCTTTCTCCATGCAGCTGGACAAGCAGAACCGTGCCAAGATCACCGACCTGGGCTTCTGTAAACCAGAGGCCATGATGTCCGGCAGCATTGTCGGAACCCCCATCCACATGGCACCGGAGCTGTTTACAGGTATCATCATTCAGTGGTCGCAATGTCCCCGAATGCATCACGAAGCCTAACTAAGCAGCCCGGCTCTGATGACAACAGCTCCTCCTCACTGTGACTCCTCCTCACAGGAAAGTATGACAACTCTGTCGACGTCTATGCCTTCGGGATCCTCTTCTGGTACCTGTGCACCGGTTCCGTTAAACTCCCGGAAGCCTTTGAAAAATGCTCCAGCAAAGACCAACTCTGGAATAATGTTAAAAAAGGTGATGAATCTCTGGTTAGGTACATAGATGCTGTAGTTTGATACTGCGGATAGATAGATTGATAGATACTGTGGCGCCTTGAGGTACAAGTTAAATGTATTCAGTGACCACGCTCATAACTCAGAACAAATCGTCTTTCCCCATTGAAATGAATGGGAATGCCATTAATTCATTCCAGCCTTCCCCCAAAAACAAAAAAAAAATTCCAATCTGTATTTTAATTAGAAAAATAACAATAATGTTGTACTTTATAAAAATATACCGTAATGATATAAATAAATATATTTTAAACAATTTGTGCATCATGATTAATTAATTCACTGTGACGGTCACAACTGCTCTGTAAGTTGCAGTAATAATTAGCGTTTTTTTCAGAAAGGGTAAAGAATATATGGCTGAGTTATGTCAGTGTACATGTGTTGCTTCACCGCTTGTGTTGAACTATCGCTTGCTTAAAGGGTTATCACACCGTGACAACGATGCTGCATCGTTAGCTCTTATATAGCATTCTCCATTGTTTGTTAGCATTAAACTACTGAAGCTTGTGGTTGTTTTAAATACACAATGTGTGATTCTATTTGTTTTACGTTGAGTTCGACAGTAAACTTCAACTGGGAGTGGAAAAAAACAGCTTGAAGCCCTCTTTTTAAAAAAAAAACAAAAAAAAAAATGGTTACTATCTGCCAAACGAAAGGTGCCTGTTTTGGTCACTCACATGTATCCGTGCGGCCTGCAGGTGCCCGACCCGAGCGCTTACCCTCCTTCGACGAGGAGTGCTGGCAGCTGATGGAGGCCTGCTGGAACGGCGACCCTTCCCAGAGGCCCCTGCTCGGTATCGTGGAGCCCGGCCTGCAAAGCATCATGGTCCGCCTGTGCAACTACGATTCGGAGCAGAAAAGCAGCAGCCTGGAGGACTCGAACTGAAAACACTCCTGACGAACTAACGCGCATGTCACAGGGATCGTGGTCATCAAAAGTATTTTTGTCGTATTTATGAACGGATGCTCGATGGCCACCATTTGTGACCGATGACGTTGTCCTTCTTATTCACATGTGTAATTTATGAGGGGATACAGATGTTTGCAAAGTTGTTTTATTATTTGTATAGAAGTCCTACACTTTGACATGCTAACTGCCACTCATTCACAGAAAATGTTACTAGATGCAACTTTTAAATGTTGTCCGTTAAAAGTATCGTGAGCAAAAAAAAAAAAAAAAAAAAGACTTAAAATATACATTTTAGATTGTATTTAATGTCTGCATCTACACAAACACCTTTTTTTTTTTAAATAAAAGGATCTGTTACAACAAGTCAGCTGTTATTGGCATTGAAATAATTTTCCAGGCTTTGTCATGTGAAGACCAACATTCAACAGACTTTTTTTGTCCATGTTTTCCACTGGAACAAATGAATATACTGCAAGTGTTACTCTTTTCCCTGCATTTCTTTTCTGTTAGGCTCCCTCACGCTATTTCTTATTTGTTGATGTAAATGGTTATGGTGCAAAAAAGAAAAGAAAAGAAAAAGAAAGAAGGCCCGTTTGAAGAGGACGTCAGAAGCAGCTACATGTGTAGGATGTATGTGGTCGGGGGTCAGAGGTGACTTGAGCCAAGTCTGTGAGAATCTGACCTCAGGATCAAAGGTGAAATCGCTCTGGAGAGGGGGAAAAAAAAGAAAATTAGGACTGCTGTCTTGTCGCATAGGTGCTCACTAGAAAAAAACAAGTTATTTAATGATTCCTGGGCTCTGTTAATCCAATTTTTTAAACACACAAGACTCAACGTCCACACTATTTGTGAATGTGTGGGAATTTTAAGTGCAACCAAAAGAAAAACTCATTACGATGGCTTATAGACAGAATTTTCACTCTGCAAAACAAAAAAAATCTAATTTAAAGTATCAACAACATTGCAGGCCTGCAGCAATTATTCATTCATTCATTCATCTTCCGTTCCGCTTCTTCTCACTAGGGTCGCCGATCCCAGCAATCTTCGGGCGAGAGGCGGGGTACACCCTGAACTGGTTGCCAGCCAATCACAGGGCACATACAAACAAACAACCATTTGCACTCACATTCACACCTACGGGCAATTTATAGAGTTGTCAATTAGCATACCATGCATGTTCTTGGGATGTGGGAGGAAACCGGAGTGCCCGGAGAAAATACACCCAAACTCCACACAGGCGGTCCCCGGTCCTCAGAACTGTGAGGCTGACCAGTCGGCTACCGTGCCGGCACTTTATTTCATCCATCCATCCATTTTCTGAGCCGCTTCTCCTCACTAGGGTCGCGGGCGTGCTGGAGCCTATCCCAGCTGTCATCGGGCAGGAGGCGGGGTACACCCTGAACTGGTTGCCAGCCAATCGCAGGGCACATAGACACAAACAACCATTCGCACTCACAGTCATGCCTACGGGCAATTTAGAGTCTCCAATGAATGCATGTTTTTGGGATGTGGGAGGAAACCGGAGTGCCCGGAGAAAACCCACGCAGGCACGGGGAGAACATGCAACCTCCACACAGGCGGGGACGGGGATTGAACCCCGCACCTCAGGGTGACGCTCTAACCAGTCGTCCACCGTGCCGCCCACTTTATTTCATGCGTTTGATAATTTTGCGCTAAAAACACAATTTCAGTACAATAAGCAGATGACATAAAGGAGTTTAATATTTGTCAGATTATCAGATTTAAAAAATTTAAAAAAGACAGAACTTTTAGTTTATTTTGAGAGCCTTACCACAAGCAAATGGCCAATTTAAACTGCTATGTACTGTATGGTGTACATATAAATGATGTCAATACTCTCGTAATAAACAATAACCCAACTGTATTCGAAACTAAAGTACGCTGTAATTACACACTACAAACAAACTATAGAATAAATGTATTGCTAAATGAATACCAGACCGTGTCAATTAATTGAGCAATTATTGTTTCTTGTTAAAGTCGTTGCGGCGTGTCTGCATCCGTCTGGTTCCTAACGTCACAAGTGTCAGCTGTTCAAGAGGCTAATCAGTTTCTCATTTTGTTTCATCGTGTCAATTTGTAGAAATGCTTTGATGAGCACCAAAGCCAGCCTTTGCTAGCGGAGGGCAGCTGATGCTGACCGACGCACGGCACGTCATGGAGCATCGCCATTCGACCTAATCGCATCACGCTGTGTAGCCAATTGCTTCGGCTGGCCTCCCGGCACGCTGCGAGCAAACGAGCCCAGGCACGAACTTCTGACTCGTTTATGTCCTTAGTTAGAAGATCGGCGATCATTTTTGGCCGAGGACATGCGGCACGGGTCGTGGGCCTCTCTGACCTCTGACCTTCATTTTCAAGTCGACAGTCGACAATTAGGGCGGGTCGCCAGCCAATCGTAGGGCACGTACATTGTCATTTTGACCTGACAGTAGTCAATTACGAAAATGATCTGTGAAAAAAAAAAAAATAATAAATCATCGTCATCCCTCCGCGGCCACATCTGGTGCCTCCAATTTGATATCGAAGAAAACTCCATGCCCGAGGGAAAACAGCTAATCAGAGACAGAAGGCGTGACTGGACGAGAGGTCAGTCATTTGATGCGCACTCGTGGACACACCCCCGCGACCTCGCAAAACATTTTAACCTCACACTGATAACATTTAATGTTATATGAACTCTTCATGATGAAGAAGATGCTTTCGTGGGGTTACAAGTTAACAGGTCAGCACAAGGCCACAGAAGCTCGCCTGCCATGAGTGCACTGTTTTGAAATCCGAAATTGTTTTGAAACTCTAACCCTGTTTTGAAAGCCTACTTTGAAACATTAACCCTGTTTTGAAACCCTACTTTGAAACACTAACCCTGATTTGAAACCCGACTTTGAAACTCTAACCCTGTTTTGAAACCCGACTTTGAAACTCTAATCCTGTTTTGAAACCCTACTTTAAAACCCTAACACTGATTTGAAACCCGACTTTGAAACTCTAACCCTGTTTTGAAACCCGACTTTGAAACTCTAATCCTGTTTTGAAACCCTACTTCGAAAGCCTAAAGATCTCTTTAGACTGTAATTTGAAACCCTAACTCTGTTTTGAAACCCTACTTTAAAACCCTAACACTGATTTGAAACCCGACTTTGAAACTCTAACCCTGTTTTGAAAGCCTACTTTGAAACATTAACCCTGTTTTGAAACCCTACTTTGAAACACTAACCCTGATTTGAAACCCGACTTTGAAACTCTAACCCTGTTTTGAAACCCGACTTTGAAACTCTAATCCTGTTTTGAAACCCTACTTTAAAACCCTAACACTGATTTGAAACCCGACTTTGAAACTCTAACCCTGTTTTGAAACCCGACTTTGAAACTCTAATCCTGTTTTGAAACCCTACTTTGAAACTCTAACCCTGTTTTTAAACCCGACTTTGAAATGCCAAACCCTATTTTAAAACCGTATTTTGAAACCCTAACCCTGTTTTGAAACCCTACTTCGAAGGCCTAAAGATCTCTTTAAACTGTAATTTGAAACCCTAACTCTGTTTTGAATTCTTAATTTGAAACCTTAACCCTGTTTTGAAACCATAGCCCCGTTTTAAAACCCTACTTTGAAAACTTAACCCTGATATGAAACCATACTTTGAGACCCTAACCCTGTTTTGAAACCCTACTTTGAAACTCTAACACTAATTTGAAACCCTAACACTGTTTTGAAATCTGATTTTGAAAACCTACTTTGAAACTCTAACGCTGGTTTGAAACCCTACTTTGAAACCCTAACCCTGTTTTGAAACCCTACTTTGAAACCCGAACCTTGATTTAAAACCCTACTTTGAAACCTTAACCCTCTTTATACCCCAATTTGAAACCCTAACCCTGGTTTTCAACCCTACTTTGAAACCTTAATCCTGTTTCAAAACCCTAATTTGAAACCCTAACCCTGATTTGAAACCCTACTTTGATACCCTAACCATGTTTTGAAACCCTAACCCTGTTTTAAAATCTGACTTTGAAACCCTAACCCTGATTTGAAACCCTACTTTCAAACACTAACCTTTTCAAAACCCTACTTTCAAACACTAACCCTTTTTTTAAACCCTAGCCCTGCTTTGAAATCCTAAAGTTCTCTTTAAACCGCAATTTGAAACCCTAACCCTGTTTTGAAGCCCTATATTGTAAACCTACTTTGAAACCCTAACCTTTTTAGGAAAACTCGACTTTGAAACTGTAACCCTGATTTGAAACCCCAACCCTGTTTTGAAACCCTACTTTGAAACCCTAAAGTTCTCTTTATACCTCAATTTGAAACCATAACCCTGTTTTGAAACCCTATTTTCAAACACGAACCTTTTCAAAACCCTACTTTCAAACACTAACCCTTTTTTTAAACCCTAACCCTGCTTTGAAACCCTAAAGTTCTCTTTAAACCGCAATTTGAAACCCTAACCCTGTTTTGAAGCCCTATTTTGTAAACCTACTTTGAAACCCTAACCCTGATTTGAAACTCCAACCCTGTTTTGAAACCCTAAAGTTCTCTTTATACCTCAATTTGAAACCATAACCCTGTTTTGAAACCCTATTTTTAAAACCTACTTTGAAACCATAACCTTTTCAAAACCCTACTTTGGAACCCTAACCCTGATTTGAAACCCTACTTTGAAACCCTAACCCGGTTTTGAAACCCTACTTTGAAACACTAACCATTTTTTCAAACCGTACCTTGTTTTGAAACCCTACTTTGAAATCCTAAAGCTCTCTATAAACCTTAATTTGAAACCGTAACCGATTTGAAACCCTACTTTGAAACCCTAACACTGTTTTAAAAGCCAACTTTGAAACCCTAACCCTTATTTGAAACCCTACTTTGAAACTCTAACCCTGTTTTGTAACCCTACTTTGAAACCCTAACACTGTTTTAAGAGCCAATTTGAAATCCTAACCCTGATTTGAAACCCTACTTTGAAACTCTAACACTGTTTTGAAACCAGATTTTGAAAACCTACTTTAAAAATCTAACTCCTGGTTTGAAACCCTACTTTGAAACTCTAACACTGTTTTGAAACCAGATTTTGAAAACCTACTTTAAAAATCTAACTCCTGGTTTGAAACCCTACTTTGAAACCTTAACCCTGTTTCAAAGCCCTAATTTGAAACCCTAACCCTGTTTTTATACCCCAACTCTGTTTTGAAATCTTAATTTGAAGCCCTAACCCTGTTTTGAAATCCTATTTTGAAACCATAGCGCTGTTTTAAAACCCAACTTTGAAACCTTAACCCTCTTTATACCCCAATTTGAAACCCTAACCCTGGTTTGCAACACTACTTTGAAACCTTAATCCTGTTTCAAAACCCTAACCCTGTTTTAAAATCTGACTTTGATAGCCTAACCATGTTTCGAAACCCTAACCCTGTTTTAAAATCTGACTTTGAAACCCTAACCCATTTGAAACCCTACTTTGAAACCCTAACCTTTTTCTAAAACTCGATTTTGAAACTGTAACCCTGATTTGAAACCCCAACCCTGTTTTGAAACCCTACTTTGAAACCCTAAAGTTCTCTTTATACCTCAATTTGAAACCATAACCCTGTTTTGAAACCCTATTTTTAAAACCTACTTTGAAACCATAACCTTTTCAAAACCCTACTTTGGAACCCTAACCCTGATTTGAAACCCTACTTTGAAACCCTAACCCGGTTTTGAAACCCTACTTTGAAACACTAACCCTTTTTTCAAACCGTACCTTGTTTTGAAACCCTACTTTGAAATCCTAAAGCTCTCTATAAACCTTAATTTGAAACCGTAACCGATTTAAACCCTACTTTGAAACCCTAACACTGTTTTAAAAGCCAACTTTGAAACCCTAACCCTTATTTGAAACCCTACTTCAAAACTCTAACCCTGTTTTGTAATGCTACTTTGAAACCCTAACACTGTTTTAAGAGCCAACTTTGAAATCCTAACCCTGATTTGAAACCCTACTTTGAAACTCTAACAGTGTTTTGAAACCCGATTTTGAAAACCTACTTTAAAAATCTAACTCCTGGTTTGAAACCCTACTTTGAAACCTTAACCCTGTTTCAAACCCCTAATTTGAAACCCTAACCCTGTTTTTATACCCCAACTCTGTTTTGAAATCTTAATTTGAAGCCCTAACCCTGTTTTGAAATCCTATTTTGAAACCACAGCGCTGTTTTAAAACCCAACTTTGAAACCTTAACCCTCTTTATACCCCAATTTGAAACCCTAACCCTGGTTTGCAACCCTACTTTGAAACCTTAATCCTGTTTCAAAACCCTAATTTGAAACCCTAACCTTTGATAGCCTAACCCTGTCTTAAAATCTGACTTTGAAACCCTAACCCTGATTTGAAACCCTACTTTCAAACACCAACCTTTTCAAAACCCTACTTTGAAACACTAACCCTTTTTTTAAACCCTAACCCTGCTTTGAAACCCTAAAGTTCTCTTTAAAACACAATTTGAAATCCTAACCCTGTTTTGAAGCCCTATTTTGTAAACCTACTTTGAAACCCTAACCCTGATTTGAAACCCTACTTTGAAACCCTAACCTTTTTTTAAAACTCGACTTTGAAACTGTAACCCTGATTTGAAACCCCAACCCTGTTTTGAAACCCTAAAGTTCTCTTTATACCTCAATTTGAAACCATAACCCTGTTTTGAAACCCTATTTTTAAAACCTACTTTGAAACCATAACCTTTTCAAAACCCTACTTTGGAACCCTAACCCTGTTTTGAAATCCTACTTTGAAACCCCAAAGGTCTCTCTATACCTCAATTTGAAACCCTATTTTTAAAACCTACTTTGAAACCATAACCTTTTCAAAACCCTACTTTGGAACCCTAACCCTGGTTTGAAACCCTATTTTGAAACCTTAATCCTGTTTCAAAACCCTAATTTCAAACCCTAACCCTGATTTGAAACCCTACTTTGATAGCCTAACCATGTTTCGAAACCCTAACCCTGTTTTAAAATCTGACTTTGAAACCCTAACCCTGGTTTGCAACCCTACTTTGAAGATACTCCTCGAGTGTGAGACAGAAGCTCGTTCAACTTGTTTAAATGCTAAGCAATCATCTTTTGGCCATTCTTTATAATGCAGCATGGTCCACTTTTTGAAGGAAATATGTGAGAATACAAACAAGACAGAACACCTGCAAGTTATTTTAATGGTTCAGCAATGGAAACACATTTCAAAGTCCACAGTTGGTCAACAGGGCAAATAGTAGATACAAAGAGAGACATTCCTACAATCATGTCAAGTATACATATTTACTTTCATTTACAGTCCATACTGTACAGTAAAAACAGATTACACTGCACATATTCATGATTTGAATTATTTTACAAAAGACAAATGCGCCACAGCTACTCTATAAGAACACAGCTGTTAATTCATGGACGGAAATGCGTCCTACCGTTGGATGAAAAACAAAAAGAGAGCGCTTCAAGTCCATAAAAATGTGCTCACGTCGATTTTCAAAATGACAAAAAAAAAAAAAAGCATCAAGTCCTTTTCTTTAGGTGTACGTACACATGCAGAAGTGTGCCCTTGTTGACATGAACCATTGACGGTGGGGTGGAAACCACACACACACACACACACACACACACACACACACACACACACACACACACACACAGGACAGCTGTAATGACCTTCACTTGATTGTTGGTGCTGCTTGTACACGCACACGCACACTCGTGCACACACACATTTCAAACACGCAGTCCAAATTAATCAGCAAGTCATTTCAGATGAAAGTTCCCTGAATGTTCGCAAGCCTACGCACACAGAGGCATGACAACTTTATTGTTCCACAGATGTACGCTACAAAAAAAAGTACAAAATTAAAAAAATAAAGGAAAGCAGGGCAGCAAATGAAACAAAAAGTGCATTCTTAAAAATTCAAGTATATAAACAAAACAATTTATTTCAAGGGAGATACGTTATGTTCTGTCAGTGTGCTTGAGCCTGAGGTTTGGCACACATACACACTCACATATAATGAACTACTGTGAACTACGGTGGGCTAAACTCCATTTTTTTTTTTAACATTTTAAATTTAAGCGCAGAAATAAATAGAGAAAATGAATATCTTACAGATGAATACTGGTCTAAATAGAGGTTTGGTTTCAATGTTCACATATATAGCACTTTTCCTGCATCGTCAGTGCAACAACTAGGCCAACTCCCATTTCCAAAATGGCCACACCCATGAAACCAGGCTTCACCTCGCACAAAATCATCCCAGAAAGTGAGGTTCAGAGATTGACAGAAACTTTAGAAAGTGAGTAGTGCTTAAGCTTGGGTGCCAGTGCATCTAAGTGAATGTTAATTATCATCTTTCATGAAATATTGATGGATTTGACAGATGTTTCGAATAACTAAAACATGAGCACAACCACAATTTCTGTAAAATCAAGTATACAGAAGAAGTAATCATTGCCATTTAAATCGCAAAGCTATAAATCACCGACATTTTAATTGCAGCCATAATATTTAAATCACTCTCCTGCAAAATGACAAAAATGGAGTTATCCCACCCTAGTTCTCAGTGGCTGAACTGTACAATACACACACACAGACAAACTCCACGTTTCAAACCCCCCCCCCGCCCCCCCAAAAATTATAAAAAAATAAAAAATAAAGGGGAAGTCCCAGCAAACGAGGAAGGAGGCTCTATGACCTGCAAAGACACACCCCTCGGTCATCGTGCTCACATGGCGGTGTTGCAGTGGCTGCTGGGAGAAAAACAAGACGGTGGAGGAAGAGCAGCAACACAAAGAAAAACCAAAACAAGGAACAATGAAACACACACATACACAAACAGAGGCGGTGGTTGGGGATGACAGATGCTTAAAGGAAGAAGCAATCAGAAGATCCTGATCAGTCTGCATGAGGATCGCCACTTCAGGGGATAAAATTAAAGAATAAAAATCTTGATGTGATATTTTGGCAAAGGCAGGGGAGACAGAGAAAGTGAGATTAGTATTGTCAGTGTCTACTGAGATGATGATGATGCTCTCTTTATCATCCACCGCATGTGAAATACTGTCATTCTTAATTCCTCTTTGGTATTGGTAGGGATTAAGATTTGAAGTCCTTTTAAATATTTAGAACAATTTAAGAGGTCAAACTCAGGCTGGGCTCTGTCTTTGTTTGAATAAACATTAAATATACACCACTAGGACAGACGTATTGGGACAACTGGTCATCATACGCACAGGAAGTGAACAAAGCGAGAATAAAGCGTTCTGGATTTTATCGCTACGCGTGTGTGTAAATACACAAATGCAATAGTGTGTGTGCGTGTGTGTGTATGCATTTGCTCTGTTGTTTTATAATGTACAGCACTTCGTACAGCTCTTCTCATCTGTGGTCATTTACCACAGATGAGAAGAGCTCTACAAAGTTTTGAATGATCGATTGATTGACAAAATGTCTTAGTGAGATGAAGAATTAACATTGCGAGGGGAACTGAAGATTCTAACCTAAGACCAATCCATTCGTTAAGAGGTTTGTCTCAATACTTTTGTCCATATAGCGTAACAGAATGTGGAACATGAGGCATAGGACAACACTGACTAAAGACGGTAACACAAGTTGTAGTCAGACAGAGAGAAACACTTAAACGTGACAATAAGACACTTTTAATAAATGCTTGTGATGCGGATACTCACTCTGATCCAGATGAGTCACCGTCCACCGTTCCTGCCTTGATGCTCACAGCCATGCCGTTCATCTGCTCGGGCAGGCTGGCCTTGGCGGCGCCAGCCTGTCGCTCGCTGCAGGACGAGCCGTGTGGGGAGGCCGAGCCGCGAGGGGATGCCGAACCCGGGGCGCCGTCACACAGTTCCTTGTGGATGCGGTTGAATCCGTTCCTCTCTATGATCGGGGAGAGCTGCTTCTTCTTTAAAATGCCTGTGTGCCACACAATAATCACCGGATGTAACACCGCCTATTACAAAATCCCTTTCAGGAGAAGCATAACCGTAACAAACTACAAAACGTTTTTCAGCAGCTATTTCCCACCGCAGAACAAATACAAACTGCATCTAAGTCGGAATGAATGAGGTCACTCATCAAAACAACAAAATATCGGTAAATTTGGCATCATCTGCGGCACGGTTGAGGACTGGTTCGAGCATCTGCCTCACAGTTCTGAGGACCGGAGTTCAATCCCCGGCCCCGCCTGTGTGGAGTTTGCATGTTCTCCCCGTGCCTGCGTGGGTTTTCTCCGGGCCCTCCGGTTTCCTCCCACATCCCAAAAACATTCATGGTAGGTTAATTGACAACTCTAAATTGCCCGTAGGTGTATCTGTGAGTGCGAATGGTTGTTTGTTTGTAAGTGCCCTGCGATTGGCTGGCAACCAGTTTGGGGTGTACCCCGCTTCCTGCCCGATGATAGCTGGGATAGGCTCTAGCACGCCCGCCACCCTAGTGAGGAGAAGGGCGCAGAAAATGAATGGATGGATGGATGGATACTCACAAATTCAACAATTGCATTTTTTTTTTAAAAAGGTGAACCTATGCCACTAGATAGTGCCAAATCCTTGTCTAATAGACAAGTAGTACATTGGCGTCAAAGAACTTTGCTGGAGTGATACATTATTTTATTTTATTTTTTTCATAGATCTTGACTGAGCGGTATCCTTTACATGTTGAGGAGGAGGTAAGATTAGGCTCAGTTGTTAGTGAAATGAGTCTCCGCCGGATGTGCATGTACACGTTCACTTCCGATGAACTTTGTCAAAATCAAGTTATCTGTAGAAACCAACTATTAAGGGTATTTAAGGGTAATGTTGTAAGATGAGTTCGAAATGATGTTAAACTTTTTGGGGATCACAGTTTGTGATATATTTACGGTTCAAACTATTAACACATTTTGGGGGGGCGTCAGTTACTTCTTGTTTTTCGCTATTCGCGTCAGGGCTCGGGCCCTTCTGTGGCAGTAAATTTTGGCAACGCTTACCACAAAGATATTGTTGTGCTGAATTTAAATCATTGATGTAGGTAAGAAAAAAAACTAGTGCTAAGCACGGACCCTTGGGGCACACCAGATATCACCTTGATATCTTGGTCTGAATTGTCATAGATTGCTTCTGCTCGTACAGGTACATTAATCTACACAAAATAAAATAATTATATACACTATTATTCCAAAGCAGTTGAATATAATTTTCAAAATCACCATACAACATTATAATGCAACATTTGTTTTAAAAAGTGAATGGCTTACAGAGGATTTGATGATGAAAAAATGCGCTGGAACATGCATGCATGCATGTGAGGCGAAGACTCTCCGTGACTTCCACTAACAAGTCAGACTAAACTTAGCTCCTCCTCGACATACAAAGATCTGTCTCTCAATTGAGATGCATCACTTCAACATATGACAAAGATTCTTATTTACACAGGGCTTTGGCGACATCTTGTGGAATTGCCACAAAAAAAAAAAAAAAAAGGTTAATTCATGAATAATGAACTGTAAATATGCAGGGGGGTACTGTATGCCTGAAACCATTTCAGGCATTTACCTTTGTGGGGGTGGGCATGTAGGTTGGGCATGTGGGGTAGCAGTACCGTCACCGTGTCGAGCCTGCGCTCATCTGATGACTTGGGATTCATCTCGAGTCTGTCAGCATCTGTGAGGTCTCCATCACTCACTGCTGCTGGCCAGTACAGTCTACTGTCTACATGTAAATATAAAACATATTGTCATCAGGTGTACCTAATGTTTTGGCCAGTGAGTCATTAGACACTTGATGCTGCACATGAGAAGACAACTGATTGTACCGGGCGCTGGAGGCTGTCTGGCTCCATTGGATGCCAAGTTTTCCCAGCATTCCTCAGGTGGTAGGGGACCCTCCTCGTCCTCGCTGTCAGATGAGTGCGTGGAGGCGTATGAGCCGCTCTGGTCGTCCTCCAGGGACAGGTCGCTGTCTGAGTCGCTGTCACGGTCTGCGCACAGGCGAGAGTGAGAGGTCAATGCGGGAAAAGAATGAAGAAGAAAAGAAGGGGGGGAAAAAAAAAAAAAAAAAAAAGGTTCTGCTTAGCTTACCGTCGCCCACGCGCTCGTTGGTTTCATGGAAGAACGACGTGTGGTCGTTGAGGGCGATGTGGGCCTGGCTGGTGCTCAGGCCGTCGTCCCTGCAAAGACACAAGAGCTGTAAAAGTGCTCCTCATGCGGCTAACAACGCCACCTCATCATGCCTGCCCTTGAGTTCTTACCTGAGGACAAAGGGCACGAAGCTGTGCTGACTCTTGCAGCTCTGCATGGTGCCGTTCAGAGAAACGCTGGACTCCCCAAAGGGAAGATGGTATAACTTGCCGTCCATGTAGTTGGTGTTGCATTTGTAGCCCTGGAAAAGTAGAGATGATAGCTTATGGCGTTCTGTGGTTCTGTTGTGCAATTTGTTGTCTAATTTAAGTTTTTTTTAAGTCCTGTGTATTTTTAGATAATGGCACTGTTTTCCGAAATACCACTCTTAAATCCAGGACACAACAAATCTAATGACCTCAGTCCAAAATAGCACAATATTACAATATAAGGCTCATAATGCACAAAGTATATCGAACTACTTTGACTTTTTAAATGATCATAATTTATTTTCTTTGAAATTATTTTGATGTACTGTACTACATCTGCAGCTTAAGGTCATTCAACTGTATTGTTTATTATGCACACAATGCGTTTCACATGTATCATATAATATTTAGAATGGCAGACCACATACTTATGACCATATATAATACTCACTTATATGTAAAATTGAATGTGATTTCTGTTAAGACTGCTACTTGATAACACAATTTCCTGAATTAATGTCCCTAACCCAGGGTGCCGTGGCACCCTTGTGCACCATGAGAGCAGTAGGGGTACTGTAGTAAATTATCCAGAGGTCTGGGGCCTCATTTATCAACCATGCATAAAAAGAGATTCAAAAAGTCAAAAATGTTGACTGTGTGTAGGTACAAAAAAAAAAAAAAAGAACATCTGTATTTATCAAGCGTGCAGACACCTGTCGTACGCACACCAGTAAGTAATGTGTGTTGCTTTATCCCTCCTGTTCTAAACTGCCACACTCGCGCATGTTTAGCCTCATTTAAACTGAGAAACAATACAACCAGTAAACCAATCACACTGCAGTTAAATAAAAAGCTGATTTGAGGTTTTTGCTAAACATTTATTTAGACGTGTGTGGGTTGAAATTGCTTAACTCTGTGACCCGGCGGGTGCGTTCTATTTGTGGTTTCACTGCTCTAGGTTTGTATGTATGCATGGTCAGAGCTGTGCATAAATTTACGCACGTTCCTATGCACTAGTCCAACTTGAATATTCCCATACTTTACGAGGCAAGGTTCGTACGCATGCTTTACACACACTAAATAAATGAGGCCCCTAGAGCTTGTGACGTGCTTTCATGGAGGCTCCTGACACGGGACCGTGTGAGTTTGTGGCGAAGGACTCACCGATGATTTGGATTTGATCATGTGATCGGGGTGTTTGCGTCCACAGCAATACTTCATGGCGTTCCTAGCCTCTTTATTGAACACAATGCGGAAGAAGAAGATGAAGGGACCCTGGATGACAACAGAAGCGAAGTTTAAAGAACCAATAATAATAATAAAGACTACAGTAACATTATTTTGAGAGGATTAAGTGGGCGCACCTGCACACAGTTGAAGCCAGCAAACAAGTAATGGAAGATGATCATGTCACTGTTGACAGAGAGCAAAGCCAGGAAGCATGTGACTGAAACCAAGAAGAGGACACCACCTGCTGTCTTCAGCCCCGAACTGCACAAGACAAAAGACATTTCAATCAGGGGTGACTATTGTCAGGTGTCAGTAGAATGGTCTGACACTCACACACGAGGCTCCTTCTTCTCCACGCTTTGGCGTCTCGTTGAGCATGACGCTCTGGATGACAGGATGTACAGGAAGACGTTCACCTGCGCACACAAACATCAAACGTCATCACTGCTTGTTCTGGACAATAAAGTAGAAGAATCTACAGAGACTGACCGACACCACCATGGCGATGGGTCCAGCGAAGCTCCAGATGAGAGTGTCGTACATGGACAGCCAGCAGAAGTCTGGGTTGCCGTAGCCTTCAGGGTCCAATCCCACCGCCAAACCTACACGCCAAACCCATAAGTCTATTTAGTCCAACGATGTGTGTGACTGTGGCCCATTAAAGCAAATAAAGTACAATCGACTTCTTTTTTCTTCCAAAACTGATGTTTTTTTTTTAATTTTTTTATTTTTATTTTAACAAAAAATCTGTACAAAAATTGCAATTTTTCTTCTCTTTAACCTGTTTTACAAGGATTTTTTTCATTGGATGTACAGTACGTGATTTTGGCATGTCCCACAAACTGCTTTCCTAACTACAGTGTGTGTCATAAGTGGTTAAATGATACTAAATACTTTTTTTTGATCATGAATATTCTATTTTTACAATCACAATGAACATTTTTGCATCTATCCCTGAAATTGCTGTCCACCCTGCCATTATGGGGTAACTGCCCCTTTAATAAACCATCTGATGTTTTCAGTGACATTACTATCAGCATTTTGTCGTTCTTCAGTGGAGGCGGAAACAATGACTTGATGCGGACTAAATATTTACACTTCTGCTTTGTAAATCTTATGTGAGTAGATGATGCCATCAAGCTCAACATGTCCACTCTGTCATAGTGAAATGTCAATTGATATAAAAAGATATATAGATATATAAGATTTGATACGGATACTGATTAATAGTGGTCAAGGAGGCCGATAACTGATATTTGGAGCCGATATTCATCTGCAGTAAAAGGAAAAATATTAGTCACAATTTTAATTTTAAATTAATTAAAATCTCACGCAGCAGCAGCCTCTGAGAGATTAATTAAATTTCATTTTAATTTTGACTAATAGAAACTCCAACACTTTACTTCGTTTAATGCCTTTAAGCATACATTTAACAGAGACTTTTAGATTTGCAACACGTTAAAAGTTTTTTCTTTTTTTTTTTTTTTTTAGACAATAGACATCCTTGCACCATATGGTGATATTGGCTCATCATCACAATCAAACAGGGGCAATTGTGTATATGTAATAATATGATGGATGAGTTGTAGTGATGAGGGAAACCATAACTACAAAATGGCCCGCGACGGAAATTTGTTTGACACCGCTGATGTTGATGAATTTTCTGATAATATCTGGGTTTGGACCTGTGATGAAGGCGGGTACTCCCCAGCCAATCAGATAGTAGAATCTCATGGGACCGTAGTTGATGTCTCGCACTTCGCTGATCATGCGGTAGACGTGGAGGCCCTCCAGGAAAAGCCACGAGAACGTGCATAGGTAGAAGAAGTGCAGGAGGATGGCGATGACTGTGCACAAAAACTGCAACAGGAGAAGCAGATTTTTTTTAAATCCAACTCAAGACTTTACTGGACAAACAGAAAAAAAAAAAAAAAAAAAACCTCAAGGTGCTCACTGGATTGTCGGCCTGGTTGATTCCCAGGATGAAGACGAGCTCGGAGAGAAAGAGGGCTGTGGCGCCGTTGTTCATGATGCTGGTCTTGTTGCACTGCATGGCTCTCAGACACAGGAGGAAGACGGCGGTGAGGAAGAGGAAGCCCAGGGTGACGCCAACCGTGCTCCACGACAAGATTTTGATGGGCAGGATCTCACCGTTCTAATGCATACAACATGCAGACATGCACACATTTCATTTTATCAGAAAATCTTCAGTGACAAACAATGAATCATCACTATCATCATCATGAAATTGTCCCCGAAG
Source organism: Phycodurus eques (assembly GCF_024500275.1). NCBI lineage: Eukaryota > Metazoa > Chordata > Actinopteri > Syngnathiformes > Syngnathidae > Phycodurus > Phycodurus eques. The sequence goes on along the minus strand of NC_084534.1, from coordinate 22,019,316 downwards.
GACTTTTCATTTGCAAAAGGAACACTGGCAAGTTGAACTGCATTCTACAGGCGGTGAAAAGCTAATTTAGCTCACTTCATCGGCTCGTTTGCATGCTTACCTCCCTCCTGGAGATGTCCATGAGCACGGCGAAGCTTGTCATGTGATAACACTGACAGCTGATGTGAGTGTTGTTCCGAAAGACCACCTCGCATCCCTTCGCTGACCAGCCGCCCATTACGCCTCTAAAATAACACACGACAATCAAACATGACAACAACAACAAGAACCTCATCTTCTCTTTGTGTATATGTTTGTGTGTGTGTGTGTGTGCACTCAACAGTATAGTGTGGTTCCAGAAAACGCAGATGGGTTTGGAGCGCTCCTCTGTGGTGACCAGGCGGAACTGCACAGTGATGGGTTTGTCCAGTATGTGCCGCAGCAGCTCGTCATTGTCGTGAACGGTGATGCTCACCACGGGTGTGTTGATCACAGGACGCTTTGGCACGCTGAAAAAAAATTATATATACGCAAAAAAACTAGAAATCCATGCATTTTTTTTTATAGTGCATGTCTTCATTAGGGTCATGGATGAGTTGGAGGCTATCCCAGCTGACTTTGGCCGAGATGCTGCGTACACCCTGGACTGGAGGCCAGCTAATCGCAGAGCACATTTAGACAATCAAACATTCACACTGATGTTCATAGCTATGGTCAATTGACAGTCTTCAATTAACCTAATATGAATGTTTTTTTGAAATGTGCAAGGAAATCGCAGTTTCGGAGAAAACCCTCGCAAGCATCGGGAAAAGATGCAAACTTTTCTTACCGGAGACTTCTCTTGTCGGGGTCGTAGCTCTCCGGTAGCAAAGACGCCAGAGTGTGGAAGATGATCACGCTGGCGACGGCGTCCGGCTGGTCGCCATCAGGATGGCGGCGCTTCCTGTTGGCGGAGCGGTTCCTCGGCGAGGATTCTGGGAAAGCGTCCAGGTTCCTGTGGGCCTTGGCGTCCACGGGCAGCTGGAAGACGGAGTCGGGCAGGGTGACGGTGGTCTCAAGGTCGGCCGGACGAGGGCCCCTCAGGGACTGGTATCGTGGGAGTTTGGCCCCGGCAAAATTCATCTTTTTCAGACGGTCCACTGAGATGACTAATTAGGACACAATTAAATAGGTCGTAGATCATGACTCTACATTTCAAAACCAAAAAATCTAAAGACTCCTGTCTGTACCACTTTACTCTCGGTGACTAGCTATTATTATTATTAAACTATCGTGGGTGTGGCTAGGAAAAAAAAACAGAGCTATTATAAAATATGTTAAATATTATTAATATTAATACAATTTAAGTCTTACTCATTATTTTTACATCCAGTATATAAATATGGAGTATATATGTATAAAAACATTTTATTATTTTATATAATCATTATAAATATAATAACTTAGGAATACAACAATAACAATAATTAGTCATTAATAATAATTGTTGTTTCATACACAATGCTAAATATTATTTTTGTCATATTTTTGACAATATTTAAATAAAGAGTAATAATACTTATATAATCATTATATAATGTATAATTTTATAAACTAAGTATCTTCACAACTATGTATAATATACGTAATCAGCACAATTATCTAATAGAACAAACTTTTACAAATATAATACTATGTCAGATTATTTTGAGCAGTATAAAATGTTATTATTCTAATAATAGAATGTAAACACTTTATGTTTCTATTTAATGACGTAATTTACAGAGGCTAACCAATGTGCGGTGTGACGATGGTGAAGGGGCTTAGGTAGGTCTTCCTCATGTTCTGCGCCAGAGTGTTGGCATATTCCTCGTAGTGGCGCAGCAGTGCCGCTGTGCCGCCCTCCTTGTGCTGGATCAGCTCCCAGTGCGGGCGTGTGTCGGGAGACAGGATGGCACTGCCCACGCGGACCAGGTTCTGTGGGGCCAAAGCTAGAGAAGCTCAGGCACCCTCAATGGTGACATTATCCAGCTCATTTGAACTGGCATTATTCAAAAGGATGAAGTGGTGTGTGTGTGTGTGTGTGTGTGCGTGCGTGCGTGCGTGTGTGTGTGTGTGTGTGTGTGTGTGTGTGTGTGTGTGTGTGTGTGTGGTAGCGGTGGTGCTTGTTTGTCACCTCGGTGAAGTGGACGTCCTGCGTGGCGGTGAGGTTGAATCCCTGCTGCTTGCTCTCACGCAGCAGCAGCCTCTGAGTGAGTCCGTAGGCCACTTTCACGTCGCTGCCGTAGTACTTCTCTGTGTGCAAAGTGGCGTTGGCCAACATGGCCGCTGTCTGCTGGACGTGGCCCGAGTCCAGCAGTGATGCATTATGGGAAAATCTTTCAGACTGGGAGCAGAAAAGGCACACATATAGTACATGAAGACATCCATCAAAATGCTTCCCCCCCCCCCCCCCCCAAATATAAACAAGATTATGGGAGACATCAACTTTAAAAGAGTGGTTGATGAATAAGATGACCTTAAGCCAGGGCGAACAAACTTTTGTGCTCAACGGGCATGTTGTAAATGAACAGAGAGGCAAGGTCATTCAGAGATGACATGGAAAAAAAATGTAATGCTAAAATATGCATGTAAAATATTAAAATAATAATAATAGCCATGGTTTGCCCACACTACACATTACACCTAAATGCCATTCTTGCCATAAAACTGAGAAAATGTTGATGGTAACGGTGAAAAAACCAAACAGCATATTAGAATTCTTTTCTCTGTAGTAAAAAAAAAACCTAAAAGCTAACGATTTTTAATGGTATTTGTGGAATCATTTGGAATCAAACTCGCTCGCGTTTATCCCCCAGAAACATAAAAAAATAAAAAAATAATTCCATACTTTTTGTTCCACAGTGACTGTTGTACCTGCTTTACTCTGACCCATAGGGAAGTACTTATTAAGCTAAGGTGCAAATGATAATAACACAAAATCACAGAAGCAGAAAAAGCTATTTAATGTACTCTGATAGGTGGCATGATAAGTATTTAATTTGACAATTTCTTGGAACTTTGTGTCTTGTAATATATTGGAAAGAGTGCAAGAGAGTGATGCATGCATGGTAACATTGAGCTTCCTATTGTTCAATATGACAAATATTTGAACATTTAACATTTGCTTTTCGAGGCAAAGCGAGAGAGAAGCCACACACCAGCGCTCTCAGCTGGCTGAAGGTGACCGACGTGCAATTGAAGAGATTAGGAGGCAGCCAGCCCTTGTGCTCGTCACAGTGGCGAATGGCAGTGCCTGTGAAGGAAAAGGAGGAGGAAGAGGAGGTGTGAGTGTTATTACATGAGGTGGGAAATAGACTGCAGCTTTAAAAAAAGCCTCCGGGCAACCTCCATGCATTGCCATTATTTTATGGTAATCGGAACGTCAGCTGAAAAAACGTCCTACCCAGCGTCCCCTTGGGGCAAGGGACTGCTGCAGGGAGCCCAAACTTGGTCCTGGGCCACCAGATTCCAGCCTGGATTGCCTGAGGGCAGCTGTCATAGATGACTGGCACAGATGGAGCAGCGCGGGGTGAAAATGGAAAAATATTTAGCGCGCCGAACATCAGAAATGGACATGAAGCGGAGTGTAAACGTGGCGGGTTGTTACCATCGCAGCCGTTAGGAGAAACCTCGGCGAAGGGGTTGTCGCAGCGGTCGCAGTGCAGTCCGATCACGCCCGCTTTACACTGACACTGACCGCTCTCGTGCTCGCACGTTCTGGAGAAGGAGCCCACCGGGTAGCAGTCACACAGCAGGCACGTGTCGCTGCCTTCGGGACGGTAGTGATTGTCCTGCAAAGGGCGCAAATTCAGACTGTATATTGTAATTGTTCTGTATGGACACAAAATATTGAGACACCTGACCATTAGGCATACATTACATATATATATACATATTCAAATGATGCTAGTCTCCAAGTGTAGTACTAGTACCACTAGTGGTATGCAAGCTCAGTCGAGGGGTACACTAAAGACTCACTGGCAAGAGCAGTAGAGTTGTATTTAACTTTTTAGTACAGTGGTGCCTTGAGATATGCAATCTCAAAAAAATGAGGAAAAACGTGTTGCTTGAATGGTCTTTTTAAAAAATGAATAATTAAAACAAAAACAGCACTTTTGTCCTTCATGTGCAAGCAAAAATACGCAACACAGTATGACAGGAACGATGGTTGAAAGGAGATTGTTAACTTTGTATTCCTCGCAGCTTCGGCTGACTATATGAACAAAATATTTTATCTATTCACCCACCTTACAGCGACACTCTCCAGTGGTCTTGTTACAGTCGGAATCAAATCCGCGCTCAGTGGGACAGTTACAGGGCCCGCAGGTCTTGTGACCCCACCAACCTCGAGGACAGGGCAAGTCGGTCCTGCAGAGACACAAATACAGTCACGTACTTTAAAGCGCCCTGGCACGCACACAGGCGGATGTTAACGTTGCGTTATGTACTTTTTCTCGCAGTAATGGCCAAAGTAGTTGTGTGGACATTCACATGTGTAACCCCGGGAGGAACTGGTCTTCCTGGTGCACGTGGACTCGTGCTCGCACAGATTGAGCGTGCACGCATCTGTGCAGTTGGTGCCGTAGTAACCTGCAAACATGTAAATGACGCAATACTGTTGCGGGTCATGTGATATATGAATTATTTCAAAAGATTGTGAATTGATGCTAACCAGGGCGACATGTGCACGAGTAGCTGTCCCAGTCGTCGCTGCAGTAGCTGTTAGCGGGACACGGGCTGGAGCTGCAGGGGTCGGGCACATTGCAGCCCAGCTCCACCTTCACCTTCCTGGCCTGACTCAGACTCAGAGCCCCCCCGACACGCAGACCCTGCACAGAGACCGACACATCTTTAACAATAGAGGATGCACTATGAAACGTAACCACAGAGAAGAGTTTTGCAGTTTCAACATTTTCTTTTAAGTCCTTGTAAAGTAAAAATAAATGTTGTGTAAATTTGACACACCACAGAGAAGTTAGGAACCCTGCCATTTTAAATGATTTAAAAAAATTACCAAGTACATAAAATGAGACATCAAAATTGGGAAAAATCAAGCCCAAGATATTGAATAGTTTTGGGATCCTGGAGAAGGAAAGCTTTTAAATGGCCATTTATACTGTAGGGCACAACCATAACGGTAACAAAATGGACGCCACACACTGTGATGTCTCTCAGCCAATCAGTAAAGAAAGGTTAAGCCAATACTGTACAGCAAATGAACAAAGGTTTTGGGACTTGTAGCAGGAATAGGGTTTCCACGTTATGGACAAAGGCATTGGGACATGCAGCAGAAAAAAGTAATTCACAAATTGGCAATTCATTCATATGGAGGTCTGTGGCAATACATTCTTTCGAGGGGTCTCACTTGTATGCAGCCTCGGAAGCCATGCTGAATTTTCCCATCAGACATTGCTAAACCGCCAACACTGACAGCCTTCAGCGTGGACTCCTGCAACTCCCCATCCACCTGCATACTGGCCTGAAACACAGAGACAACATTCAGTGCGGGGTGGCTGAGCAACAAGATTGTCATGAATAAATATTGGCATATTTTCTCACCAGGTAGAGTCCATGGTCTACTGATAGAACAGCTTTATGGTGGCCCGCCGGCCCGCCCAAGCTGCTAATATCCAGCTGCAAATGATGCCAGTCGCCGTCGTTCACCAGCACCTCCTCCACGCGGGACAGCGTGGAGTCCTCCCCCCTGTGCAGGCCCATCAGCACACTCCCACCACGCAGCTGCAGAGGGAGAAAGGTGACGAAAAGGACAGAGGCAGCAGGGAGGGGAGTCAATCAATAACAGAAGAGCACAGAGGAGCAGAAGATTAATTCATTATAATGGATGAGCCCCTTTAAATAGGTGTTTTTGAATAATGATTTCAATATGGAGAGAATCCAGATTTTGTTGGAATTAAATTACAGTTAATTTCATGTTATTGGTTCCAGAGGAATTTCCTCTCATTCCAGCTATTAGGATACATATACATTGTAACCACTTCATTCTGAGTTTTGCCCTCTAAGCGATCTTATTAGCGTTGTTTCCCTCCTAATTAAAACATCCTGATGATATGTAGTTCTATTGCCCTTAGGAATAAACTTGACATTTCTGTGTATTGCAACATGTGAGCAGAAAAACAGCATCTGATGCAACGAGCGGCAAAGAAGAGACTTTTGGTTTGGGTTTCAAAAGTCTTTGTGTTTAAAGCCAAGAGCGGTCTCACCTGCAGAGTGAGGTTGTGCCGCAGGCCGGAGGAGATGTGCAGCAGCATGGCGCCCGCCTGACGGGTGCGCAGCATCAGCTCCACGTGCCACGGGACGGAGGTCGCCGTCGCCAGGTTGTTCCACTGCAACAGGCTGTTGCCCAGGAAACGCTGCGGGTTGGCCATGACTACGGAGAACAACTCATCTTGATATTTGGCGGAACCTCCAAAGGCGAACGCCCCAAAAATCAAACGACACACTGCGGTTGAATAGTTCCGGGGAAGCACATTCAGTTTATGTCTGCCGCAGTGCACAGCAATTCCTCACACCTTTCATATCAGATCATCACGAAAAACAAACACAATCATCTTTTTCCTTGTTTGAAACACGGCAAACACAATTATGCGTGTTGCGCACTCACATGGCCCATTTTGAGCTTCTGTGTGTGTCCTCTCACATTGCTGTAAACCAGAAATCAGCACACAAAAAAAGAGGCTGCGGTGTGTCAGGTGAAACAAAATGGGACACTGGAGAACATGGAAACAGAAACAGAAATGATAACTCATGCGTGTCGTTAGGGCAATTAGTCGCGTTTCATCTATATTTGAGCACCCTGCTTGACACTCATAACTAAAGCTGATGCTGTGGGAAATCATCCATAAAACTTGAAATGTCAAAAATAATAATTTTGTTGATACACTTTCTTCACAATGAATTGCAGTACGCTGTTTTTTTTACTTTAAGTTGCATTTCATTGCACTTATCCTAGTCGGAGTTTGGTACACCATCAGCCTCCAATGCATTGATAAATGCATGTTGAGGTTATTATGTTTTTGTGATTTTGTCCTGGCTTTTTGTGTTTTGGTTGTTGATGAGGATTGCTCATTGTTAATACAATTCAATTCATCTTTGGAAGACTTCATATTGCATTCCATTTAAGGTCTTACAATAAGTACATTTCTATCATTTGTGGTTAGAATCACTTTAAATGCTTCCTTTGGACATTTCAGTCAAGCCGGATAGACACATACCAATTTTCAACATTTTAAAATGTGAGCGACTCCACCCACACATGGGTGGAGTCATGTGTGGGTGGAGGGGGAACATAAATGAATAAATTTGTTTGCCATATGTTTGCTTACTGCTCTTATAGTATGTGTTGAACCTGAGATGACCACAGACCACCACACACGTAACAATATCTCCACAGACAACCACGTCTCCTCCCACATTGTGTTGTAGTACCAAGACTGACCTGTCAGAGGGAGCATGGTGCCACTGGACATTCAAACTGCCCGAAAGAAGCAACAGTAGTATTGTAGTAACTGGTATCCTATCTGGTAACTTGAATCCACTCACAAAGTTGCCTCATTATTTATTTATTTATTCATTCATTCATCCATCCATCCATCCATCCATCCATCCATCCATCTATCAGGCCTTTGCTGACTTTGATCGAAAGAGAGGAACAATGTTTGAATTTGGCCCAAGTGTCAGTAAGTGAGCCCTCGCATATTCATGTTCATCATTCGCAGATGTTTTTGTGGAACCTACTCTCCGTTATTCACTGAAAAACTCACTTATTCACTGTTCTTGTGCTTAGAACAAAGCAATAGCATGATTGCTTTGGTGTCATCCGGTGGCGTTTTGGCATCAAGGAAATATGTTGAAGTGAGTTGATGAGTTTCATTCAAATATAAGAAGTGCTTTGTTGCCATCTTGTGACATCTCTAGGCAAGTGCAAACCTTTTTGGGGAGACATCAATTACTTGTGGATTTTCGCTATTGGTGGCAGGGCTGGGCCTCTATACCCCGCTTCGCTATTTCCATTGCTTTATTGATCTGATGGATTCTTTGTTTACACCAAACGACAACTTCAGGTCATATCGGGTGATTCATGGATCAGACTCACGATAGGTGTCAGGCCTCCTCTGGGGTCTAAACATTCTCGACCTGTCGACACTTTCACTTCCACTCTTTCCCTCACCTCTTTCACAGTTTCTTCCTCCGAATCCCAGCGGGCAGTCGCAGCTGAAGGAGCCCCACAGGTTGACGCAGGTTCCTCCGTTCAGACACGGGTTGTTGTTGCAGAAGTGCCTTTTGGTGGAACATCCTAGGAAGGTGAGGAAAAAAAAAAAAAAAAAAAAAAGACTCATCTTCATGCTTGATGTGTTCCTACCTCATTATTTTATCGCAGCAGCAAAGAATGGAAGGTAGATTATTCTGATCATTTCCTTCTGATTCGTCTACCCTGCTGTGCTCATTATAGTCAGTGTTTGCTCTCTCTCACTTGGCAGCTCTCATCTGCACACTGACTACAAAACAGAACCAAAGCAAAGCCATGTGAGCTTTTGAGGCCGGGAAGGCATCGCTGCGTACCGGGCAACGTGCCGTTGTTAGCGATGAAGCCGGCCATGTCGACGCGTTGGTTGTCCACACGCAGGTTCTTCATGCAACCCACAAACTGGTGGTTGCGGACGGGAAAGTCCTCGGGGAGCTTGGGCACTCCTCCGAGGAGCAGCGGGCCGGTCAGGTCCAGTGATCTGACAGCACAGAACACACGAACATTTAATATATTGCACAGTTTTGCGTCGCCTGGCGCCTTTAAAAGACATCATCAGCACTCATTAAAGGAGAAATACATACAGTAAATAATTCATGACAGAAATAGTGCACAGTGTTACTATTAGTGCCTGCAGATAAAACCAGAAAAGTAGTAAACATCCTGGAAAAAAGTAACACCCTGGAGATGTGGAACTTCATTTCATAAATTTACTCTTAATGAGCCCACTGCAAAGAAAGTAATGTGCTAAATTATGGAAGTCAATAACAAATGCGTGAGGGGATGCAGCTGCAAGAACATTATTTATAACACCATTGGAGAAGAATCCACTAAAATATATTTACTTTTTGCTCCCCGATTGGCTTCCTTGCGCGGAACAGGTGTAGTTTCCAATCACATGACCGAACCTCAGAGCCACAGGGTTGTCGCAGTTGTCCACAGTCACCACCACGGCCTTCTGGTCGGAGGGACCCTGCGGCAGGCCGGCCTGGTTTAGGACGGGCTGTGGACAAAGACGCAACATACGAAAAAACCTGAATATATCATAAGCATTTTTATGTGACGATTGAATTGTCATGTGATCGACAAGTCATGTCGCCATGGTTACGACATATATCTGCCTCACAGTTCTGAGGACCGGGGTTCAAATCTGGCCTCCCCTGTGTGGAGTTGGCATGTTCTCCCTGTGCCTGCGTGGGTTTTCTTCAGTTTCCTCACACATCCCAAAAACGTGCATCAGGCAGAATTTTTGCAGGAGAATGTGCACTTAATGAAGTCTTTCACCAGATTTGTGTATTTCTCTTCAGGTACATTCTAATGTCTGTGGCTCCTTTCTGAATTGCTCTTTGTTCGTGCAAAACTTTTTGTCTGTTCATTTTAGTGGAAAATAGCTTGTGCAGATTGACAGATTAAAGCATAAACGAAAGTACAAGTAGAATCACACCACTATTTTAAGACACTGCCGTATTTTGGGTTACTAAGCATTCAGAAATAGCTATGATGTTAAGAAAATATTGTATTGTTCTGCTGCATTGATGAAAGGATTATTTGGTAAAGCAGTTGAGACTCCAGCCAGTGCAATGCTGCATACAGCTTTTTGAGCCAGATTAAACAGTGCAGCTTTGAAACTGTGAAAGATCAGCCAAATGATCTTTTGCCTTTAGCCTGTTTCGGCCTCCCGTTCAGCTCACAAAATCTGCTTATTACAGCTGCTGTTGTGCATGTCGATAATTCATACAACAATACAACAGCTAACGGCAGCGTATGGCCAGATAACACACACGCGCGCAAATGGCTGGCTCTCGGCAGGACATCATCCCTGTCAACAAAGGGTTGTCTTCATTGTCTGAGAAGCCGATTGCGGGGAGGCACCAAAAGCATGAGGGGGTAGAAGGGGGTGTGGTCTGTGGGGGCCCAGAATGATGATTCTATCAATAAAGGTCACAACCTCTTTTCAAACTGGGCAGTTTCTCTGAGGTCACGTCTAGCTCATATTAACCCTAAGCACAGGTTCAAGCCGCTGCTGCAAACAGACAACGGGGAAGTAACCAAGTCCTCCCAAAACCCCCGGGCACCCCCCGTCGTGCAGCTGACCGACCGTTTGGTCTGCAGGAGAGGACGCGGCGCTGCGCTGTCAGCTGGTCAGACAGGATTTAGGAGGCCTTAGCCCATTTCATGCACCGAGATGAGACGCGCAAGCCGTTTTAACTTGCTCGGTGCTGACAGCTTGAGAACGTACACAATTGTCTTGTTTTGATTGTCTTACTAGAGCCAAAATAGATCGACTATACGTGACTCAATGGCTTCTCTAAGATCCCAGCTGTCATCTCTCACTTTTCTGGCATCTCAACTTTAGCCTAGTAATTTTGTAAGCAGGATATTTGAAAACATTTTTTTTAAATTAAATGCCCATAAAGCAGATCAGCATAAAAGTTGTTAGTGATAAAAAAAATACCCTGGTTCTGGGGCTGGAATGTATTAATTCAATTTCCTTTCATTTTAATGGGGAAAATGCTTTAGTTCGCAAACATTTCAGTTCACGAAAAAAGTCTCGGAACCCTAAGTTTGTAAGCTAAGGTACCACTCTCAATAACATCCATACATCCATTTTGTATAGCGTTTGTCCTTATTAGGGTCACAGGTGAGCTGGAGCCTATCACAGCTGACTGTTAGGGCAATAGGCGAGGTACACACTGGACTGATAAGCAGCTATTTGCAATTTATGCTCACATTCGAACCTACGGACAATTTAGTCTTCAATGAACCTATCATGCGTGTTTTTGGAGTGTAGGAGGAAACCGGAGTACCAGGAGAAAAAACACGCAAGCGCGGCGAGAATATGAAAACGCCACATATCATTAGCCTAACAGCATAATTGCCGAGTAATGTTAAAATGTTTTCGGAAAACAAGAAAAAACAAATTGTATTCTGTTTTTATTTATTTTTAACACAACGTCTCAACTTCATTGGAATTGGGGTTGTACTTAGAGCTGTCTATAATGGTACCATTTTGATGTCGTTAAATAAAGCAACCAAAATATTAAATTCTCATGGTACGCTCTCTAAGCCAGGGGGTCAGTTCGTGGCCCACAGCTATTTTCTTCATTGTATCAGAACATTAAGTTTACATATGTGACATATTACGGTGAGGGACAGAAATTGACTTGTGGTCTACCACTATTTCTGAAAGTGTAAATTGCAGTAGAGTCATAGACCACACTAAACTACAGGGTGCTTTCCATACATAAAAACAGACCTTGCACGAAATGCATCTTTTTAAGCCATCTGAAACATTTTACTTGAAACATGTTAAAGACCCTGTTTAGTGAAGTCAGAGATTTGCTTTGAAATACTTTATGTTTGAAGATAATTGCTGAAAACACATGAACACTGAAGTCCTCGTTTGAGGAGATATAGCGTTAAACTGTTTTTTACAAGGCTAAAAAGGTGACAATCCGATTCACGACGCCTACAACCCGAAAACGCATGTTGAAAAAATGCATGCATGGTATGCCTTTGGATAGTCTGCTGGCATGGCAGCTTAAGATGGCCTCATTGTTAGGAGAAAGGTGTAAGAGGGAGGAGGGAAAGATAAAAAGACCAACTTGACAGCCAGCAAAAAGACCTCGCGCCTCGCTTTCGTGGCGTGGAAAAGCCCCGTGATGCACCGGTGGAGTATATCCCAGCCAGCAGAAACTTTAAGCACATATATTTCCGTGGCTCAAACATGTAGTTATGTATAGGTATAAGAAAAGTAGCATCCATTTTTTCATGTCACGGTAGTGGTATCTGATTGACAGTTGGTCCACCACAATAATACACATATTGTTCACTTCATACCGTTCTTATATAGTCAAATCGAAACTGAGCATTATTATCTTCATAAAAGAGGAGTTTTGTTATATAGCTCTTGTATTGGATGTCACTGAATTGTGGAAGTGGCAAGTGTGTGTGTTTCACTTCCAAAACGTCTTCATACAATTTAGTCCTTTCAAGACAGAGCGATTCATCCTGAGCTTGTTAAAGCAACTGGTTCTTTATTTTTTCAGCAGCACAGGCCAGTGTGTTACAAATTTGTCGATGATGGAAAAAGGCAAACACTGTTTGAATCGGCCAATGGCGAAATCATCCGACATGCTCTTTTTTTTTTTTTTCTCTCTCCACGGCGACCCCCCACCTCTCCTCTCTTGTGAAAGGTCCGGAACAGGCAGCGCTCCAGATTGGACGCTCCTTCGCTGACCTCTGCTGTCATCAGTCACGGCTGTTGACTCGCCATTAATGACTGACTGTCAGGATGACATTCGGCCACACAAAGGCCCGCCCTGTCAGCGCTGATTGGAATGTACATATTTGCTCAAGTCGGACATTTGCCGGACACGACAGAAGGATTATGGGAATATGAGTTTCTTGACACAAAAGGGGGACAGGAGGTGAGCAAGAGGAGCATGAGAGAAGTCACACACGCATATGCGATCTAAGATTGACTGGAAAAACCATAGCAACAAGGGAGTTGAGCCCTGAAGCGCAGCATCGCCGCTCAAAGCCCGAGTCAATACTTCTCAGCGCTTTTCTTCCGCTGCTCTCCTGCTCTCCCTAGAACACAGAGCGGGGCACCTTCCCCGGGGCCGCATCATTCACTGCCCGCGGTCCCAAAAGAAGCAGAGCTACGCACAAAGGCAACGGTCATTGCCATTCTCCACAGCCCCGGCTACCATGAAAGCCACATTTCAATCTCAAACGCACCCCTCCCCGCCACCCTGCCCCACCCCCTGCTGATAGGGACGGGTCAGAGAGGGCCACTGTGGGATACCTCCAATGGGAGGAGCCATGTTTAGACCTCAGCAAGTCCCAGGAGGAGGGAGGATTAGTTAGAGGTGAGGAAATGGAATAGGGTGATGTTCAGTTGTCCAAAAGTCAATTCATTAATCAATCAAAGAATTAATCTGCATTTTTCTTCTCAATAAAACATGGGAAATGATTGCAACTTTGCAGAAACAGACGTTTCCTTTTCTTCTGCCAGTGCACAACGCAAGGTCCATTAATTCAATGATCCTCAACCACTGTGCTACAGCACTTGAGTGGGTTGTGAGAGTTAATCAGGTAAGACACAGGAAATTATCCAATTTAACTTCATTATTCTAAAAAATATATATATTTTTAAATACACATAATGTATCTTTGTTATATGCCAGCAACATATAGTGACAGGTAGTAGTACAATTAGATGCTCTTCGCCTAGATGGCAGAAGGTGCAATTAACCTGTGTATCCACATGTTGCCATGCATATAACAGAATCATAAAACAATTCTTCAAAAAAAAAAAAAAAGGCTTCAAACTGTTTATTGCCACTCCAAGTTGAAGTCTACTGTCAAACTCAACATCAAAGAGAATTACACAGTGTATCTCAAACAACCACATAACCTTTCCATTAAATTGCGCTAGCTTAATGCTAACACATAATGGGAAACAGCATAGCGGGGCTAACAAATTGGAACGTGTCACAGTGTTATAACCCTTTAAACAATGGATATTTTAATAAAAACGGTGGCGCAATAGATGTAGACAGATTATAAAAAAATATTCACGGCATAAAAGTACAGCGGCATACTGAGGAGCTGAGAGCAGCTTCATTTGCAGTCTGGCCGTATGTCTGTATTATACTGCCCCAGATGGCCAAGGTGCGCACACCAAAAGGAGCAGCCCCATGTCCATTGACTTGAAGCAATAAATGATTTAATTGCTTTGATTTGTATTTAATTATGTATTTACTGTGTGTTTCATAACGTAAAATCACAATACACACATTTTTGTTGGAAGGCTGGAAAAGATTAAAAGCTATGCCATATATTTCAATTGGGAAAGAAGTATTTGAAGAAGTATTTGGAGTTCTGCTCTGTCACGGATCATGTTAAAACCGTAAGTCAAGATAACACAATATTATTATAACTGTTTTACATTATATAAAGTTCCTATTTCCAAATTTGGTGAATTAGATATTTTTTTTCACAAATTGACTTATTTGAAGTGTTGAAAATGCCTTGCTCTCTTTGACGATGAACTGTTAACTGTTTTTTTGTTGTTGTTTTCCTGAGAAGTGATGTTTTTCTTTTTTTTTTTTTATCTAAGACATGGGAATGTTTTTTACGGCGTAACAATTTTCAGCTTTTGTAACAAGTTGACTAAAGACTCCATAATAGGTTGCTGGCAAAAGGACAAGTTTTTCCACCCCCTTCATCACTTTTGTGGGCACAGCTATGCTATCATAGGCATTGAATAGAAAATGTGAACTGCAGGGGAGTGTGTGTGGGGGGGGGGCATCTTTATAATGCAAAGTGGCTTTCTCAATGGACTAAAATGTGACATTCTGTCTGGGAAAGCACAGACAGACAACAGGTCCGCACATTCCTCACTGATTGAGATGTTGAGTGGTTGGTACGGAGAGATGCGTTAGTCACAACATCTTAAATCCAATCTGAGCACATCTGCAAAAATAATGTCCAGAAGCCCCCCCCCCCCCCCCCCCCCCCAAAAAAAAAACTAAATCCCTTGGCAGCTTTCCAGATTATCAATTTGTCAGCAGCCATTGTTGAGTGTGACACTGACGACATGGACCAACAAAGTCCCTCCACTTTCTACTTCACTCCCTCTGAACCAGGGTCTTATTGCCAAAGCATGTCACTTATTTATGCCAACTTCAATAGAATCAGACCCCTCTGACTGACATTTTGCTGCAGATTAACCAGGATTCCACTCATTAACTTCTGTCTAAATTCTGTCTTGTTTTGTCAGCTATTTGTTGTGTCCTAAATTAAAGGAAGGAAGTGCAACGTAGTCTTTTCTCAGCCAAATGAGACGATACCTTGTTGTAGTAGTTAACCTCCACCACATGCCACTGGCCGTCGCTCACACCGCCAACGATAAAAGGTGAAACTGTGGTCTTGGTTTCACCTGTGGAAAGAATCACGATCAATAATGATGATGAAGTATTACACATACACTGCTCACAAAAAGGTAGAGGCATTCAGCTTTCAGGAGAAATTCCAGGATGAAACTAAAATGCACTGTAACTTTTACGGGTGAACTTGATTTGACCTTTTCTAAACTTTTGATTGCACATGTCCAACTGAATAATGTTTCAATAGTTTTTACCAAACCTGCTGCTCTCTAACGTGTTTGATTCGTTAATGGAATAATAAATTACCGGGTACGATTACAAATGGTATTTAAACAGTCCTCTTCATCATTCTTTTCACGTTTTGACATCATGAGACCAAGACAACACCTGGGGCATTCCTGGCTATTGGTGGCTTTTCTGTCCCCATGAAAAGACTTCTGATATTTTACTTAAAGACAAAATGCTTATTATGAAAATATTTTTGTCATACATTGTGGTCTTTCCAGGGGCGGAGCTACGTGGTGGGCAGGGGCCACCGCAGACTGAAGGTCAGTCACCCTGCCGGCAGCTGCGGCCACCCCGCTGGCACCCCCACTATAGAGTTTTTCAAGGCGGAAAAGTTTGACCAGCACCCCCTTCTGATTAGTAAATAATGAAATATTAAACAGTTGGACATGTACCTTTATACGTTTATAGGAAGTCTAATTAAGTTTAATTGTAGCGGTTATAGTGCATTTTAGGTTCATCCTGAAATTTCACCTAAAAGCCGAACATCCCTAACATTTTGTGAGTAGCGTAAAAGTTGATTAAGTCTTCAGAAATCCTAAACTAATACGAGTGTTTGTTACCTGCGGAGAAGGTGACCTGAATCTGCTCATTGATGATTTCCATGGCAATGAAGTCGTGTTTCTCGTTGAAGCGGCCGTTGTACAGCAATAATCCGTTGGGCTCTTTAGTCGCAAATCTAGGACAAAAAAATGTTTAAAAATAAAACAAATGCAATTGCTAGGTTATCAATATCTTGCTAATGCATTACAATTCCCTCAGGTGTTACAGAAATTGGAATAATTTTAAGGCTTTATTTTCTACTCTCTATTATTAAAATGATACCAATAATGTTAGGAAGCCCTGCACAGTTCAACGAGTTTCAATGCACGACATTATAAAAAATACCCTTTGTAAAGATAATAATGCTCAGTTTTGATTGACACTATCAGAGAAATCAATTTTAAAATGTTTATTATTGTGGTTGTGGTGTGCAGGGTTAATTAATAGCACAACATCACATTATTATAATTCTACACCACTGCTAACTACAACCACAATGATAAACATATTGACTTTATATCAATCAATAGAGATCTTTAGTAGTTTTGTGAAGGCAGAATTGTGATACATCTTGTACTGAATCGTATTATTGTTATAAGGTTTCACTGTGTTTTTAGTCTCATTTTAGAATTAAAAAAAAAAAGGAGAGTGACACTTTCACTTAAACAAAACGAGACATGTTTTATTGTAAAAACAATCTAAAAAGTGCATGCGCAGGATGATGATAAAGATTTAGTGCTTTATCGAGATGAAAATACAAATCACAAATACCAGATAAATGACGAGATTAATGAATAGCACACCGTGAGCAGGAGAACTTTACAGCAGAGAGGTGCCCTGAGAAACAGAAAGGAAGTGTGCCATGAATAACGATTGGCACATTAAACAACAGATGAGAAAATCTAGGCCGACGTCAAAGTAGCAGTGGGTCGGATGTGGCGGTGAATGAGTAGGAGGATGCGGGGGGATGCATTATTACCGCACGGACGGCGAAGCGGGAAGGAAGATGAGCAGATGTTTGCATCTGGATCACTGCGATGATGAAGTATAGTACATAATAATAATACTATAATAGAGTCTAATAAATACAATATAATTATACATATATTGCAAAAATAATATTTAATTGTTCCCTCCTGGAAGCCGTCACCTTAGCGTGGTGGAGGGGTTTGTGTGTTCCAATGATCCGAGGAGCGAAGTTGTCTGGGTATACTTATTGCCCCCTGGCTTGGCGCCTGTACATTGGGATTCACCCCGGTGGACGAGAGGGTAGCCTCCCTCCGCCTTCGGGTGGGCGGACGGGTCCTGACTGTTATTTGTGCCTATGCAGTTCAGAGTACGCTCCCTTGGAGGGGGTGCTGGAGAGCACTCCCGCTGGGGACTCCATCGTTCTGCTGGGGGAGGAACGGCCCCATCGATCAGAACCTGCATGGGAGCTCGCCCAACCAGTCTACATGTGTTTTGTGGACTTGGAGAAGGCCGTGTACCTAGGGGGGGGTCCTGTGGGGGGTGATTCGGGAGTATGGGGTACCGAACCCCCTGATACGGGCTGTTCGGTCCCTGTACGACCGGAGTCAGAGTTCGGTCCGCATATCCTTTCGTGATAACGATACTTGTCAAAAATGTAGCTCATTCACCGCCAAGGATTAGTGACTTAGGGAAATAGATCGGCAACGTGTAAGGACAGTGTTTAGTTGCACCAGCTAGCCAGCCGCAGCTCGTAGCTGATGCGAAGCAAGTTAACTTATCGCCTAGCATTATCCCACTAGTTTCCGAGCAGCCGGGAAAGCATGGAGGATGAGTGACCGTTCGAAAGAGCTTATTTAACAAAAATGGCACTGGCAGGCTCTTCCAACCCTGTGGTCCGACGTGCTTGAAGGCATTTCTACACTGAAGCAGATACGATTGCATCACCAACAAGCACTATCACAATTGTTTGGTAGAGGCCACATTTATACCGACGACTGCATATACCGTGCACAACTAATTGTGGCTACAATTTGTTTTCGTCCCTATGTCCTGTCTGGGACTCAGTCTATATTACAATCCAACCCCTCAATGGGAAATGACCCTCTGCTGTATTATTTTTTTTTTAATGTGCTACACACCACAGAGAGAGCCAAACTAAAAGCGTGCATGCAAGGAGAGATGTCAGAGAGAAAGCGGCACGGGTACAGTGCGGGACATCTTGAGCTAGGGTTGCTCAAATGCAGCTCAACAGTAGTTAGGAAGCAGACTAGCATCTCTTCAACAACTAGTTCAAAAGCCCAAGTCCTTACTGATGAGCTACAGCTGAGTTGAATTCCTGGCATTATTATCTGTACAGTATCATGCAGCTAATGCAAATTATTAGGTCAAATAGGACCTTTGGGTTTGGAGCCTGAATGCAGCTACAGTGTCTTCTAGAGATGTCATTCCCAACTCCCACTTTCAATGGATTCTCCCAGACAACATGAGCAGCTGCCCACCCCCTCTTGAAGTCCGCGGGCGTTTGAGGCTAAACTACATGCACATGTATGTGACGCTATTGGTGCAGTATTCTTAAAAATGGAGAGGAGCCGGGGGGCACGACACTGCTGGCCTGCTAACACGCAAAAGCTAAATCGCCACCTTGGAGGACAGAGGATGTCGATGAAGACGACAGCGACATAATTCATAAAAGGCCCTCAAACGACCTCAATACATTCCGAATGTATGCACAAAATGCCAACTAAAATAATAATTTTGACTCTCTCACACAGCAGCCCCTTCTCGTCTTTGACATATCAATTTAAAAGACCCCACTACCTTGATCCCCCCCAGGGCTCTCGGAACTATGAGAGTAATCAGCTGGAAGTAACCACGCACATCACTTTGTGTCGCATTAGGCACTCATCAGTAAAAGAAACAACCAGTCTGCCCTTATGTGGGGAACCGTGTCACGCTATGCGAACATGCTGCAATGCATAAGATGTGTGCGCTGATGAGGAATAAAGAGGGGCCCTTCACTCATTGTACTGCTATACTGTATGTAACATACATGTACATGTACAGTAGCACATTAACATTCCACAACCACTGCATGGATTTTTATGAAATAACTGTGCTACCTCCTTAATATAGGGTCACTAGCTGGATACGTTTGGGAATTTTCCAATTATTGTATTTATTATTATCAATATGTATTACAGTACTTTACCCAGGCAGCACAGTAGACTAGTGGCTAGCATGTCTTACTCTCAGTTCTGAGAGTCGGGGCTTGTGTCTTGGCTTTGGCTCTTGTGTAGAGTTTTTATGCTCTCTCTGTATTTGCGTGGGTTTTCTTCGGGTACTCCGACTTCCGCCCACATTCCAAAAACATGCATGTTAGGTTAATGTAAGATTAAAAATTGTCTAGACGAGTGAACGTACGTGTGACTGGTTATTTTTCTAGTATGCGCCCTGCCATAGACTGGCGACCAGAAAGATAGATTTCCTCATCATTTATTATCATCATCATTATGTATTGTTTTACCTAATGTAACCCGTTCATCCATTTTATATTCACTTATCCTAATCTCAGTTGACTTTGAGCAAAAGGAGGTTTACACTCTGGACTGGTTGCGCTGGGCACATGTGGACAAACAAACAGTCACATTCACACTTATGGACAATTTAGAGTCTTTAATAAACTGAAATCAGTATAGATCTTTTTGGAATGTGAGAGGAAGCTGGAGTACCCGGAGGAAACCCACACAAACACAGGGAAAGTATGCAAACTCCATGGAAGGCCATAGCTGAGATTGGATCCCACTCCAGAGATTTGAGCGGAAGACAAAAATGTAAACATTGTGTTTGCATTGTTACCATGGGTGCTGGACATTGTCAATTCTACTATGAAGTTTCATTTTGGGTTGAGAGTACAAATTATGAGCAGAAGTAGGAGTACGGTCACCTTAAATCCAGCCAGTGTTGATCCTATACACCTTTTTGTAAAATCAAAGCCTTTACTGCAGCGCTAAAGCGGTGACCAAACACGATGCGTAAGGCCACCTGTGGCACGGTGCAAACAGGATTTGCATTCTGATCTGTCCATCATAACAAGTTGCTCATGGGCGAAACCTGATCGGTGTCACCGCTACTTGTTCTCCCTTACCTGCCTCGAGCTCGGAGTATCGGCACCTTTTACGTCGCTGCTTCTCTGACCTGCCGCTGAAATGTAGAGCACTTTCCAAACTGGTCAGGCCAGTTCTCCATCAAAAAAGACGGTCATCCGAGCCAGGCTTAAAGGAGGGCCGGGCCCAGAAGGATCACAAGGGGGATATTATTTTCACTAACAGACATTGTGAGGGTCAACCCTTATTGGGCAGGTGGAGCAGTGATGCGAGCATGATGGTTGTCACATTCCCTCTGATGCCATCTGAGATGTTTGACAACATCTGTGGTGTTCGGATATCAAAACAACACGACATGCTTTTATCGCCCATTCCATTAACATGAAGGATGGATATTCATCCTCTAACCTCTGAAGCAAAAAATGCTGAGAAGTAAGTTTTGAGGATATTGCATTAACATTCATCTCCACATTGACTGCAGGATCTCAACTCTACAAAAATACACCTTTTCCTTCTGTCCAGCAGCCATTAAAAAGCCAACATGTAAGCACAGTGTACAGATGTAACTGCTATATTGGTTAGCAGTGGTTCTGCATGTATTTTTAGGTCAGGTGCTAGAATGTGGCACTGCAGTGGCTTGACAGAAGAGGGCTGATGTTCAATGATATCCTGAGAGGTGTGTGGAGGTGGAGGAGCAATGAGTCACACTGTGCAAAAAGCAGTGGAGGGGATACAGTTAATACATATGTGATATGGAGTAGATGATACAGGTGATGCGGTTGATATGAAGTATGCGTCAATGTTTTTGCACGTGGGTGATGCAGGTGACACATAGAGCTTTTACAGGTGATGTAGGTGAGGCAGGTGATACAAGTTATATATGGAAGAGGTGAAGATGCACAGTCTGCGATGTTGGTGATACAGGTAATATACTATGGGTGATGAAGGTGATGCATATATGTTCTGTGTTATGGATTGTTGTCTTACTGCAGAACCCAAAGTGTGCATCAGCTTGAGGTCAGGATCTAATGGCCAAACATTCTACTTCAGGATTTTCTCGTAAAGAGTATAATTCATGGTTTCATCAATCAGGTCCTGAAGGAGCAAAGCAGCCCCAGACCATCACACTACCACCACCATGTTTGATTGTTGGTATGAGGATTTTTCTAAAATACTGTGTTACATTTATGCCACACACACCTCCCAAAAAGCTAAACTTTCTTCTCGTCAGTCCATAGAATATTCTCCCAAAAATCTTGGCAATCAGATGAGCCTGAATGTTCTTTTTGGTCAGCAGTCGTTTTTGCCTTGGAACTGAGACAAGTGAGGCCTGGGGTTCTTTACACATTGTCCTGGATTGCTTTGTGACCTTCTAGATGGGTTCTCGTTGTGCTTTGGGTTAATTTTTGTAATCCGACCACTCCTGGGAAATTTAATCACTGTTCCATGTTTACTTTATTTAAGGGTAATGGTGTTTACCGTGGTTCGCTCGAATCCTAAAGATTTAGAAATTGCTTTCTAATCCTTTCCACACTCATAGATGTCAATTACTTCATCTGTCGTTTGTTCTTGAATTTCTTTGGATCATGTCATTTTGTTGCAGCTTTTTTAGATCCTTTGGTCAACTTCATTTTGTCAAACAGGTTCTATTTAAGTGATTTATTCATTGAACAGGTCTGGAGGTAATCAGGCTTGGGCGTGGTCAGTAAAAATTAACCAAAATACGTGATTAGCCACAGTAAATTCCTGATTTAACAAGAGGATGCATTACTTTTTTACACAGGACCAGGTAGGTTTGAATAGTTTCCCCCCCCCCCCCGTTAATAAATAAAATCACTGTTTGAATACAGCATTTTATGTTTACTTTTGTTATCTTTGTCTGCTATTTATATCTGTTTAATTTACTATTCCATTGCAACATGCTGCCAATTATTTTGTCTTGAGTTTGTTGTCACATTTCTGTCGGGCCAATTATACATTATTCGTGCACTCACTGTGATAGTCTCGCCACGCTGCACTATTTGCATCTGTTGTTGACCAATACTGGCCAGTCATGCCAGTGTAGCATCTGCACCACTTGCACACTGACTGAGGAGTAGCTGCAACATTTGCACAATCGACATTGTCCCAAATGATCACACTACTAGTCACTTTAAACTGCGTACATTCCTTGAAGTCTCGGCGCCCTTTGCACAATGGTCATTGCACCGGACTATTGGTATATTAGTCATTCAAACTGCTCTAATTGCTAGGACTCTGCATCTTTTTGCACAATTTTTGCACAATTGTCAAAAAAAATAAAATAAATTGTGTCGGCATTACTAGATTACTGTTCTCAATGTCTTCATGTCTCAAAAGTATTCTCTGTCAATTGACTGTCTGTTGTCGTACTAGAGCGGCTCCAACTACAAATTCCTTGTGTGTTTTTTGGACATACTTGGCAAAATAAAGATGATTCTGATTCTGATTGATGATCTTAATTAAATTTATACAAATTAAATTTATGGAAATTATGCAAAAATATAGGAATTTGAGCTGCGATTGGCTGGTGAACTGTTCAGGGTGCACCCCGCCTCTCTCGCCCGACGATAGCTGGGATAGGCTCCAGCACACCCGCGACCCTAGTGACGATAAGCCGTACAGAAAATGGATGGATGGATGGATAAGAATTTGAGAATGAGGCCAATATTTTTTCACAGCACTGTATGTGATGTACAGTACATAATGATGTAGGTGACAGATTACATGTGATACAGGCAATGTTCAGGATATAATGCAAGTGATGTAAAGTATGCGATGCGAGTGTTGCAACTTACGTAAGCGAGAACGTGAAGTGGAAGCGCTGGCGGAGGCCCTTGAAGGTGAGGAAGGAATTCGAGGGGAAGTTGCGCGTAGTCATCTCACAGTAAGGCTTCTCGTAGCCGCCCGTCGGACACTCGCACTTGAACCCGCCCACCAGGAGGTTTACGCACACGCCGTCGTTCTTGCAGATTCCCGGAGCACAGCGGCCGGAGCGGGACGACAGCTCGCAGCGCTCTCCTGGGACAGAGAAAACAGAATAATGATGTTCAACCACTATCGCTTGGCCTCATTAGGGTCACAGCTGAACTGAAGCCGATCCTAGATGACTTTAGGCAAGACGCGGGGTACACCCTGGACTGGTTCCCAGCCAATCGCAGATCATTATGTATACATTCATTTGTATTTTGGGATTCTCTTAAACCCTCACTGGATTTATTAAAAATGAATAATAATAACAATAATAATAATAAGGTCACTGATGGTGTAGTGGTACACTCGCTTGACTTTGGTGCTGGCAGTGTGGGTTCAGTTCCCACTCAGTGACGGCGCAAATGTGAGTGCGAAAGGTTGTCCGTGTCTATATGTGCCCTGCGACTGACTGGCGACCAGTAGAGGGTGTAGTCCGCCTTTCGCCCGAAGTCAGCTGGGCCCCGCGACCCTAACCAGGATAAGCAGTGTTTATAAGAATAATTGTTATTATGTCATTAATTAACATGCTCTTTCCAAAAGGGTGTGCCCTATGGGAAGTCTAGCTCCCCGCTGCTAATCTGTTGCAGTACGTTGCCAGGTGAGAGCGACAGCAGGGCGCAGAGCTCAGAGTGACAAATGCACAGCATCTCCTGATTAATTATTTAAACAAGTCAATATAAGCAACGACCATGTGTGAGTGAGCGCTCGTATCATTAAGGCGGCAAATTGCACACCTCGGAAATGGGCGGAAGATGCGCTACGCTCGTTAATGTTTGCTTGATGCATGCATAAAAGATCAATGCCATTGGAATGTGAGCCAACGTTAAATTATGAATTTAAAAAAAATAATTTTGTTATTCACCAAAGAAATCATAAACTGATCCTAGAATAGTAAACAAGATTCAATATTTATGCAAAATAAATTCAAGTGCAGCAGAAAGTAGTCAACCAATCTATATGTTAGTATGCAAGTAAAAAGCAGAGGTGGGGGACTTGAGTCGGCAGTTTTAGAACTTGGGACAAGTCCCAAGTTCTAAAACTAAAACTTCTAAAATTAATCAACTTGACCTAGACTTCGTATTCATGAGACTCAACTAGACTCAGACTTAAAATTCATCGTTGGTGTCGAGCGGAATCCTCGCAACACAGAATCACTACGTTTTAGGTCATAAAAGAAATGGCATCTATTGTCTAAATAACATCCAGATTTTCGATCTTGAGGCGACATAATGCCGCACAGCTCCCGTGGAGCGAGGAAGAGGTGGAGTTTTGAGCCACCTATCAGACACTTCAAGTGTCACAGAGAGTTAACTTGAGACTTAGAAATGTCACATGTGTGGCTTATTCCCACCTCTGGTTAAAAGAAAAAGAAAAAAAGTATTGGCTAATTGAGATTAAGATGCAGCAGAGGACATTTCCTCAGAGACACAGAAGCTCATGGGACGTTGTCAGGCTGCTAGATAACAGGAGCACCAACGTCCCTCTAGACTCACAACAAGAACGACCTAGCTCAACTTTAATTACACCAGATAATAAAAAGGAGATGAGGTTGGTGTAGGTTCATGCAGCTCCTGATTGGAACATGATCGATATGAGCATAAATGCTGAGGCATCATTGCGGGGATATTTTCCACACACACTTGCAATAGGTGAAAATCCTATAAAATGAAAATACCTTTTTTTTAACATATTGTAGTGTCGGTGTGTCAGGTATGTACCTTTAGGAGGTGGGGCTCGGTGGTGTGGCATGTGACGTGGCGAGCTGGAGGGAGGTTGGTCGGTTGGCTCAAGCTATGGCGAGTCTGTGTGTGTGTGTGTGTGTGTGTGTGTAGGCGTGAGTTGTGGTCATTGTGTTTGTGTTCTATACACAGCTGAAAACTGCATCCAATTATTTTTTCAGAATGTAACCCCCTTTTATCAGCTGAAAACTCTGCCGAGTCACGATTTTTTATGAGGTGGTAAAAATTATAATTTTATCCTGTGGCAAAATAAAGTTTACAGTATGTATGTACTTTGGGAAAACAGTTCTGAAGTTGCAGTTTTGAAAGTGTCCCATTGCGCTGGGTATACGTAGTCTCACATTTATCTATCATGTAACGAGCGCTAGTAGCAGTGGTTGACATTAACACCCACCAACCCGCCAATT
Organism: Phycodurus eques; assembly: GCF_024500275.1. Lineage (NCBI taxonomy): Eukaryota > Metazoa > Chordata > Actinopteri > Syngnathiformes > Syngnathidae > Phycodurus > Phycodurus eques. Next base: position 21,994,119 of record NC_084534.1, on the reverse strand, counting down.
ACGGGTGGATTTCAGCAGTTCCGGGTCGCACTGCCACTCCCCGTGGACAAATGTATTTCGATTGTAAAAAAATTCTATCATCTGGTCTCCTGAGTAATCGTTCATTATAGGAAGCCATTATTACATACAATATATGTCCTCCAACACCAAGAGCATACTGTACAGGATGTAAAAAAAAGATATAGTTACCTCTCTGGTGCTCAAGCTGTCATTAGTGCTGAGCTTTTAACTCAATACTTCTCTTGGAAACACTGTTTTTCTCAAAAACTAAACAATGATTGTGACATACAGTACATTGATGTCATTGTACAGCACCAATTTAAATATAGAGTCAGTGGGACCTAAAGAATTTAATTTACCTCGTATCTTCTTATCTACAGTGCTTCATCTCTTAAATTATTAGCTAGGAATAGTATTATTTTTTGGGTATTCTCTCAGTGATACATTCAAGTGGTTTTCATGGTTTGGCATCAGTGTGAGGTGCTTTTGAAGATTTTATTTGTTCCAAACACATTCGAAGCCCATAAAAGAATTTGGGATGAAAGTAAGAATGCAAGCAGTATGACAAACACAAGCGGGGTGCCAACACACTGTGAAGAATGCGGGGCTGTTCTTTCACAACTAGCTACGTTCTTATTTGTTCACTCGGTTGCGTTATTGTGATTCAAACTAAGAGCAATAAATTTGCACTTTCCTCTCTGTGAGCGTTAGAATGTCATTCCAGAAAAGCACATGAATGTTCATTAGTATGTAAAGTTTTTGTCAAATACACTTACACTTTACTTTTTCTCCCTAAAAACATTACATCACACTCACCACATACTGGATATATTGAAAATCCATTTAATTTACTTCTACTTGCTTAATATAAATATATTATAGCACATTTCTTGTGTATAATGCACATTCACTACCCCCCCCCCCCCCCCCAAAAATTTTCAAAAGTCAGTAGTGCGCATTATACATAGGTATAGGGGCAAATGGAAAAAAACTTTCACAATTTATAAATATATGCCGGCATCTAGTGGTTATGAAAACGCTGTACACTTCATTTCATAATTCCGCCGCCACCAAGAGGTTATGAGAATGTTGTACACTTTCATTCTAATATGCCACAGCCACCTCGTGCTTATAAAATACGGGTAGCCTACACTTTCATTCCAATATGACAGCGGGTACGTATGACTGCATATAGGTACAGTTGTGGTCATAAGTTTACATACCCTGGCAGAATTTATAAAATATTGTTTTCTTTATAATATGACTGAACAACAGCCATCATTAATTTATTTATGGTTATGCTTTGTTTACTGATAATGCTTTTCTGAAAAGCTTGACCATTTAATTTGAACCCCATTAAAATAAAATTAAATGTCTTTCGCCTGGTCTTTCATGTTTTCTTTAAAGGATTGTACCCATCTTACAAATTCCGCCTGGGTAATCAAACATATGAACACAATTGTGTGTTTTCTCATTTACTAAATAAAAGTAGGGCTGTGAATTTCAAAATAAGAGCAAGTAAATTTTAAAAAAGTATTACGTGTTCAAATAAAGTGCTTAACTTTAGAATAATTCTTTTTAAAAAACCCGAACAAAATACAGATAATACTTAATGTTTTGATCATATGCCAAGTATGTCCAAAACACACAAGGAGACAAATTCCTTGTGTGTTTTGGACATACTTGGCAAATAAAGATGATTCTGATTCTGATATGGATAGAAGCAAAATAATGCATTGTAAAAATGCATTATACATAGGTAGAAGGGTTTTCCAGAATTATGAGGTCAACTTTGGGGGTGCGTATTATACATGGGTGTGCATTATACACGAGAAATTACGGTATACATTCTAAATTTAGATGTCACTACTTGACTAATACATTCCGACATATTTTACTAAATGGTGCATTAATTAATTATTAATTCATAATCATACAATTAATATACAGTAAATAAACAATAACAGATAAGATTAATGTATTCATTATCTTTATAGAGTAATAAAGCTAAATTAAATAAAATCGCTTTACTTTTACTGCATGTAAATGATATATTAGTAATTATTAACTAATAATCTGTGACACTGATAAGTAATAGTGGTTTTATTGTAGTTGATGTTGGATCAGTGGCTTTTAACTGCACTGCATTATACTGAGAGCTGTTTGTAATATTTTGAACTTATATGGTGACCTCTATGATGCATTCAACTTTTGCACTAATGTAAAATACAGTACAAGCACAATAATAAACATTTTTTTAATATGACCATGTCAATCCAAACTCAACATTATTACCTTTCTAAATGCTGAATTTTGTATTGGATCTTATTACCTTATGCAGTTGTAACTTTTTATTTAGGCCTCTGAGTATATTAAAACCTTTTTTTTAAACATGCAAGGCCATTATCTATCACTTCAGCAACTACAAAACAACTCAGATGATAAAGATCTTTCACTCTGCCCTTCTGAAGAGTGAAAATGATGGCTACAATTTCTTCTCTCTGTTTTTTCATCGCTACCATCTGGCAAACGCCTACGGTCCAACAGATCCAAACCACACACACACGCACACACACGCACGGATTCACACATCCATGCACCACAAACGCAGAACTATTCCTCAGATTGTTCATCCAGCTTTAACTGCAGCACTTAGCTACGTGAACCACAATAGGGGAGTGCTTTCCTCAACTCAACCTGAAGTCATGAGAGAAACTCCACACTGAATTAAACCTGCATGAGCGACTGTGACAGTATGACAGCTACAACATCCCCCCTTCCACAACCCCCCACTAACTCATGAATATAGCCATCTCTGCTGCTTACAGGGGAAACAAGAGAAAATCTGCCCACTTTCACCCACTCACATGACAACTCCGGTTAAAAGCGGCCACAGTTCTTCTCCGACACCCACAGCAGTGCACGAGAAGATGTGAGTGCCACTCAACCTGGTGATGGGGCCCACACATTGATACGCTATTTCAGGTGCAACAATGTATACAGCGGGTGAACGAAAACCTTGGGATTTCGGATGAGGAATAATGGAATGGACATGTTGTTGCAAGGGGAGAGTCACGTGGGCAGGAAACATGTTAAGAACATCAGTCGGCAACATGGTTTTCACTCATGTGAGAAATGTATAACACATTCCACTATATGCTGCTCTTTAATGAAAATAGACTCTTTAATGTCTGCGAGTAATAATAACTTTATCTTATATAGCGCCTTTCTTGAGACTCAAGGTCATTTAACATAAACAAGGTGAGGAGGAACAGCTTGTATGTGATGCGGAATTTGACTGGAAGCCATTGTAGGTCTTTCAGGGTGGGGGTGATGTGCTGCCAAGGTTTGGTCCGGGTGAGCAGAGATGGCGGGGACTCGATTCAAATGACTTGACTGGTCGATTGGATTCAAATGACTTGACTCGAGTTCCCAGTTTTATGACTTGCGACTTGCTTGCCAAATACTTCAGAAATACTTGACTTGAGACTTGGTAGCCAAGAGACTTGACTGACTTGAATTACCCGACTTGACAAGTCATTTCATTTAGAGTTGGAATTCTGCAAGTCATCTCATTTAAAGTTGAAAATCTGCATTTAAAATGAAACAGTCTGGCTTTTTGTTTTTTTAAATTTAAAAAAAAAAAAATGTTTTTTGTTTGTTTGTTTTTTTTAAGTACCAAACGTTTTGGGGGGAGATGGTGGGGAGGGGGCGGGGGCTGTCATTCTAGCCAACCTGGCAACACAGTCTGCGTTGTTGCACACTTGGCACTGTGACGTAGACACCTGCATGAACAATAATGGGGGGAGCCCAAAGATAATACAATTTGGATTTAAGGATTTTATGTTGTCGATGAAGTCTGCAAAAAGAGAATGGCAGCCTGCGTGGTTTGCAACTCGTGCATAAAAGACACAACAACGATGACATCTAACTCCATCAGTCACTACAAAACTCAGGAAGACAGGTAAGCTAATTCTACAGCTTAGCTAGCTGGTCAAACATTAAGTTTCATAGACTGGTTTGAAACGATTTAAAATAAAAATGACGTGATTCTGAAAGTTTCATCACAGTTAAGTAATGTAACCAGGGGTGGGACGCTTTATGATAATTGACCAAACCTTTCGTTTTGGTTCATCTATGCACGCAAAGGTCTCTTTTCTTTCTCTCTTTCTCATGCACTTCAGAGCAGAAAGTAGCATCTAAAATATAATGCCAACCACAGAAAGCAGATGAAGTGAAGCGGCTTTGCTAGCATTGTGGAGATTTAAAAAAAAAAAAAAAGCGTGGAGACATTTGTGGGCATGACGAAAGAGTTAGCGCGAGAAGATGCCAGGTGCGTTATAGGTCTGCTCTATGGGATCAATTGGCATTACGATCACGGCGTTAAAAATGTTGACAAAAGTATGTTCCACTATTAATAAGTACAGTGCAAATTGTGAGTAGCTATGTGCGAGTATAATTTTCACACTACTGAACGTGTTTAAGCCGGCACGTTGGACGACTGGTTAGCTGGTTCGACTGGTTCAAATCCCGGCCTCGCCTGTGTGGAGTTTGCATGTTCTCCCCGTGCCTGCATGGGTTTTCTCCGGGCACTCCGGTTTCCTCCCACATCCCAAAAAACATGCATGCCAGGTTGATTGAAGACTCTAAATTTCCCTTAGGTGTGAATGTGAGTGCAAATGGTTGTTTGTTTATATGTGCCCTGCGATTGGCTGGCGACCAGTTCAGGGTGTACCCTGCCTCTCACCTGGGATAGGTTCCAGCACGCCCGCGACCCTTGTGAGGATAAAGCGGTACAGAAAATAGATGGATGGACGAATGTGTTTATTGAAGTTCCACCATTAAATCTGCTGTGTCGGCTCTGTGATAAAGCTTTCTGCACTTTTTTTGGAGGGGGTGCGGGGTGTTAGGGAAGCACATTAGAATTTTTTCGGACAGTACCAATCAAAAGTGGGCATTATTTTTTTTTTAAAGGCAGGCTCGAATGTTATAAAAGTTATTATGCAGTATCGTGAATGTGTACTTAATATGGTGGTGAGAATATGACAAGACATGGATTTTAAATCTCAAATGGCGACTAAACAGAGCCCATATGTACAAAAAAGCAATTAAACATGCTGCTTCAAAGAATACAAATCTTTTCAAAGTCAGTTTTTGGCATACTTAACCTTCTAATAAATAGGATGGTGACTACTCCCATGATATGCATGCTGTATTTATTAGCATATTTTATTTCTCACTTCTCTTTTTTTGCTAAATGAATATGAATGAGTCGGCTTTAACCCAGTTGAGAATGTGAACATTTTGGGCTGAATATTTCTGCAGTTGTTTAGCTGCTCTGCTGCCAGCAGTTATATTCCCTCATTATCACTGAAAATTGAAGCTTCTGTCTCAACATACTGTGTGTGGAAATTAATATGTTTATATATATTGTGTCACCACAATGAATGGAACAGCCAGGACACATTATTTTTAATGTTATGTAGCGTTACCATTGCGGCTCGGGATGAACATCCAAGTGTGGGAGTGAATACCTTTGCAGGTGAACCTACTGTGTATTTATAGACATGTTGACACGTAAGTGGACATAAGAGTTGGAAGCAGACAATGTACCTCCTAAAAATACATTTATATTCAGATCAAATACAGTCTGCTTTTGGATGAGAACTGAGGGTCCAAAATGGACCAATCCTCATTTTAATTAAGTGAAATATGACTGGTGCAACATGGCACTGGTAGTAAAGTGGTCTACTGTACGTCTACCATGCTATAAAGTTCCACAGATACCCATTATCGGAGTTTGATAAATGAACAATGTGCTTTATTGACTTTGTGTTGGTGCTTTAATGAATGGATATATAGCTAAAGCCTGATTGTAGTTGTTTTGGCAATATCTAAAAGAATGGACTTCAACTTAATACAGACTTTCACTTAAACGTGTCCGACTGACCAATTTGATGAAAGAAATCAGAATGTGTGCTCAATGCTGTTCCATTCCAGTCTTGTAGATAGATATAATGTGCATCATAAAGAACCAATTGCCATACAAGGGAATCTTTTTTTTCCACTTTGAATGCTGTGGTTCACTGCCCTACTTGGCCCCGATGTGAGCAAACGAAAGACCAAGTAACCCGAGGGTGCTTTCAACCTAGCACTTTTTTTGGGTCTGTATTATTCAAATTGCAATCCAGTTCTCTTTAGTGATCTGACTTTGACTGGCAAACCAATCAGGTATAACACAAAGCAAAGAAAACGTGTAGTGCTTTACTCAATGTATTATTTGTCAAGCTCCTATAAATCCACACGACACTGTAGACATGTAGCAACATGCCAGGCAGCAGAAGTCTACTAGATGAGATGCAGTGTAGGTGGAAGCAAGAAGAACAGACAGAGAAGGTCCCAAACAGAGCTCCTCTAATAGCTGTTGTTCCCATACAGCTGAGAAAATATATGCCTACAAGTATTGTATGCTCGATTTGTATTCACTGATGCTCCGTGTTTCCATTTGACCATCTACGGTGTTTTGTATTACATGTTGCCTTGCGCTTGTGGACATTTGTCAGATGAAATGATATGGTTTGGTTGAACATTTTGCTGTATAAATACAACATGTTTAATTCTCTTTTGTTGTATGTGTCAGTTTTAAAGTAAACTTCAACTGAGAGTGACAAATAAACAACTGTAAGCAAGTACACTTTGCCTCTTATCTGGAGAATTGTGCGAGAGTCTACTTTTCGTTTCCTCTGAGTGATGTTAGACGATAGGTTCCCATTTCTTGACAGCGAGAGAGTTCCCACTTGCTTGCTAAGGAATACTTTACTTTTTAACTGTTTTAATAGCTTTTAAGTGTTTTAATAGTTAAATCACATTTAAAGCATGTTATGGGGTAAAACATTGTTTAAGAAAATGTGTCTCTACAGTGCAGATTTTCAACTATTGCGGGTGGGTCCAGAACCACTTATCCCCTGCGATAAATAGGGGATTCACTGTATTCTATTTCGATAAAGCCACTTCTTCATTGATAGAGTGTAGTTTGGGGGAGGTCTCTCACCTGTATAGTCGTCCATGCACTCGCAGGCGAATCCTCCCTCTCTGCTGCGACATACACCGTGAACTCCACAGGGTTTGGAGTAGCACAGGTCGATCTCAGTCTCACAGTAGTCTCCCGTAAAACCGGCGGGACAGCGGCAGCGCAGGCCGGCGATGGGGTGGATGGGCCTGAACAGGATGGTGTCGGACGCCACAAAGGGGGCCAGGCTGTCAAACTTGAGCACGGACACACACTTCATGTAGTTTTCACAGGGCTCGCGTAGACAGATGTTGTCGTCAAAGGGCAGGACTTCCTGGGAGGAGATCTGAGCCAGCAGGCTGCGGTTCAGGTACAGCCTCTCCTGGAGCTCCTCGGAGCCGAAAAACTCCGCCCCTCCGCTTTCGGCCCCTCTCCTGGCGCCGTCCTCACGAAGGCCCGGAGGACGCTGGGGGGCGTCGCCTGGCACGGCCACGGACAGGCTGACATTCAGGACGCGGGCGCTGACGTCTGTGTCGTCCTGAATGTTAAAGATGACGACATCTTCGGGGGCTGCGGAGAGCACACGGGCCACACCGTCCAGGAACTGAGTAAGCAGCAGGGAGAGGAAGTGCTCCTGAGAGGTGTTGGCCAGCCTCAGTGTGATGCTGTTGGACAACATCTCATCTGTGATGACGGTGACCTGAAGAAGGCACTGGGCCGACACGGAGTGTACGCCATCTGCACGCACACAGAGTAACACATCATGTATTTTTTTAGGGAAACTGTTTTCACACTTAAAGCAGTACTTTTGAAATATTTGCATGTCATATCTACTATACCTCATTCACGCAACAATAGTACTATTTTTACATGTTTATACTTGCACAATCCTATCAACCTTATTCACTCAACACAATTGCTTTTATACTTACACTATTTTGTTGTTTTTATAATATATATATTTTAATAGCTCTTTTACTTTTTATCTTTGCACTGTGGTTCAGTTCAGAAAGAAATATTTTTTTCAATCCTCTGTGTATCTGGTACGACGGATGCATGCGGTATCGGTGCCGATACTGTACGTCTGTGCTTGTACTCGGACTCACAAAAACACTCCAATACTATGCGAGCGGATACCATTTAGCAGCCAGTCTTATACTGTACTATAGTGTCCTCACGAGGAGTTCCTCCACACCCTGACGAAGATCATGTTAACACTGGTTCCGTGTCTATGTTCAGTCAAGTGAAGGAAACCAAACCAGAGTTCACTGGCAAGCGGACCGAGACACCCTCTTCAAGCGGCAGGTTTCAAATGATATTGTTCACACTTGACCGATTGAGCCGCACTGTAGGAGCAATCGCACTTCAGTTCCAACCACACATGCCAAGTGAAAACACCGCCTACAATTGGAGGACGCTTATATGAAACACTTTCCTCATATTAGCGGATCAAAAGAAGAGTTTATCTGCTGCTATGCGTTCTACAAATAACAATAGAAATACGCCAGGACTAAGAAAAGAACAAGCTTCTTTTTCTTTTCAATACATCCCAAGCTCCTAATCAGGAATTTTACGCCTTCATTCAGAGCAAAACTCCTCCTTTCTTTGTCCGGAAGCAGAAATGTTTCTTCATTTTTCATGCCAAGTCTTCAGTTCAACAGTTGAAGCTTTTCTCAGCCCGGCTAATCACTTGTCTTGTATCCTCTTGTTCCCATGCCACATCGTGTAAATGCTCACCTTCAATACTTCCAATTGTTTGCCTTTCAATGCTGACATGCAGTCTTTTCAAGTCTGCCAAGGGACTACAGAGTCACTTAGAATATCCATTTCCCACACTGTAAGGCTAATATTTAGGCTCTACTGTATATAGTTATTTACTTTAACACAGGGACGTCAAACTCAAATTCACGGTGGGCCAAAATTAAAAAATTGGGACAACGTCGCTGACCAAACTCAATATTTAATGAAGAATCACTGCGATGTGCATGTTTCCCTTCTCTGCAGAGATGTAGTGTTAAAGTTTATCATATGACAGCAAACTTAAATTTTGCTTAAATACTGAGTCTGGAATAAATAAATTTTAATATTATAAACACGAGAAATCAAATTTGCTATAAAAGACATCAGTGGTATTTGTTTGTTGTTTTGTATATAAATAGATAACATGAATTCTTCTGTCTCCCCATCTTCTATTTATCTACCTCCAACTACCTTTCTTTTTGATGTAAATCTTTTTTCAAAGGCCAACAACAAAACAATCCCTAAAAAATACGAATGTCCTGCAATAAAAATCCAAACTTCAAACTATTAACAGTCCCTGCCTAGGAGTTGTTAAAGGGCATTAAAAAAAACAATTAAATTATGTTATATTCTTTGTTACAGCCACGTTGCTCCACACACGACAAACAGGTCTGTCTTTTACTTACTTTAGTGAACAGACAATCTGCCTCCCACCTGTCTTGGAAGTTAACCGTTTTCCATCGTTCGTTTGGGCATTTTTGGGAAGGGGAAGTGTAAATTTGCTCGAGGAAACTGGTAGCATAGTTGCTAACAACTGCAACAGAAAGGGTCTAGCTCGCCGGTCTAGACTGATGGGCCAACACACTAGCAAACCATTCTGGGATTTGTAATATTAGTGGCGCACGTGCTATATACTGGCGGGCCAGCTCTAATACACATTTGATATGGTCTTGCGGGCCAAATATAATTACATCGTGGGCCAAAGTTGGCCCCCGGGCCTGAGTTTGACAAGTATGCTTTAAACTTTCAATGCAATGGCATCGATTAGGGGTGATGCAACGATACCATAAGGTATCATGTTTTATGAATTATTACACATCGCTGTATCATGATAATATTGTTATTGTTGGCAAAATATTGTGATAATATTGTTAGTCATGGTTTGATCTCCCCTGTTATTGATGCTCGGAACAATAAAAAAAAAGATGTTTTATTAAAGCAGATGGAGAAGAAAGGTAAACACTTCTATGTTTGTTTGTTTCTTTTTAGGTTATTGTTGATGAGATTTCAATAGATATTTCATAACAGGCCCTGCCTCAGGTCCGCAGGTTAACATTATCAAAGCGGCAAACACAAAACCAGCTCAATCGACTCAAACGTGTAGTGAAAACGGGCCCACCGCCTCCCCGCTCCCAAACAATCAATGGGTCGCTTTGTTTAAGGGGCCTGGACGCTGGCCAAAGGGCAGAACCTGTGTGCACAACTCGCGCAAACAAACAGAAAACTTCCCAAAGTTACCAGATCACCGTTTGGCATCAGGCGAGGTGAAAAGCAGGGTGCCAGCCGGGAGGTGGGGGTGAGGAGGAAGAGGAGGAAGAGGGGCAGGAGTGCTTTTCATAGAGGAAGCGAGACAGAAGCGTGTTTGACACGGTTCTAATCCCTCTGTTTTCAGTCAAGAGCCTCCGACACAGCAATAATACATGACCCAAGTGGAGGAAGTACAGAAACAAGCGGGACTAATTGACACTGTACAGTCAACAAATACTCTCACACACACACACACACACTTGTGTACGAGACATATTACTTGCATATAAGGGTGGATATACAGTAAAAAAAAAAAAAGAATACTGAATGAAGACTAACAAGCACACAAGTTTAACTGATGCTTGTGTGAATGCTAAAAAAATGTCTGCTATTATTTTTCACATTCCAAAATTTCCCACTTTTCTCAGAATTCCATATTTAAAAAAAAAAAAAAAAAAAAAAAAAAAACCCTCACTGAATTACGGAGAGACATGCAACAACAACAAAAAGACTGAAACCATTCCAACTTCAAAATGTTCAGCTCATTAAAAACATCTTGGGAACTATTCCCATTCCCCAAATTGTCAATTTAAACTTTCAAACTAAGAGATTATTACATATTTAACCTCCTCCAGCTTCCACATTTTTTGACCAATTCAAATCATTCCAACTTCAAAATGTTTAGCTTATTCAAGACATTCTGGAGGCGATTCACATCCCCTAATTCCCGAACCTTTCAAAATAAAGCTCCAAATTAAGAGACATTTCACGTTATTCCCTCCCCCTTCCACATTTCACGACTGATTAAAACCATTCCAACTTCAAATTGTTTAGCTCATTCAATCAATCTTGGGAACTATTCCCATTCCTAAAAGTACCAAAAATAAAAATCCAAATTAAGAGATATGACAAATTACCCCTTCACTCGATATCATTCCGCAATAAACTCCAGAGCATTTCAGTTCATGTCTACAGAAATAGCATTATCTAGTTACAAATAGCCTCCTCAGATCTTTTGACTAGGACTAGACTAAGAAATGCTTGTTGAAAACAATTGTTTGTTACAAAGTTTGACGATTGTGTGGGATTGATTCTGAGGATTGATGACCACTACAAGTAATGCCGGTATTTCAATAAAAGAACAACAGCTGAAAATGCTCATGACAAGTTCCCACAGCCCACGCTGGTATAGTTTTAATGACAAATCTTATTCTAACTAAAACTCCCCCCATAAACTGATGAACTTGAGTATGAGAAGCTCTCATATACTGTATCAATGAAAGAAATGTGATTTCTACAAGTAGCTACAAGCTGTCCCTCAGCATCTGACAGCTTTATTATGATGATTGCATGCTTCAAGCAGATTTTATTCAAGCAGACGAGCAGAATTTACACTCACTGGACACTTCATTAGGTACACTTGTACAATCCAATGAGACTACAAAATTGACTCCACAAAGTAAGGCCGATGTGCTAACCACTCGGCCACCATGCCGCCAACACTGATATCACATTATAATTATATTATTATCAACCATTTCAATGAAGCATACTATCTCTGTTGATATAGTGTCCAAAAAAAGATTTCAATAAAATATTGCAATAATAGCATACAATCCCACACCAAATGCTTAGCCACGTCAGGGCATCCATTGAAGACTCATTTAAAAGCATGTCTTGATGATAAAATAAGTTTTTTGGTTGCAGTCTTAGCGGAGAATGTGCACATTCACATCACATTAAAGTTGAAATCCTCATAACATGCAAATCCATTTTTGTAATCAGATTGTGTTGAAACAATCATTGATTTTGATGCTAGTTTGATTTATTGATTTATTTTGTCCCACCCGAACAACCACAATTAAAAATAAACACACGGGGTGTCCCAAAAGTCATTATACACTTCCTTTTTTCCATTAAGCTCTCATTTTGAAATGTATTTACACAGTTGTGGCCGGTGAGTGCACAAACCTCGAAACACTGTAGTTAAGGCCTCAGTGTTATAACGCATAACATCAGTAACTTAGGACGCTGAGCAAAGCAACAAAAGTTGAACCGCCGCCGCCTGTTTTCACCCATTTCATCCATCTATGTCCATTATGGACAAGTTTCTGCAGCAACAGTAGCCAGATAAACAGCTCTCACTAAAGAGGCGCTTTTAAAGGGTATGAGGACAGAGTATGAGGACAGACATGGCCTTAATTATGTCCTGTGCCAACTCGCATTCTTGGATGGGAGCTCGGGCACAGCTCCAGGCGTGGATGCAGCGCTGGGAAAGCGAGCACGAGGAGAATCTCCTCTGAAAGGAAGCAGACCATCGTTCAAACGGGTCATTCTCCATGGAAGGATTCTCCGTGCAGGAAGAGGGAGGGCAAGCGGCGGCTTTTTGGGCCAAATGAGGTACGTTTAGGTCCCAGACCTGAAGTGTGACGCTGCTTTCACTTCGGACCCTTGTGGGCCTCCGGGAGCCTCTCAGCTAGGAAGTGGCGCCAGAGAAAAGATTAAACACACACTGTGGTTATGGGTTGAGCCATGGCAGTACACAAACACAAGTGTGTGCATGTGTGTGTTAATGTACACATTGACACATGTAAGCCGGGGTGGTTATTTCACATTAAAGTTGCGGAAAAGACTAACAAGCCACTTGTTTATAGTGTAATTGACTTTATATTGGATCATGATAACAAATAGACATCAAATCAATCGTTTTAACAGTTACTGACTGTAAATGTCTTGATGAGAAGCAATATTAAAGTTCTGGGTCACCTGGCTCAGTAGAGTCATTTTTGACATAGTTAACAAGTAAATAAAGACGCAAAGATACAGATATTAGCAATTCTATTAGGGTTTCTATTTAATTTACAACTTTACATTGTAAAAACTTAACATTTCAATTGCTTTGTGCACTCGCCTTAATTTTGTGCATTTTTAGACAATAGCTTTTTCCTGCAGAGTATGAGGGACAATTTCACTGCATGCTATACAACTTAGTATAGTATCTACGCTATGTGACTAATAAAAGTGTGGCGTAAGGGGACGTGACAATAAATACTTGCTTCTTTAGTATTCTGCATTCTAATAAACAGAATATATAGTATTTTTATTTATGCATTGCAAAGACAACAAATTACATTATTGAACATTAGCATAAACATACAGTACATAAACAGTATCCTCTGTACACCACTGCATATTTAAGTCTTCAGGAGGCCTTAATGATAGTGATAATTGCCTGCTGAGGGACAGGCAGTGAGAGAGAGGGCAAAGAAATTGGGGAGAGCGGCCTAATTAGACCACAAAGTTACCATCCAATCTCCCAGTGGATTCCCAGAAAATGTCAATGAAGTCCTGGTGGATGAAGAGCAGAAAGGCACTGTGACCAAACTGCGGAGGAAAGAGACATCAAGAACCTCCGCTGTACCATAGTAACCCCGAGCCATCTTTTAACGCCCCCACTTCTAATATGATATCAGTTATTGAAGCTGACTAAAAAATATTTTTTCGGTGATGGAAATAAAAGACATTAATTCTTTTCATAACTTGTTACAAACAACGGTTAACTTCTTTTTACTTTTTTAATGGAAGTTTGAATATAATATACTGTGTGTGTGTGTGTGTGTATATATATATGTATATATATATATATATATATATATATATATATATATTGTGATTAAATGGATATTATTAAATGGATATTATTGATTGATTATAAAATTGATTATAAAAGAAGCAAGATTATAAAATTGATTATAAAAGAAGCAAGCTGGCCATTATTTTCAAGGACAATAATTGGCAGAGACCCACTTTCACAATCCATTTTCATTCATTTTCACTGCATCTAACATTAGAAGTGAATATTCACTTGAGTGTGAAACTCTTTTGGCAATTGTCATGTGTGCAAGCAACACATCTGAGGCACACACAGCAATGAAAACACACAACGTTGACCTGCGAGAACAGTCTCTTTGAGGCCTTTTTGATTTCATTACACCTAAATACACGGAGCAGCCGCTAATGCATTACATGTATTACTTAGTGGGAGTACTCTGTGTCCTTACACATGTAACATCGCTTAATGGACAGCACACGTGTTATATGTTTATGGATACTTTGAGAGTAAACCTTACAGGTGTTGTGGTTTGTAAACCTGGGGCCTGCTGAACTGTCAAACTGTAAATCTAGCCAAGAGTTTTCGCTTTACTGTTAGCAGCACACTTGTTTGGACATCTAAATGAGAGCTTCTGAAGAAGTCTCAACCTGTGAAGAAGCACATTTTCCCATGGCCATTAAGATGCCACTCACTTTTAATTAATTCCTTCTAAAAACATGCATGTTACGTTCATTTTAGACTCTACATTGGAAAAAAGTGTGGATGTGAGGGTCCATGGTTGTATCTTTTGGACTGGTGACCAGTCCAGGGTGTATCCGGCCTCTTGCCCAAAGCCAGCTGTGATAGGCTGCAACTCACCCACGACCTTAACAAGGACAAATGCTATAGAAAATGAAAAAGGATGAAAGAGGTCCAAACTCCAATGAATATCACATTTTGGGCTTTTTGTCTCTCTTTACTGTATAATCAATGTACAATAATACCAATTTAAAAGATCCCTTGAGCAAAAACTTGTCAACCAAGTGTTCACTGCTGGACTGCTGCAAGTTTGCTATGCATGACTTTCAAACTTAAATGGTTTTTAAACTAAAGGTCCAAGATAGGATGCCACATAAAATAATTTTAATTAGTGTTTGGTTTTTAGCTTGATGTCCACAACTCACCCAGAAGTCCATGATCCACAAAAACTCCACTTTCTCAGAAACTACAAGTTATCATGACAAAGTGACCGACATGCTTAACTAAAGCAAATCACACTTAGGAAGAAGTTAATAATTTCACTCTCACTTCTGCTTTGATGATGACTGATTTCCCGAAAATGAAATTAATTATTCCAGAATGCAACTGCAGACCAGAGGTGGCCGCAGCGGTGCGGCTGGGCTAATCCCCACCTCCACAATAGCACCACCAGCAGGAGCCGGCGAGTGGATGTTCAATTAAATACAAAATGGAGGAGAGAACCATTCTGCCCTGAACCAGCACTAACGAGGGCAGATGTAGGTCAAAGATCGAAAGAGTGGAAGATGATCAAGAAGTTCTATGTCTCTGTGACGGGCTGTCTACAGAAGAAAATGAAAGGCCGTTGACACTAGGCCGTTTTGAGTTGACATTGGCAGCTTGCTTACTGGATAGCAGTGTTTTTGGAGTATAAACCTGAGAACGATCGAGCGAAAACAGATTTTTATTAATGTATTTACTATAATTTATTTACATGCAGTACTTTCAAATGTTTGGGTTGAGAATTTGAGAAAGTGTACACTTCACTGGAAGACCTTTATGGTTACCTTGAGCAGAACACACGCAACAACAGCCCTGTGTTCTGTCATTCATGAATGAATGTGGTGCACTTGTGCTTGCTCATGTTTTGGAATATGCCTGTATTCAGTGTTTAGACAATAACACGGCTGATTTAAAACCTCCCCTTGGAGACCTGTATTTTACCAACAAAAATGCCAGCGTCGTCTAAACGAGTGGCACAAACAACACGATTGTAATCCATCTTTAGAAGGAGAGGTAGGTCTTTAGCATTCACAGTAAAATGTTGCTGGGTAGCGGGCCGTATGAATGAACTGGACTGAAAAGGTCAATGAAGACGAGGGGAGTGGGGGCTATAAAACTGGGAGGAGGCAGGTTTTTCATCTCATTGCACTTGTACCCTGCCCCCTCTGCAGGCCCTCTTCCTGACCCCTACTAGACCAGCAACGGCTGATGCTGACACTCCACCGCCATCACCGCCATCACCGCCATCACCACCAACCTCTGTATTAAATACACCTGGCCATTTACTTACACTGCAACTGCTTCTAAGAGAAAGCACTATCAGCAAGCAGGAAAAGTCTCCACCCACAGCCCTTTATCACTTTTAACCGTTAAAAGACATGTTCAGGTGGCCACGAAGTAATTTAATGCTAAGGTATTAAAGGGTTTAGTGGTGATTTTGTATTGGCTTGAGATTAGCTACAGTAAATCCTAAACATTACCCTGGCCATATTCTGAGTTAAATCATATTTCTAAATTGATTAATTGCTTATCTTGCAGCTGGACATGAAGTGACAAAGGACTTTAAAAAGTTCTGTTAAGAGATATTAATGAAATATAGTCAACATTTTCATAGTTTTTTACATTTTGGAAATTATTTACATTTCGAGGAAATGCAAACTTGCGTGCGATTCTTAAAGATGCTGGTTACTTCTACCATTATCTATATGCAGTGACTTTTACTCAGGGTGCCATGGCACACTATTGTGCTGTGAGAGATAATAAGGGGTGCTGTTGGAATTTTATTAAATTATACTGGATTTGCCTGAAAATGATCTCGTCATTACAAATATATCTTTGTTCATCTATCTATGCCATTAACGTAAATAGTGACAGGCTGAATAATTAGATGCTCTTCCAATAGACAATACAATAAACCTATGTAGTCACCTGTTGCTATTTATACAACAGAATAATAGCTTTGTGTTCAACTAAACTGGCCCAGAGTTCCCACTGAGTAAGTCGATTTGTGTTAATTGAGACAAGATCATCGTTATTTTAGTATTCATACTTTAGTCACGTTCATTTATTTTATTCTAATGTAAAATAGGGGCCTTGGCTCCATTAAGGTTGGAAAACACTGATTTATAACATTCAAAAATTAACAAGTGGGTGGCACGGCTCAGGTAGTAGGGTGGTCGTCTCCCAACCTTCAGGTTGTGGGTTTGACCCTCAGCCCTTGTGACAATGTCAAAGTGTCCTTGAGCAAGATACTGAACCACCAGTTGCTCCTGATGCCGTCATCAGTAGGTGAATGATTAACCATTCCCCATCAAGAACATAGGATATGTCTGTAATACGTTTTCTCAATGCAAACTGTATTGAGAAAGCGTATGGAAAATTTTGATCATGGAACTTTGTCAAAAAATGTTTTAAGGGGAAAAATCCTGACTGTTTTAACACACTTTCTTATGTAATTTCAAGATACAAATAATAGAACATGGATTTAACTGTACAAATTTTAAATGTAATACAGATGAGTGTTTCCATTGCAAATTCAATGTGCTTGAATTTTCTTCTCAGTAAAATAAGCAGAAAAAGACAGTAACAGAGTTTTCCAGGACTATGGTTTAGCTAAGTGGTTGGTGCAAGAAAGACATTTTTAGTATCAAAACTCCGCTAAGTGGGTTACAAATAACATGGGCGCTAATGATGAAAAGATTTGTCAACAACTGAGCCAAGAACAACACTTTTGCAAAGAGAAGTTCATGTTGGCCAGCAGCCACACAAGTTGATCTACGCACAAACAACTCAGGTGAAAGAAAAAACCTCTTATCCTCCGGAGAGGGAGCAGACAGACAGCATGTTCCCGACTCCTACGCAGCAGATTTGCTGTTGTCTCTATCTGAGTGATGCTAAAGCTGTTAAATCAAATTCCATTAACACTACATACCCTCTGTGCAGAGGGAAAAGGGTTTGCGAGAGCACAAATTAGTGTCTGAGCTTGTTTTTGTTTTTATCTGCAGACAAATAAAACCTATGTCGTTTGAGAGCAAAAAAAAAAAAAAAAAAAAAAGAGCCAAAGATCAGCGATAACGACAAAGACAACAGCTAAAGGGGAGTCAATACTGACACAAGCTTGTGCAGCTCAATGTCGACCCATGGGTTTCAATCCTGAGGAGACAGCGCCCAAAGGCTGTTTTTGGCCATTCGAACTCATTTGTGGAGCCTACCAGCTCACTGTGAAATCTGACGACACTTTCCTGCTGCATCCCCAAAAACAAAAACATCAAGATTCCATAAATTGTTCCCCCCCCTCCACGCTTCCAGCGTGGCGGCTCCGGAAGGCATGTGACCTCTCGCAATCAGAACATTTGCACATCAAACAAAACTGCTGTCAGCGCAATAGTGACGAGACATTAGCATGCAGAAACGTGGCCGAGCAAGAGGGCTTTCGTTTGAACCAGTTGTCACTCGATAACTGCAATATTTGCCACAACCTGGAGAGGAGATAGCATAAGAATCCATGAATCAGTTGTGTGATCAATTGGTCCATTGTACGGAACTGATCGCTGATTAACTCGGTCTTGAAGCAATGGAGGATGAATAAGTTAGCTGTTTAAAAAGACAACATGATCTCACTAGTGACGAGAAAAGCGATATTTTATTATTTCATTTATTGTTTTGTGCTTTTTCTATCTTTACTACGTACAGCACATTGTTAGAGCTGCAGTTGTTGTTTTTTAAGTGCGGTATGAAGAACATTAAGTTGAGCTATATCACATTTAATGCTATATCACCACAATTCAGTACTGCATTGTTCTCTTTGTACATTTGTCTTTCGTTTCAACTTTTCGTTTTGTTTCTCTCTGTACATTGTCTTTGCACTTTTTACGCAATTACCTTCAAACACGTATTATATATTTAGAAACAAATCTCTGAATTCACATTAGAGGGTCTTTAATGTCGAATAACTTGTAGCTTAGCTCACTACATTTTCTAAGTAGCTTGCCCAAAACTGCGTTTGATTCCAAAAATGGCTCTCCAGAAGTACTAAAAGTAAAAACTACAACCTGCATCCACTCACACATTGCCAGCAAACTGTGAAATCCCAATCACACCAGTGTAGTGGCTCACGGGGGTCCATCTGTTTGACTACTGTGACGCCCTCCTGTCACTATCAATACAAGACCCTTGCCGCATGTCAGAGATCACTGCAGCTCGCAGTCACACCTCGCGTGTAACAGTTTAACGTTGACAGTTTACACTCTGGAGCTGGAGCATATGATACCAGCTCACTGTGAAATCTCAATCTGGTTCCATGTTAAATGGGAGCAATGTAGCGTGAAGGTAACAGTCCGTTAAATAATCAGATGCTGTCACATCCGGGATGTTGGAAGCATTCGCTTGCTGTGCTGCCTGCTCGGTTCAATTGAGGTCTACATGCTGAGAGGAGAAGAAAAATACACTATATGCTCAAACGTTATGGGACAACAGGGAGTTAGTCCCCACTTTGCAGCTATAACATTATCGACTACATTCCAGAGTGCGTCTGTAGGAATTTTTGTCCATACATCCAGAAGAACATTTGGCCTGTTGGTTCACAATCTGTGTAGTAGCTCATCAAAAATGTGTTTGAATGGGGTTAAGAGGAGTTCTTGCACACCAAACTCATCCAAGCATCCCTTTATGGACCTTGCTTTGTGTACTGGGCTACAGCCATGCTAGAATGGTAAACGAACATTCCCCAACTGTTCCTACCAAGTTGGACCAAGGACTAGTCAAACCCCAAATTGATTGATTAAGATAAATGTCCCATTATCTTCCACTTCTAAATAGTATGGTGGGGAAAACTGCAAAAACCGTGGTTTATTGAAAGCATCAGGTATGTTTTACAGAAAAACAACAATGGATGAGAAATGGAGTCTCCTGTATTAACAAGATGCATAAAAACTGGCTTTTATGTTAAATTTAAGTTTGTTAGTTTGAAGTTTTACCTTTTTCAGGTTGAAGAATGACACTTACAATTGAAAGGCATTTAGTGTGTTAGAATATGCCCGAACACAGTGAAATCAGAATGTGCACTGAGCATTTTTGTAAAAATGCATTACAAATCAACCAACACCAACTGCAAAACAGATTTGGACATGACATCACAAAAAGGTCGTGCTTTGTAAAGCTTCGAGAAAATCGGTTATAAAATTGATCTCCAATTGAATATGTTGTTGGAATTTTGATAAATGTCTTATTTTTTTTAACATGAAACCCACTTAATTTCTTTTGCCTTGACATGCAGTTACTCAGATATTCATCTTTCAAATTATGTAAAGTTTTTGGGAGCAACCTGTATAATGGCAAGTAGAACCGTCCCAAGCTAATTATGTACTATGGCGTGTCTGCAATCAGTTATTCGTGAGGGGAGGAAGTGTCACCATTACACTGTACACTACAGTAAATTGTGACCCCTGTGAAACTCAAATAAGAGGACAAGAAGACAGAAAGGTGCCGCCCCAAAGCGACAGAGGCCAACCCCATTGTCTGCTAGGAGGATGAGGGCAATGCGGGACAACCCTGAGATAAATAAGGCCTCACCCTGGAGATGCACCAATCCTAATCCCAAACAACTCCTATCTCCCCGTTGATGTCATCTTAACGCAGCCAAGTGGAGAGAAGCAATCGGATGTTACAGAGAAAAAAAACACAGTAGCAAGAAATGGGATACCCACTGAGTGCATCAAAAGACAGCAGCACTGTTATCAACAAAGAGGTCGCAGGTGTTTTTAGGCCTCTGAAGTTTGCCACATGCAGGTTTAAACTATATTTAAAAAACAATAACAACAACAACACAAGACTAGAGATGGTTTATATCTGAGGTCAGGTGTCGGCCACCTCGCCGCACGCCCTATAAAAATGTCTGCACCCGGCGAGACAGGTCAGTGTGTCCCGGAGTACTGCAGCTCCAAAGAAAACCTGACATGCTTCACTGCTAAAGAGGGAGATGGGGACAGTTACTCTTTAGAACTTTATGTGCCTCCCCTCCCCCGGCATCTTCGCTCCACAAAAGGGGACCTTACCCCTCATCCCCACCCACCAGGAATTTCTCAGGCATTGCTGGGTTCACCATGACAACTGGGCGCTTAACAAAGCATTTCTCTTAGGCATTCTTCCTTTCACAGACCAGGGAGGGGTAGCTGGGGGATGGTGGGGCAAGGCGGGAGGGTGTGTGGGGGGGGGGGCATAACAATCAAAAAGACGCGAAAGACAGAGAGGGCGGAACGGAGGAGCTTGGAATGATGGGAGGGAACAGTGGAGGTTGCAGGGGTGAGAGCAATATTGACCCACATAGGAGCAACATGGGAAAGGGGTGACAAGTAGACAAAACGGGGGTAAGAGAACACCATCAGGTGGTAGGTGATGGGAAAGTACGAAGAAAGACTCCATTTTTGCAAGGCTTAACTCATAATCAATATTATGGCGATGCAATTGCGCAATATTGATAAGAAATCCATCTACAAAACATAATGATACCAACAGTATGAGTATATAAGAAGAGACTCTTGTGGAAGCAGTCTTTTGACATATTAAGTATAGTGTAATATAAATACCAATTAAACATGGAAATAAATATTGTCAATTTCTATCAATACTGTACCATCAGCAGGTTCTAGAGCGATCTGGATTTGAGCTCCAGTATTCTAAAATGCCCTACCTGCGGAAATTATAGTGGCTACCTCTGTAGAAATGTTGAAATCTCGACTTACTGTATTTCTATACTATTGCATTTTGTTAAACCACACCTAGGATACAACTCGTCTCTCGCCCTGCTACACCACCTGCCATCTGGATTTTGGCCTGTTTAACTCCCGCTACCCTTATCGCTTCCCTCCTTCTCGTTCTGGTAAAGGGTGTAAGATGGTGATGACATTATCAATAGCAGTATACTGTAAATCTAATATGGTGAGAGATAATAACAGGATATAATGATAATTTCTCCCCCCTGTGCCATAAACACTGCAAAACATGAACAGTAGCTTTACAGTTTCCTCTGGTCATTGTAGACTCAAGTGAAAGCAAAACATGTGCATGATACACACACGCACACACACTCCATCAAGTCAACACATATTTACACCAGTTGAGCACACAGACAGCAATTCATTGTACTGCTTGAGTGAGATAATTATATGATTGGGACAAGTGATGAAAGCAGTCCAGCTGTTGGTGGCCACACACACACACACACACACACACACACACACACACACACACACACACACACACACACACACATACAGCCCATACACATACCAGTAATACAATATAATTTAAGCAGCTGGATAAATTCGTGTTTCACCAGTGTTGAAGCGATCAACCATGACAAAGGTTTCAGAGTCACAGACATTTTAAAAGTTTGGATGGATTATAATGAAACGACACTACTGCCAAGCACAGAATGTTCCATTGAAATTCAAGACACGCAGCATTATCTTACACAAGGATAACCACGTCTTGTTCCTACAAGACAGGAAATGGAGCATCTAAATATTTAAACTCTCACAGTCTTCGCTAAACTAAACACCTGCTGGAGCATGTTCGGTACATCTCTGTAATACCAATGTCACCAGAAGTGTTCACAGGTAAAGGCTTTCCAGGAAAACACCATTTAATTGGCATTTACATCCTTTTAGCACATACAAAGTAGTGTAATCTCAGTGTAATAATGCGGGGATATGTAAAAAGGAAAAGGGGGTAATCTTATTATGATAAAGTCGTAAAATTAAGAAAACATTCTTGTAATTAATATTCTGTGCAATATTACAACAAGAGGGACCTCAGCAGAAATAACTGAAAAATGAATACTGTCACATTCACACCATGTGTGGGGACTGAACCCACGCTGCCTGCACATAAATCCGGCAAGTGAACCACAACAACCTCAGTGACTCCAACAGACCCTAAATCCCTAATTTATTATCTAATCTTGGAACAGCAATTTGCAGTGATGCTAAAGTGAAGTTGTCTTTTGTTAATATAGATGGGTTACTAATGGCGCAGGTGTACCCTGTTCACAACATTAGATACATCTGCTCATTATCATGAGATCCATTCCAAAAACTACATCAGAGATAATAATAATGATCCGTTTTGATTGATACTGTCAGAGACTACCAGAGATGTTGACAGTATGTGTATTATTGTGGGTGTAGTTTGCACGGAGAGTCTTTTCTTGTACTTTGATCACAACGTTTAGCTGATTGATGCAGTGTATTTCTACATCACTAGAGTCTAATCACAATGATAAATAGACTTTACACCGATTTTATCGGCCTTATCGGTATCGGCCGATAATTAGCATTTTATGCTGATCGGCTTTAATGTCATAATTCGCAGATCCGATCAATAACGTCATTGATCGGCTCCGCAAAAGACATTTACCCCGCGTCGTCATCGTGCACAGTATATTTGAATCCAAAAGCTAGTTTACTTTTAGCCTTGTCACGTGCCCTTTGGCGTAGTCCTATAAATATATGACGGCCAATAAAGCATCAGCGGTGTGGAACAGACAACACGTCTGAGACAGACAACACGTAATGCCTGGATCAGACTACAAGACAAATTTGGTCTTTCAAGATTGCACTATGTCAGACTACTGCAATAAAATATTGTATTCCGATACCACCGCATCCCGTTTTTTACGATCATTGGGCTTAATCTTGTCAACTCAAATGCGACCGGATACACTCGTTACCGTGGCAAGGACAACAAGAGTGGATCGCGGCGACTATATTATTAGGATAAAATGGGGAAAAACGTGAATTGTCACCGGTGCTCAGGACAGGAGAGGACGTTCGTTTAAGGCTTGCTTGAGGTATGTTCACGTACTTTTAATACGATACGGCTCGCAAGCAGGCAACAAAACGTTATGTAGCCTAGCAAGCTAGTGGTAGCACGAACGGGTGGACGTAAACATGCCGCCGTTCTGTCGAATCATGCTCTAAAGTTTTGGTGTGGGTTAAGTCATTTAATTAAAAATAAAGTAATTTAATTACAGTAAGTTAGCACCCATTATTTCTGTCATGTAATGTTGGTTTGACCTGACAGATTAGAATACACGATCTGACTAGAGCAGTGATTTCCAAGGAACATATTTTACAATTGAAAAATCTCACAGCACACCAACAAACAAAAAGTGGATACATTAATTACTGTATTTACCATTCATTCATTCATTCATTTCATTCATTTGTTCTGCCTGTCACTATGCCTCACTGGCATAAATAGAGGGAAAAAAAATACATTATTTATTGTACAAGTATATACAGTAAATGAACAGGTAATCTAAATGGACACATTCCTCCATCTTGTGATCGGATCGGTTATCGGGTTTTTAAACTCGCTGATTGGCCCCAAAAATCCTGATCGTGTAAAGCCTAATGATAAATATACCGTCAAATTAATACTTCGCTGACAGTTGCAATCAAAGGGAGTTGTCATTTTTGTAAAGGCAGAATTCACACGACACATCTTGGACTGGATATCATTAGATTGTGCAAGAGTACTAAACTGGGCCGGACTGGACAACAAAGTAGCCTGTAACCTTTGCGCATCCACATCCACTTGAGCTGTACACTTGAAAATTGAAAGTGCTCCTGTGCTGTCCACCACTGACCACAAAGAGACAAACAATGGTGCCCACCATGTAAGTGAAGTACCTGCTCAGCGGGATGTGAGCCGAATCGAACTGCCTTCATTCGCTGTGGGGGGCGTGTTAGTCAAATCTCTGCTGTGGCATTTCTGACAATATGCCACCTTGGGTTTGGAATTGGATTAAAACAAAGGACAACGTGTCCTTGTTGCATATTAAAGCTAATGTATAAATTATCTTCTTGCAACAAAGGGGGTTCAACTAACTGGGTCATAAACAGGCCGTGCAACATGTACAAAACCCATAGAAACACTACACAGACACATCACGAACACGCTTTATCTTACATTAGCAGGGCTTAAGGATGCAATGAAAAGACAAAAGAGAACAAAATTTGGTTTCTAATAAAAACACCAATTAATGCAGGCTCACGCATGCCTGGGAAGAGTTGATCAGCCTTGAGTATGTCAACACTGATCTGACACAACCCGGGAAAGAGATGCAAAGGCAAATTGAATCCCACGGATGACAAGAAGCCTCTCGGCCTATGCTGTGATCAGAATTTGTCTTCACCGCGTATCCAAACGCAGAAGAAAATCAGTGGATTTATTTGACATCCAACTGTCTTGCAGTCTACATGGGGCAAGGCTCAACACCCGCACACTGCTGCCGTAAATCTGACAGCATAACTGGCTCACTTAATTATACGCTGATCACTAATTTATGTCAGCTCACAGCAAAAAAGCTATTTGTGTTTATGACATAGACAATGATCCCATTACTGTTTCCGTCTTGTTTGTTTTTCTGAGGTTGTTCGTGCCTATTAAATCATAAAGACCTGACGAGCGTAGGCCTGCAACGAATACTTGAATGTTTCAAGTACTTGGAATACAAAAAATGCCCGAAGAATTCTCTCTGCCTCTGGGACACGCTTATTTAACTTATTCACTGTCAGCCCTCTTGACTGAGTTTGCTCGTAAGTCTGTGATGTTCTTGTGTTTCCGCAAGTTCAATAAAATGACGGAAAGTGCATTGGCGACTCCCTTCCTCGTTGACCACTTCCCGGGATGTTACAATACCATTTGCATATACAGTAGCTTCCCTTTAATGGCAGGAAAGAGTTAATTGGCAAGCTGAGACAAATCTCACAGTGCTTAACAAGTTAACAAGCACCCTGAATAGGTTACCTCACATTATCGTCGCACACACTGTAATTGTATATTATGGCCAGTGTACTTACATCGTACCTATCTGCAAGTGGCAACATTTTGAGTCAAGTACTGTAGGTTAAAAATAAATAAATAAATAAATAAAATAAAAAAGGCTCCTGATGCCTTTTTTTAATTAGTGCCATTTTTTAAATTAGGGCGGTTTGTGTTTTTTTTATACTTACAAGAAATGCTGAGAATGCTAAGTAGAACAAAATGCTAAGATGAAACTGAAATTTATTGGTGTTTTCTTGCTCACTGAAAATATTTCTCGACAAGAAAGTAGTTTCCTGCTCAATGTTAATTTAAGAAAAAAAAAGTATTGATTATTTAAAAAAGAAAAAGTATTGGTTGTTCATTTTTGAGTGAAATGGCTTATTTTTTCCTGTGTATTCGTAATTGGTCTTTAACCAAGCCAAAATATAATTTATCCGAATAGTCGATTACTTGATAACATTTTAGTAGGATACTCGAATACAAAAATATGATAGCTGCTGCCCTAGATGATCAAGTGTAGTCCGTGTCTTTTTGTAAACAAATGATTAAAGCCTTTCCAATCCAGTCTACTCAGTTCCCTCTAATGGCTAATTTATGTTTCAATATAGGTCGATTACTTTGGAGGGGGTTGGGATTATTTGAGACCTTGTTAATGTATTACAGCCTTTAAAAAGTGATGTAATTGAAATTATTGATGATGTAAGTGAGCGTGTCTTTGACCTGGGCTTGCCAGTGTCTCAATTGAAGCTTGCGTTTTATGAATTTTTTTTTTTTTTTTTTACAGAGTTTTAGAAAATGAAAAAAAACCTGGATTTGACTTTAAATATGGTACATCCTCATCCCTTGGGGCATTTTATTTAGATGAGACTGCAAAGGGAATAGCTAGTTTGCATATCAATCCTACCGCATGTTGAAGACCTTTTACCGTTCGGTTAAAGTGATGAAAAGACAAACCTTTCAAAGCAGATCAAATAGCAGAAAAATTGTTGACGAGAAGCTGGTGTCGACTCAAAGTTGACTTTAAAGGCTTATTAGCCAAGTGCAGCTTCATTGAAACCATTTCACTGCTGGAGAGCAGTGCTCAGAAGCGCTGTTAATCACAGTCCAACTACAAACAAAAGAGCCCATCACAAATCTTCGATCATAAGGGGCCTCTGAAACTACAGCATGAAGAGGAAGATAATGGGAAAGACTTGGGAGGTCCCTGGAGGGGGAATCAGTTGTAAATTGGGGTCAGTAGCATCTAAAAGAGGAGCTCATAGTGCGACCACATCCCCTCATCCTGCAGCAGCTGGACAGACTTTCCCTTCTTGCTTCTTTGTTTGTTGCCTCTTTAATCAAGCTCCCAGTTCGTACCTCACCCCCCTCTGCCTTTAGCAGGGGTGCCGACACTTATACATATACTCCATCAGGTGCAGGACCCGTGCGGCGACACGGACTCTAAATGGTCTTTGCTGGAGTCCCAGCTGTCGCCTCCCGACCACAGTCCGCTATGACGTTGAGAACCAGCTTGTCAATCGACTGCTCACTATTGTTCTCCAGAGACGCAAAATACGTCTAACCACCACGCAAACCATATAGTGTTCAGTCGTGTGGGAATTGCAGATCCTGGAGTGGAAAGTGACAATTTAATATTGACTGGTCACCAGGGCACTTACACATACGGACAATTTGAAGTCTAAATGAAACTAAAACCCCAAACCTCAAACCGTGAGCCAGAGTTGTGCGCACCGCTAGGTCACCATGCTGCCAAGACTTATATCATCACATTAAAATCAAATCATTTAAATTAAAAACACAAAAGTGTCATTACATGTGCGGACTTAGACCTAAGACAGCCATAAAAACAATATTTGACGCTTGTGTATCGACACTACACTGATACTGATACTGTAGTAACTGTACTGTCAATCACCAAACCATTTAGCCAGCTCAGACAAATCCCCAAGATGCCCATCATATTTAATCCACATCCACATTCATATTTAACCTTCATGTCCAACCAATTTCTTAATTGAGCTCCCCGTTGAGTTGTGTTTTCTCTTAGCTTCTGCCAAGGTCAAAGAGAAGGCAGATTTACAGCAGTGCACACTGCGGCACATAAAGGGGGAACAGTGCACTCCCACTCCTTGTGAATATAATTCACGTTCGCTCACATTTTCGGAGTGAGGAAAAATCTAATTTGTGATTGCCTGCAGAATTGAAGCTTTATGAGTCAAAACTATCAAGTCAATGTGATGTTTAGCTGCTGTCTTTAAATGCATTGTTGTCTGTCATCAACACTTTCTCGCTGAGAAAACAGTTGCTTTTAACCTCTTCCGTTGAATGAGTTCAAAAGCAAAACCGTTAAAAGGACAAACTCTCAGCTGCCACTCTAAATAAGCTCCAGAAACAGATCATAATTGAATTAGGATTTTTCTTTGTATTTGGGTGGGGGGGTGTATAATGGACAATTATGGCTCAGCATCAGTCTATCCACAGAAGTGTGGATCCCGCAGGATACAGACAAGCTCAGTCTGGCACCTATTTAAATCTCCACAATAGATGGCTACAAATCAAGGTATTAATAAGTCAGTTCCTTAATGAGGGTCCAAGTAATTACAGAATCTGCCACACATCAAACAATTTAAATCCAAGACTGAATTGAATGCTTGAATGTTTTGTTTTCAACATGTCCTGCAGAGAATGCTAATCCTCCCTCATGAATATTTCTATTGCATTGAAAATCACTCTGTAAGCACAGGAAGTCATACTAAAGCTGTTGCTCAATTCCATTATCTAGTCAAGTGAATTGAAAATGGAAATGGAGCAAAAACACATCTGTGTGAGTGTGCGCTATGTCATTATCTTACCTGACACGGAGATTCTCATGGAGGCCTCCAGGGGACGGTTGTTATCCAGGGCCTGGCTCAGCTGGATCTCGCCTGTCGTTTGGTTCAGCAGCACAAGGTTCAACTCATTGCCCACCTCAAAGCTGTAGTGGAGCTGGTCCGACACGTCCGGGTCATGGGCTGGGATGCGACCAATCACACCGGCCGGGAAGCTGTTGGATTTGTCTGTTACATAATTGTTGAAGATGATCTGGAAGTTTTTGAGCACAGGCACGTTGTCGTTCTTGTCAACGAGTTTGATGTGGACTGTGGCGCGGCTGACCAGAGGGGCGGAGGTGGCCTGGACCACTATGATGTACTCAGACCTCATCTCATAGTCCAGGTCTATTAGTGATGTCAGTTCTCCTGAGAAGATATCCAGCTGGAACATCTCTGGGATGTTTCCTTCCACTATCTGGTACATAATCTGTGCATTACTGCCTTCATCTGGGTCTGTTGCTATTATAAGCGCAACCACAAGGCCAATGGGGGTGTTTTCGTCTACCATAATGTCAAACTCATCTTTCTCGAACACAGGAGGGTTGTCATTCACGTCAAGAATAGTCACTTGGATGTTTATTGGCATTTTCAACGCTGGAATACCTTTATCTACACCAAAGGCCTGCAGGCTATAAACAGGCACATTTTCTCGATCTAATCTACGCAGCGTGCGAACAATACCAGAGGTGGATTCAATTATGAAGTCTCCATCACCATCCTCGCCACCCTGGAATGTGTAGAAGACGCGGCCATTGAGGCCAGAGTCTCGATCAGTGGCAGAAACCTGGACCACGCTAGTGAAGACGGGCACGTCCTCCAACACAGAGCCCAAGTAGCTGTCCCTGATGAAGCGCGGCAAGTTGTCGTTCACATCGTTCACCAGTATCTCCAGGTAGGTTGTGTCCGACTTCTGCGGGATGCCGTTGTCGCGGGCAGTGATGGCGAGTGTGTAGGACACCTGGTCCTCGTAGTCCAGCTCCATCTGCGTGGTGACGGCCCCTGTGTCAGGATCGATGTCAAACTGAGGGATGCTGTCGTCCATAAAATAGGTGATGCGAGCGTTTTCTCCTGTGTCTTCATCCGTGGCGCTTATAAGGACAACCGTGGTGCCCATCGGCCTGTCCTCATTAATGTTGACCGTGTAATGGGAGCTCTGAAAGACGGGCCGGTGTGTGTTGGCATCGGTGACGTTGACAAACACTTTAGCCGTGTCAAAGAGCGTACCATCACTTGCCGTCACAGTCAGGACATACTGACGTTCTAGTTTGTAGTCCAAAGGCAGCGCGAGTGTGATAAGCCCACCTCCACTCTGACTCGTGATGGAGAACCTGTTGCGAGTGTTTCCGCTGGATATCTGGTACGACACCACGCTGTTGATGTCTTGGTCCACAGCGGAGACCGTCACCACGCTGGTCCCCACGGCCGCATCCTCATTCAGTCGCATATAGTACGCCTTCTGGGTGAAGTCTGGGTTGTTATCATTGACGTCGAGAACGTTCATGGTAATGCTTGCGGAGGAGGACATGGCAGGATAGCCGTGATCTCGGGCCTCCACTCCAAAGTTGTAGAAATCGACGCTCTCCCTGTCAAGTTCGGCGGCCACTACGATCCAGCCCGTATTGTTGTTGATGGTGAAGGGGAAGTTTGGCATGGTTTCAGTGAGCCGATAGTCCAGCCTGGAGTTTTCACCAGAGTCTGCATCCACGGCTTGGATGTGGATGATGGAGTAGCCTACCGGCACGTTCTCCAACACGGTGGCCTGGAATGGGGTGCTGACAAAAATGGGAGCGTTGTCATTAACATCCAGCACCTGCACCGTAACCAGGCCGCTGATGTTGGAAAGAGGGGGGCGACCCCCATCTTGAGCTCGGATTCTTAAAGTGTATTCTTTGTTTGTCTCGTAATCCAAGTGGCTCACCAGGTCCATTTTACCTGTCTGTGCATCAATATAAAACTGGCCCCTGGAGTTGCCACTCATGATGCTAAAGTGGACCATGGCATTGCTCCCCCTGTCCCGGTCTGTGGCGGTCACCTGCAGGATCTCAGTGTTAGGGGCCAAGTCCTCAGGCACCTGGACCACGTAGCGTTTCTCACTAAACTGGGGAGCATTGTCATTGTCATCCTCCACTACAATGCAGACTGTAGCTGTGGTGCTTCGGGGCCCGGGGTCACGACCTTGGTCATTAGCCTGGACTAACAACACGTACGCATCCACCGCCTCCCTATCTACAAGACCTTTTGTGCGGATAACACCAGACCTGGAGTCAATCTCAAAGACATCATTTGAGCCGTTACTATTGAGGATTTGATAAAGGATGTTACCGTTAACTGGCGCATCGCCATCTGTGGCCCTCACTGTCAACACCTCATAGCCGATCTCTAGATTCTCCCTGATGCTTTCTTTATAGTCCTCCTGCTCGAAAACAGGATCGTGGTCGTTGGCGTCGCTGATTGTGATGGTGAGCGTGGCCATGGCCGTGCGCCGAGGTGTTCCATGGTCCACGGCGGTCACGCGGAACACGTGGGTTTCTTTCGTCTCGCGGTCCAGCACCTCCACTGTGGACACGGTGCCGCTGGCCGGATCCACGGCAAAAAGGTTATTGGAGCGGCTGTCAAAGAGAGCCTCGATAAAATACTCCAGCCTGCCCGCTTCGCCCTCGTCTGCGTCCACTGCTTTCAAAACAACAACAGAAGTCCCAGTCGCCTTGTTCTCTGCCACCGACACCTGGTACATTGGAGGCTGAAACTGAGGGCTGCTGTTGATGCTTCTCCTACTCCTGCCCACAATCCCAGAGTTGGAGCGAGCTGCCTTGTCTAGCAGCTTCTTAATGCGGTCCTGAAGAAAGGGGCCCTGTCCAACACGCCAGTGGACGAAGATAGGATCCACTCGTGCGGATCCGTCTCCGACCAAGACATCGCAGAGCAGGTCCAGCTCCAGGAGCGCGTCTTGGCCCCAGCACAGAGTCTCGGACACAAACAAGTCCCCCTCCGAGAAGTAGAAGTGACCTCGGCTGGTGACCCGGCAGCGGGTGGGCACCCCAGGTAGCAGCCCCCTCACTGGAAATAAAGCAAAGCCTGCTTGGTGGCACTGTGCGGGCTTAACAAACAAACTGAGCACCTCCATATCCCACTCTGCTTTCCTTCTGGGCTTCTTGGAGCAGTTTTTCCCGTGGACGTGGACGTCATAGCGGCTGGTGATGAGGTGCCGGTAGCCGGAACTCACGGAGTCCACGCAGTCCGAAACGGTGTACAGTGTAAACGGGTTGGAGCGGAGCGAGGCGCACTTTATCGAGTCGGAAAGAAACACGGTTCCCGTCGCGGGGTCGGTGTCCAGGAAGCGCTCGGTGGCTCCGGGAGCGAGCACCTGATCCAGGGCGCACCGCGCGCGCTGCTCCACGCCGGCCAGCACCGTCCCCGGCCGGGCATCCTCGCTGAGGTGAACCGCGAAACTGGACACCAGAGGAGCCAGCTTCCACCAGCAGAACACAAGCAGAAACTCCAACTGAACGAAGTGCATCGCTCCTCGGTTTCCGTTCAAGATTTCCAAGAGAGGAGTTCAAAACGTGGAGCTCCTTAAACTTTCAACCAGTGACTTTTCTTTTGTTGCGGAGGAGCCATGCTCTCTCTCGGCGGGCGCGCGTCTCACTCCGGGTGCCTTTTGGGGGGGTTTTGTTTTCAATTGTATTTTCAAGGTAAAGGTAAAACCATTTCCCGACAGACGGAGTTTCCGCACAAACACATTCACACACGCCGCCGAGCTCGCTAACACATCCTACCCGCCTTGCGCGACTCCGCTTGAATGGTGAAAATGGCTCCCGGCTGCGACCACGCGCGCGGGCTCCTGATTAGCATAAAAACCTGCGCGTGCACGTGTATGCAAATGCGGGACAGTTCTTGTGAAGGGGGTCCACAAACCCTGCCACCGGAGATAAATGAAGACTTCCTCGCGGGGTTTCTTTGATTCAACGGGAACATTGCAAAGTCAACAGTGGCTCTCGTCAGTAAAGCTCATTTATTTCACTCCTTCTCTTATATAAGCTGGACATACTTTGCCTGGCTCTGTTGTGCTTTCTTCAAATGCAGATGGCACCCAAGTGAGGATCTCCCATAACGTGCACTAGAATTAATGAGTGACAAAATCTGTCCCAGGCCCAATCTGTCACATGGGTATTTTTTTTGTATTTATTAAAAAAAAAAAAAAAAAAAAAAAATTACATTCCTACCTGTCATACAAATATAAAAATTAAGCACTGTATAATAAAACTATACAACTAAAATAAGATACAACTACTCCCCATTTGAAGATATTTTCATGTTAAATGCTAAGTGAACATCATGTATAAATTAATTTGCATTCCTCATATTGTACTAAGCAGCATTGATTTCAGTCGATGATTACCATCACACTTTTCCTATAGAGTTTTCACCCCAAAAAAAAAAAAAGATAAAATAAAATCTAATAATCAGGTTTGTGATATTACGTATAAACGTCTAAAGAAATGGTAATCTAGTCGAGGATTTATGTTTTCTTTCGGGTCACATAAAAGCAAAACACCAAATGGGCCATCGGTTCTCACTGAGTCTCACGAGATTTGCTGATGCTTGCATATGACTGACTTTTGAAGCATATTCTTTCCAGAGCATTGAGCTTGCTTGACCTCCAACTTAGAAGTTTCCACTGAAATTACTAATACTCTAGTTGGATGAGCACTCACCTGGACAATTAAGAATGAACATTTGCATTTAAAATGCTACCTTTACAAACACAATAATGTTCTCTTTTGACTGGCAATCTCAGCCAGATATTAATTTGAAGACGTTCACATTTGTGAGATCTGTCCCGCTGCTTGTGTAGATAATGATGCGTCACTGCCACCTAACGTACAAACAGCGATAATTCAGGCACACACTAGCACAAGCAGTCAATAAAGTCATGCTGCTCTCCATTTTACAATGGAGACTCAATGTTACAAGTTTTCTGTACATAATTGATTCTTGTGGTTTAAAAAAATAATAAATTGATAAATCCGGTATGACTAAATGGAACACTAGTGTCTTCAACAATAGAGTTTCTATCACACTATCTTCCTCACGATGACTTTTTGCCTCTTTGTCCTTGAATTTTCAGATCAGTCAAGAGCTGCTATCAAAGGCTCAATCTCGAGTTTACCCAGAGCCTCTGACAGAATATAAATGTCACCCTGCTCAAGAGTGAATTAGTTCTCTCTTAAAGCGGAGGAGACTCAAACAAAATAGGTGAAAAAGAGGATAACACACCAATTACTGTAACCGGAGTTACTATGAAGTTAAGATACACTAAATGTGCATCAGGATATCAATTAACTGCAATAAGAGAAAAAAATTGAAATTAATATAACTAGTTACATATCACTGACAATTTACAGGCGTAAGACGTATGACATACAAAATGATACCTTATTGCAATATTTTGAAATGTGAAATAAAACCAAAGCCGTCGTGCTAAATGCTTAAAAATATGAACTGTTCAAGATTGAAATCCTGACACGTTTAAATATGTGCATTGAATGTTTCATTACAAAACGAGTCAGATGTTTGGACACTCACCTCTCATTCCATTGAATGGCAAAGTGTCCTTTTGACTTGTACTGTACATTGCAAATAAAATTGAGGCTCTGGTCCATGATGAGGATTTGTACTAGGATGTTTAAATGTTTACCATCTCTACAAATCTGCATCAATCCCTCGGTCAACTACAGGGATTTTCATTTTTAATAGGAGAATCGGTTGTGAGACTTTCCACCACAAACTAATTTAGCTTGAATCAATAGATTCAATTAACATTTCAATTAACATTCAATTAACATTCAATTGATCAATAATGTCGGCTCTCCTAAAAACAAGCAGAACAATAGCTTTTTTTACTTTTTATTGTTGCTGGAGGCTCTAATACAATATGAATTATAGGCTTTACAAAATTAAAACAAAAACAAAATACAAAGTTTCCCCTCCAAAATGGAAACGGTCAAAGGTTTCCAATGACACAAAAACTGTGACCCCCAACAAAGACATAGAAGGTGAGCAGAGAGAAGAGTTACAGATATTGTAAAGAGGGGTGGCAGTTAAACCGTCATGTGATACTCATTGTGGAAAGGTGGGAGGAGAAGGAGGGGTGGAGGGTATTATTATGGCGGGAAATATTTCCACTGACTGCAGCTCCACGCTCGCACATGGGCTCACATGCATGCGAACAGATGACGAGTAAAAAATCTTTCCACAGAAGGCAAAAGCCTCTGTGTGAAGGGAAGACTGAAAGGGCAGTTATCAATTTAGACAACTAAATCAAGGGTGGGGCAGAGGGGTGCAAGAAATCAATGTGATGAGAATGATGCCACCTAAAGCATACAGCCTGTGCATGTTTGTCTCCTCAGCTGAGAGGAAATAAAAATTGTTCAGTTCCAAATGACTGAGGACATTGCAGGGGGGGGGGGGGGGGTGGGATTAGTATACGCCGACCCTCGCACTGCAAGATTATCTTTAACCGCCATAATGCTATCGATAAGTTCATAACATGGAAGGGAGTGTGAGTGAATGGCTTCAGAACATGTAGAGATACATGAAAACAACAAAACAGGACAGGTGAAAGGGGGTGGAGAAAAGCGAAGCATTTTCTCTCTTTTTTTTTTTTTTTTTTTTTCCACAAAGAAACAAGAGTGCAGGAGGCGGTGAGGGAGAAGACAGAAAGAAACAAGAGAAGAGATGACGGAGAGAAACGGACAGAACAGCAGCAGCTCTAGCTTTGGTTTTTCAGTTTGAGCGCCTTGAACAGTTCGCTTTGGAGAGCCTCCTGCTTTGACTTGTCAGCCAGAGATGTAACACTCCTGTGAAGGTGAAACACATGCAGGAAACACCGTCAGTGTGGGCAAAATCAGGTACAAAAAAAAACAAGAAAACTAAGAATACAGTGCCATGAAAACGTATTTGCCCCTTCTCAAATGCTTATTTATTTTGCATAGTTTCCCCACTTTAAGATCACCAAATATATTCATTCATTCATCTTCCGTTCCACGTATCATCACTAGGTTCAAATATCAGAAATAAAGTATTTAAATAGTGTTTTTATTTTTTAAGGACGGAAAACTTCAAAGCTACCTGGCCTTGTAGGGAAAAAGTGATTGCCCCCCTTGTAAAATCATGAAATAAGTGTGTTCACGTTCATAAGCTGTGTACATTTTCACTGTCCACATCCTAGCCTGATGACCTCCAGAAATGTTCAATCAAGAAATCATTTAATTAGAAACTGTCTGAGACAATCAAGTTAGCCAGAAGACCTCAAAAAGCTGAAATAAAAAGCTACGATCCAAAGAAATTCAAGAACAGATGAGAAATAAAGTAATTGACATCTATCAGTCTGGAAAGGGTACCAAAGCAATTTCTGCAGCAAACCACGGTGAGAGGAATTATCCACAAATTGAGAAAACATGGAACAATAGTAAACCTTCCCAGGAGTGGCTGGCCTACAAATATTACCCCAAAAGCACAGCGATGACTCATCTAGAGGTCACAAAGGAACCCAGGACAACATTAAATTTTGCCTCCCTTGCCTCATTAAAGATCAGTGTTCATGACTCAACAATAAGGAAGAGACTTGGGGAAAAAAACTACATCCACGACAGAGTTCCAAGGTGGAAACCGCTGCAACCAAAAAGAACATAAAAGCTCATCATACTGTCACAAAAAGACATCTGCATGATTCCCATTCTATGGGCTGATGAGATGAAAGTTGAACTTTATGGAAGGTGTGTCTCATACATCTAGTGTAAATGTAACACTGCATTTCAGAAAAAGAACATCATACCAACAGTCAAACACGGTGGTGGTAGTGTGATGGTCTGGGACTCTTTACTATTTCAGGACCTGGATGACTTGCTGTGATCGATGGAACCATAAATTCAGCTCCTTACCAAAACATACTGAAGGAGAATTTTCAGCCATCAGTTGGTGACCTCAAGCTGAAGTGCACTTTGAAGTGGCCTTGTCAAAGTCAGGACTTAAATCTGATTAAAATGCTGTGTCACTACATTAAAAAGGCCGTTCATGCTTAAAAACTACCCACTGTTGCCGAATTAAAACAATTCTGCAAGGAAGGACTGGGCCAAAATATCTCCACAGAAATGTGAAAGACTCATTGCCAGTTATAGAAAACACTTGATTTCAGTTGAGGGGGCAATTACCTTTTCACACAGGGCCGGTAGCTTTGAATGGTATTATTTTTCCTTAATGAAATCACCACTTGAAAACTGCATTTCATGTTTACTTGGGTTATATTTGTCTTTCTCTAAATTGCCCGGAAGTGTGAATGTGAGTGCGAATGGTTGGTTGTTTCTATGTGCCCTGCGATTGGATGGCGACCGGTTCAGGGTGTACCCCGCCTCCCAACCAAATATAGGTGGGATAGGCTCCAGCAACCTGCGACCCGATTGAGAATAAGTGCTCAAGAAAATGGATGGATAGATAATTGTCGTATAATTACATTTGTTTGATGAACTTTAATGTTAAAGCGGGGAAATTATGTAAAAATGAAATATGAAATTATCACTTGAAAAATAAACAGTGTATCTTTGCCCCTACTCATGTACCACAATATTAGAAACACCTTGTGCAGTTCTGTACCACTGCGACATACTGTAGAAGCACAATAAGAAATTAATACATCTCATAACAGTGTCAATCAAAACTGAGAATTATTATTATATATGCCGCTCTTGTATGATGATATTATGCAGGTGTACCTAATGTGGTTGATGAGGAGCTGTATCTCATTTAAAAGGCAAAGAGTACTTGTGGTTTGTCGTGAGTTAAGGAGTTAGTAAAGTGCATTCTAGATGAACACATTCAAGTTAAACTTAAATACAATATTAAATATTAGTTTAGCGTCTGCTGAGAACAATCAGACACAGTCAGTGATGTGTGCTTTCCTTACAGGCGGCAACTGTGACCAAACAAAGAAATTCAATGCAGTTATTTTCATATGGTCACACATGCACACAAATTCAGGAGAATATAACAATAACTTTTTAGTGGAATTCTTAGTCATTTTAGGAATTTCAGCTATTAAGAACTAATCAGAGTCATGCTGCGACTGCTTTGGCTCATTACCTGGTATTTTGTTTTCTCAAAGGAACATAGTGAGTAACTGAATAGGAACACCAGAACTGAGCTTCTGTCTTGCTCAGCTTTTGACATTTTTCACACACGTGCACACTCTCCATGCCTGGCTGTACCTCCGAACCTAGTCAATGAAGATCTGACGCTGGGTGAGGACCTGCGACAGCTCCCTCTGGAGCTGTCTGTACTTTTGGTTATCAGGCAAAGACTCAATAGATCTATAGCACAGAGAAGAGGTGGAGTGGGGGAGGCATTTGCAGTGTAGACAGAAGATGAGAATGGAAAAGCAAGGTTGAAAAAAATGCAAAGACTAATGCCTGGATCAGACTACAAGACAAATCTGGTCTTTCCCGACTGCACTGTCAGACTACTGGCATAAAATCTTGCCGTATCTCGGCTAGACAGTGGCAATACCACACGATGTATTCCGATATCACCGCGTCCCGTCTTGTACGATCACTGGGCTTTATATTGTCAAATAAAACACTGTCAGAAAGCCGGAACCAGAAAACGTGTGACTGGTCAACGCGATCGGATACACTCGTTACCATGGCGATGAAAAAAACGTGCCATGCCAATGTATTTTGTGTGCGGGGGGAGGGGGGGGGGACAAAATGAGGAAAAACGTGTGGTGGTCGTCACCGGTGCTCAGGAGAGGAGGTTCATTCAATGTTCACATACTTTTAATATGATACGTCTCGCAAGCAGGCAACAAAACGCTATGCAGTCTAGCAAGCCAGTGCTAGCACTAACGGTTGTACGTAAACATGCCGGTGTTCTGTCGACTCATGCTCTAACGCTTCGATAAACATTGGTTTGTGTGCATAAATAAATTTTGACAACGGCGACCCACAATGTTGACAACGGCAAGCACGGGGGGCGAAGCTCCGGTCACAATATGCAATCCTATTAGTCGACATCAAGGTGCGCTGTCGGAGTGTTTTCTTGAACATGGAATATGTTTTACTCAAATATAAGACTTTTTACAGTAACAACTTGCAATTAGTGACACGCATCCAAATACATGTTTTTGAAATAGTCTTGCCACACATTTCAATTCAGTGCAGCCTGTAACACAAGGCA
Source organism: Phycodurus eques (assembly GCF_024500275.1). Taxonomy (NCBI): domain Eukaryota; kingdom Metazoa; phylum Chordata; class Actinopteri; order Syngnathiformes; family Syngnathidae; genus Phycodurus; species Phycodurus eques. The sequence goes on along the minus strand of NC_084534.1, from coordinate 21,955,301 downwards.
TTTGAGTTCTTTAAATAAAAAATAAAATTTTGGCAGGACAACTGAACTGATAAATCATCACACCATTGCTTACTGTAAATTATCGTGTATAATATGCATTTTTTTACCCGAAAAAATTCCTCAAAGGCGTATTTCACATTGGTACCTAGGGGTCGTCCAGTATGATATGTAAGTCTAATGTTACAAATAATTTATACATAATATGGTAAATTTTATCATGACGATCATCGCGGGCACCTCCATATCATATATATTGCTCCAGCGTCTGCTTGACAGCATCGGATTAGCATCTTAGTTTACTGGACGGCAGATTTACTTCTTGTACCGCCACTTCACAGGGCACATCTCCAAAGTTAAAAGTCGAGTAAAAGAACATGTTGTTCGGAAGAAAACACGGAAGTCCGGCACACTAAAGACTAACATGTGGAACACATTAATTGGCCCTTAGTTCCATCTGAGAATTATGCCAACCCACCACCGCAGTACTTTCATTTCAATATGATACGATGAAGAAGATATAGACGATAACCTAAACTAAGATACAGACACATCTAATGAAGAGCGCTTTGTTCTTTTTCTATCACAATGATCTTTTTGATGTGTGTAATGTTGGGATTTGAACTGATTTTGACTCCTGGGCATTCCAGGAACTCATGAGGGTTGGCCTCTTTGTAAAGGTAGCCTGAAGCAGATACAAGTTAAGAAACAACAGTAAAAAAGGACGAGTGTTAACAATAGGAGGTCCGAATGCTGTCGACTGTTGGTGCTTTTCAAGGAAAACGAGGGCACACTCATCCCCTTCTGAACCTTACCTAAGTCCGTTGACAATGTCCTTGGTCTTCCCAAAGTAGATTTCATTCAGTGTGGAGCGAATCTTGTTCTCCATATCCTGCAAGAACATTTCAAAAATTGAAGGGAGTATTAGCAGCAAAAGAACATTGATTAGTGAGTCTCAGCTTTATGCAGGAGGTAAAAATGGTTCATGAATCAGCCTGCTCGAAGCCATACTGACTTCAACAAGGCGGCCGATGTTGGCAATGTGGGGTGAGGACTCTCCAACCGTCTCGTCTTTTTCCATCTGTGAAAAGGAAACAAAGTGAGTTGATGTGTGGCAGCGGGTCAGCAGGTCGAGTCGGTTGCGCTCAAGTTTTACACCGTACTTGTCTTGTGAGGCTGCCACCCAGATTCATGGTACCAGAGTCGCTTTTGGTCGTCTGGAGCCACAACATGACGGTGGAGGTGAGTTTGTAGTGAGCAGTTCGTCCACTGGACTTCTCCTGAACACGTTAACAGATATGAACAGATCGTCATTCACTTAATAGTGCATGTTTGACACCTCTGTTGTTTAATTTACAAGAGGAGAACAGGTGAACTTTAAGGGACTCACCTGCACCTCCACCACATGGATGGAGTCCCAACACCCTTTGATCTTTTTGGAGCCATCTCCAGCCTTTTTGATGAGAATAACGCCAGCGAAGCCGTGGTCCAAATCCCATAGGTACACTGATGACACACCACCCTCAAAATACCTACAGACAAACAAATTAAGGAGTCGAGTGCGAACGTATATACAGTGTGTGTGTGTGTGTTTACTTCATTTAAACTCACAGGTCTCTGTACTGGTCAAAGGCGTTATTGGCTTCGACCTCCAGTTTCCTCAACCGAGCTGAAGGCATGGCACCGTCTTCAATGGGAGGGTCGTACTTATTACTCCACGGAGATCTAAAGTACCACGAAGTACAACATGTAAAGTGTTTGAAGTAAATCAAACTTTGGGGATCATGGGAAATATGAATTCAGTAAATATTTTATTTAATTCAACATTGTATTATTTGGGGGGGGGGGGTCATTGAAAGAAGCTGATTAAAGGTAGTTACAAAATTAATGTAAAAATATAATTTTTAATATTTAGATTACCGTACTATGGCTGCATATGACAGACCTAAATATTATTTGTATTCATGATTTCAGCAAAGTCCCACAAATTCACACATATGACAATTGAAAGTGTCCATCTATAAATATATGTAAAATATGATCTAGTTTTTATAGATTTAAAAGACATTTTTCACCATTTTGCAACCTACTGTATTTAGCTATAGATTAAGTTTCAACTGTATCAGTTTCTCAGTTGATGTTTAACGCCGAAAAAAAAAAAAAAAAAATGTAATGATGAAAAAAATTGTCATGTACAATAGGCATCCCCCCCAGAAAACATTGTTACTGTACATGTTTTGTCTTGATACTGATACGAACCAAACTTATGAACTTGCAGGGAAAAAACTGAAAGGGACAAATTTTGTTTTATCCAGAACTAATTCAGATTGCACACATGTAGTAGCATTTAAATTTAACAGATACAATCCCATTTACTGCACTCATATCTCTGAGTGATATTTATATAAATACAAGTTTGTGATTTGAGCGTATGTAGTTGTAGTTGTTTTAAGCCTTGTAAGATGTTTTGTTTCACCCATGATTGTGTTGTAGTTATGTTCTCTACCTGTAGGAGTCACCATCCCGATTGTAATCACAGAGAAGATAGTCTTTTCCCACCACCTTGTCCCGGGCAATCTTAAGGGGCTGGTCCACAGAGGAGAGAAGGTCCTCACACAGACTGGGCACCTGGACATAAATACAAAGAGAAAAGCTTTACAATGTTTTACAGAATCAATACTACAACGTGGTTGCCTCTATTAAAGAGAGCAAGGGCCAAACAGACAGTTAAAAAGCAAATGAAAACTCCCAGGAATCTAACAACAAGATTACACAAAACAGAAAATAATACCTCCATTTAAGGCAAGGAATGGTTGAATGTCGTACTGACATTCCAGCTTCCCTTAATAAGGAGAGGAGGAATAAAATATCAGTAGGAAACATTATATCTCGGGGATAAGGGGGTACAAATTACTTCTCACAGACTGACATGTACCCTCGATGTCCACTGCATCATTGCACAAACACAAAAGAGGCACTGTTTTCCTTTAAAAAAAAAAAAAAAAGATCCCAAATTCCCAGCAACATGCACACAAATGCACACACCTGGCAATGGGCTGAGCAAGAAAAGGAAAGGGAGTGAGGGTGCACAGAAAAGAAAGGTGATTTCAGGTGACTTGAAGTACCCGATACGAGAGATGGAGCCAAGATGGCGGAGCTCAGTTACAGGCAGCTATGTTGGACCCCAAAAAACGTGATTGGCAGCAACGATAATAATCACTAACTACCATACACAGAGGGGTGAGAGAAATGCACTGATGCTTAGGGGGCGAGAGGTCAAAGGTGAGGGGGAAAATAAGGTGAGCAGGTGGGGGGCAGCTGGAATGTAATCTGCAGAAAACAAGATGTCACACCGGGAGTGTGACTTGATTTTCTTTAGAATCATTTAATACACTCAACAGGGATTGCTCTAGTAAAACACACTTAAGCCTTTTAAATGACATTCAGTAGCGTGCATATTCAACAGGCTATTTCAAGTCTTGTCTAAATAATCACACGAATGACTTGAGTTAGATTCTTTTGATACCTTTTCATACCTATGGACAATTTAGAGTCTTCAATTAACCTACCAACCTTTGTGGGATGTGGGAGGAAACCAGAGTACCCACGCAGGCACAGGGAGAACATGCAAACTCCACACAGGCGAGGCTGGATTTGAACCCGGGTCCTCAGAACTGTGAGGCAGATGAGCTAACTAGTCGTCAACCGTGCCACCTCAACAACAAAAAATAATTTCAAAATTTATTGAGGATCTTTGCAGGTTATAAAAAATATTGAAATATTCTTACTCAGTACAGTTATAATTTATGGTATGTTGGGGAGTAGAGTGTCTGTTTTGGTTAGACTTCAAATTCTTCCCCGAGTTCCTCCTTATGACCTGTCATCAAACATCAGTACAGTGCTTAACAAATGTAGTAGACCACAACGTGCATGTGTCAAGTTCTACTTGCATTCTGAAACAGAATATTTTCTTTGCTGGCTACAATATGTGTGTAAAAAGGTCAGTTTTAACCTTGAATAACCAGGTGAAAAATGAAAGTTATTTACTTGCATTCTTGAACAGAACATTTTCTTTTTAAAGAAGCTGGCTCAAATCTGGGCATAAAAAGTTTAATTCAGTTTGAAATGCCTCATTCCTCTTTAAAATGCTAAAACAAATAAATTTTTGAAAGATTTCAAATATTGTTTTTTTCTCGTGTTAATAACAGGTGGTTTAATAACTTTGTGGGTGATCCAGAGATGACTTTTACAGTATTCTAAAACTTTGACCCGAGACCACCAACCAGAGGGGAAAGATCTGAAAATATAGGCACAAACAGTATCTGAAAATAAAGGCACAGACAGTAACTCACCAGGTCAATGAGGTCACTGAGGTTCTTCTCGATCTGTTGAGGCGGCAGACGCCTCATCAGGTCTAGGGCACAGTCTAATTGCTGTTCACTCTGAAATACACAAAATTGGCTAAATCAGACTTAGGGCTATGTTCAGATAAACACAAGCAATTTTAAAACCCTACTGCCTTCGTCTTCTGTTTGCCTTTAAGGCATTCATTGTGCTACCACAACTACCGGCAGGCTAAAATTGTACTTGATTGACTAAGGGGAAAGTTAGTTATCTTCATAATAAATGACTTCATTCTCAGCACAGAATGATGATAAAAGACCAGCTACATTCTGTGCAAGTGTTTAGAACCCTGATTACTGAGAAGAAGCTATTCACACACACCCTTGCAGGCCAAGCACTTCTTGCCCTGTTACAGTGCTCTCTGAACATTTTCAGCTCAGCATGACCAGCACTCATGTCTTGTCACAGTATTTTCCAAGTAAAACAATTAAATAGCAAGTTGAATCCTCATAAGCACCCCTTCAGTGTGGTCTAGGCTTCACTGTTGTTATTAAAAAAAAAAAAAAAAAAAACAAAGGGGAAAAAAAATTGTTTGGCCGAACAATTTTAGGTGAAGATGCAAAGCAAAACAGTTGAAACGTGACCAGTGTAGTTTAATGAATACAGTGTGAAGTCCATTCCTTTTTAGGTCACATTTGAGTATTTTTGCTGTTTTTTTCATGTGTGTTTGCTTATTTGGGACATGAATAAAGTGGTCAAGATTTCCCATAAACAACTATTGGTGAGGCAGTACGCAGCTTGGCTTTCCTGTTTATATTATCTAGCGGGGAATCCAGTGTAATCATTCCAATATAGTCATTTTACGACTGTCTTTTGTTTGTATTGCAGACAAAGTTAATGACTAATAAGGATTACTGTTCACAGCGATCCAACAGTCCCTTCGATAACATCAGACCACTCTCTAGACACAGACAACCAATCACACTCACTTTTACACCGACAGTCACTGAGTGGGAATCAAGCTCACGTTTCTTGCATGAAAGTAAGCTGTGTGTACCGTTACACCATCAGGCGCTACACCCGTAAATAAAATCTTTTAAAAAGTACATTAATCTCACTTTAATTCAATTCAATTTTACTCAATCTCAATTAGAAAATATGGGTAGTGGAAGTGAAAATACAGTGGTGGCTGGACTTATGAGTTAAATTCATTACGTGACCACACAAAAACACTCATATCTCAAGGCATCTTTCCCCATTGAAAAAAACGGAAATGCCACTAATCTGTTCCAGCCCTACATTGTGTCCTTCTGGTATGCATGCCCTGGCCATCACAGGGCAGCATAATACAAACATAGAAACACACACAAAGAAGAGTTGCACAACTGACTTGGTAAGCTGCAGTAATATTAGTCAATTTTCACAGAGGAAGGAATATATACCCATAAGTATTGTTGTAGTGTCTTCCTACATGTGTTGCCACTCCGTCTGTGGTCAAATATCCACTGCTTAAAAGGTTATGAGACTGCAACTATTGATGCTATTGCTGAACCCATCTATGGCATTTTGCATTGTGTATTAGCAATAAGCTAGCCAACATTCCAAAGGCCAAGTTCTGTGGTGGTTTTAAACACACGACGTGTAAATCTTTTTTTTTTTTTTTTTTTTAAATGTTAATTTAGACAGTAAACTTCGACTGGTAGTGGCAATAAAAAGCTTGAAGCCTCTTTTTAAAGAATAGTTCACCATCTGCCAAACTGCTGTTGTTATGAAGTAAGTTGAGTTTGCTGCCACTATCTAGTGCCTGTATGTCAAATTTTTGCTCACAAGTCAGTAAATGGCTCCTATATCAAAACTTGTAAGCTGGTCACTCGTAAGTCAAGGCACCACTGTACCTCTGGGAAGGGACATAATAAAGTTGTGTGATAGCTGAATGGAAAGGATCTATTAAGACGACAGTGAGAAAAGAAGAGTACTTAGCAAAGTCTCTCCCAGAGGGGTTCTTCCATTTAAATATGAAGTGGAAAACAGGGAGGACCGGCCACAAGACAAAGCCCTAGGGAATGTGGAGGAAGACATATTGTAGGTGGCTATGTAACACACAGTCAACCTTATGTGTGACAAGAAAATCCTGTAGCCTCTAACCAAGATATAACAGTTCTCACAGATTTTATCAGTACCGTGGAACCTCTATTGATTAACACAATCCGTTCTGGAACATTGTTCAACCTCTAAGTTGTTTGCATGGGGTTCTTTTAATGCCTCTTTTTGTGTCTCAAAAATACAAATACAAATAAAAATACACACAGTAAATGTTTTGATGCTGGACTGAGCTTGTGTGACGTGAGTGGAAGTATCGCGTGATATTCTGAAATCGTGAGAAATCATACAAGATTCCAATCTTTTCAAATTAGTGTGACTAAAAAGCCACAGAAAGCTAAAACACAGGCCCACAATTAATCCTGATGCTTGATGAACTGATATTTTGCGAGAGATTTGCTGTTGTCCTCAGTTTACGATGGTTCCAACATATGACAAGGTTGCAAACGGCCCACCATTAACTAGTTTCCACGGCGGCGTAAGAAAACGTCGTCAAATGGCACAAGGTATGCTTAGTTACCAATGTAATTACTCTTTTTTTCATTTGAATGTTTAGTATTTATGGCCAAAAAGTATTTCTCATACAAATATTTACTGTAATCATGACTTAACTAGTGCTTTTACGCAAGTTTCCAATTTATGTACAAATTTGTTACGTTGCTGCCGTAGGAACCCAACTCCATCATAAGTTGTTACACACATTTTTAATGACAAATTTTGTCAAACGCCATATTGTTGGGCCATTAAACCTTTAGCGGCCGCCGGTGAGTGGGACGCAGTTGCGCGAAGTGGAGGTCCGCCGGCAGCTGTTCCCAGCCCAACTGTGGCGCGTCGTCTGCGCTTGGGGAGACAGAAGACGGCGCGAGGGTCGACTCTCGCCCAACTGATAGTGAAGCGATGCTCAGACAGGCGAGGTGTGTTCGAAGTGAGGATGTGTGTCCTGCCACTCACAATCGTTCTCACCTCTATTTTTGTTGTCGGGCAATTAATGCATGCCTCTTATGTAACCCAGTTACAGCCAGTGCAGCCACAGTTTTGGAGACATTACGTTCGCTTTAAAAAACTAGCAAGTTAGCCAATCATCAGTGTCTTTCTTGTGATGTGGTCATATGGGTTACGCGGCCAAAAAGATATATATATATATATATATATATATATATATATATATATATATACTGTAAAAAGGAAGAGGAGAGAGAAATGTAGAACCCCGGTTAAAGCAACATGCCTACATATAGCCGACACAAACTAGATTTTAAGCACAACGGGTCATTATTTTATAAGGAGACAAGACCACAACACTTTTATATGCATGTACGTCGTAGGTATATGTGTGTACGCACACACACAGAGACATAGAATACACACGGTATTGGTATGAATTGGCGGAGGCCGGCTCAATCTTGCTTCTTACCCATACATTTTTGCTGTAGAAGTTCATGTGATAGGACAATGACATTTTTGAGCAGTTACGTCTGTGACGTTCCAACGCTGTTCACCTGCGATTCAAATTTCGATTCGCAGAAAATATAGTGTCCAACAGAATCCTAGTTGCAGAAACGTTCGGCCATGTCGCGGGCCTATAGCAGCATATGATCATCTAAATCTGGTTCCACTACTTTTATGCACCTACAGGCAGCATTATTCTCTCTAGCATTGTAAATGGTGTTCACAACATGAGTGAGAGATCTTACCATCCTATTAAACCTTATTTAAAAGAATTGATCATTAATTTTCAACAATGAATCAAGAAAATGTCAATTGGCCAGCCCTACTTTAGGTGCACCAAGTAAAATTTAACTTTAAAAAAGAATCATGCCAATGGAACATCCATCCATTTTCTGAACCGCTTCTCCTCACTAAGGTCGCGGGCGTGCTGGAGCCTATCCCAGCTATCATCGGGCAGGAGGCGGGGTACACCCTGAATTGGTTGCCAGCCAATTGCATGGCACACATAAACAAACAACCATTCCCACTCACATTCACACCTACGGGCAATTTAGAGTTGTCAATTAACCTAGCATGCATGTTTTTGGGATGTGGGAGGAAACCGGAGTGCCCGGAGAAAACCCACGCAGGCACGGGGAGAACATGCAAACTCCACACAGGCGGGGCCGGGGATTGAACCCTGGTGCCACTGGAACATAAGCACGCATTTAATCTTTCAAACACAATTCATTCATTTTGTTTCATACTGACGAAATAGAGTGCCTTGTAAATGTATACGCATGCAGCTGGCCACTGGTCAAAGATATCACAGAGGGAGGGGTCTGCTTCCTGTAAAAAATTCCCCTATAGTTGACCCTTAAGAAAACACTTGTTTCAAGGTAATGTCATTTTCATGACAATGTTTCTTTTGGCCTCATCTTAAAATCGCTCTCAGCCGATGCATCAGGCTGCCCCATCAGACACCTGCGCCCCTTTTGACGTTGTGTTTAACAATGCTCCCGTCTTTGAGTAAACACTGGTTCGTAGCAACAACTCTGGGGTCAGGGGGGAGCTGAGCCAGCAGGATGGATGAAGTGAGGCCGTGGAGAACGGGTGACTGGGGAAAAGGGACACCTGCTTGTGCCATTTTGGGAAATAGCCAATTTAGGCCACATGGAAGTGAAAACTTCGGGGAATGGTGGTGCATTGGCCTTGTCCATTTTAATCTATTATGTATTTTATTATTATTTTATTATTCCCATCCATCCATTTTCTGTACCGCTTCTCCTCACTAGGGTCGCGGGCATGCTAGAGCCTATCCCAGCTAACTTCAGGCAATAGGCGGGGTACGCCCTCAACTGGTCGCCAGCCAATCACAGGGCAAATAGAAACAAACAACGATTCGCACTCACATTCCCGTAGGTGGAAATTCACTCACACTCTACTACATATTTATGTTGCACACAGCACAGAGAATGTGATTGCAAACATGTGACGGTGAAAGGGGCACGAAAACAGTGCTGAACCATTTGAGCTGGGGGCGTGGAGGGTGGATTCAGTGCCTCTCATTGGCACCTCGACAGTAGTCAGGACGCAGACTTGCATCTCTCCAGCAACTTGTTAACATTGTGGGAACTGTCAAACTTTGGTTCCAATGCCCAAGTCCTTACAGATGCCCTACTGCTGCCCAAAGAGGAAATGCAATTGCTAGTATTGTCATATGTGATTGCAACATGGACATATAAAAGACAACTAAACAAAAAATAAGACTGGTCTGAAAAGTCGGTGAGATCAAATTTTTGACAAAAGTTGAAAAACTAAGAAAATTGCAAGCAAACTAACCAACTAACTAAATTGAGACTGACAACTCGTCATGGTAGCGAATAGGGGAGCAGTCAGTCTTAATATAGCAACGGGCACGACGTTCGGCTTTTTAAACTGCGTATGCGTGGGTGGTACATGATCAGAGGACTGAGTTTTGAGCGTGTGTTATATCGGGACTCCTCTCAAATTCACTTCACTAACTTGTGTCAAATCCCAAAACATCCTGTGCTAACTTTACGCCTACGGGGCACCGAGCTAAGCTAAACGCTAGCTCGCTAACTAGTGGGAGGAAGCTGCTCCTCGCTTTGCCACAATTTAAATGTCTTTGTTCGCGTAGGTTAATGGCCCCGGTAAGTAACGCGTACGGAACTTAATGGCAACTCCTGGACCAACTCCAGCTGTCCATCTCTGGTTACTAGCAGCAAGCACCTACTGCTAAGGTTAGCTTAGCCTAGCTTAGCCCCCGTAGCCGTTAGCCACTCGTCCCAGCAAAAGTGTTCCCCCTCTCGCTTCAGCTTCCACCGCGCGACCCTTACCATGTCTGCGGCGGTCTCAGCGGGGCAGGGGGGCACGATTTCACCGGTGACTGTACGCCTTATAGCCTTTGAATGGTTTGTCAGACCGCTCCTCTTGCTTCTTGTTTTTTTTTCCTCTGTCCCCCGCGGAAGATGTTTTGTTCGCCTCTCCCTCAGTGAACCCAGCCTTGTCAGCGAAATTCACTTCCTCAACCGGTCTTACAGGAAGGAGAGGCGGCAGTCAGAAAAACGGGCCTCGGTTGCATGTCCGGGTCACTCGGGGCCTTCTCGGCTCCAGCCAATAGCGACGAAGCAAGAAAGGCATTGCCAAGTATGGCCAGAGAGGAGTGGTGCACTGGTGCGCTCGGGTTTATGTACTGTACTTTCACACACTGGAATAGACCAACATTATTCTTGCAAATCCGAGACTTTTTTTCCAGTAGCCTTTCATAGTCGGGACGTGAATGACGGAAATACGTTTTAAATTGTGCATTTACTATGTTTTTTTTTTTTTTGACACATCCAGACAAGTTTAGCACAGACTGTTCGAACAAACATTATAATATATACTGGACATTCACTTGGCTTATTTTTCTCATTTACAGAGTCACGTTAAAATGTATCTTATCTATTTTATAAATACATATTTCACTTTGAAAATATTAGTACTGTAACGATACACCAAGTTAAGATTCGATTCGTGTCTCGATTACTGACCCAGCTAAGCTAACAACTAGCTCGCTAACTAGATTGAGGAAGCTGCGACTCGCTTTGTCACAAATTGAAGGTGTTTGTTTTTCGATGCACGGGGGTTAGTAGCCATAAGTAACGCGTAAGGATATAAAATTAGGCTCCAAAATTATGAAAAATAGAGACCTTCTCTCAGCTGTCGGTCACTGTGGGCGTGCCCGTTGAATGCACTGAAAATACACGCTGCTCGGCCTTCACCTGTCACTCATAAAAGTTCGTAGTCGGTCAGTAGGCTATGTGATCAAATGTCCGTAGAGTGAATCTCAAGTTATGTCGGCCTACACATGACACAAAACCCACTGAGGCAGTGATTTATTGGATAAAGCCGATGCAAATCCCCAGGCTAGCGGGATAACTGTAGCTGGAGGAATGGGGCAGATTATTATTACTTTTTTTTTTTTTTTTTTAACCCGTCCTGTTCAGCTGAATGGCCATATTATTATTACAAAGTAATACACACTTGCCTTGGATAGCCACTGATGGAATGGCAGTGCTCAGTACTTACATAGAGGGGAAAGGCTGAGCCATGTCAGAAAGCCCAAATGCGTACTTGGGCTTGGTTTTAACGATGCCCAAAAAATCCTGGCAACTGAAATGGCGAAAAACAGTTTAACACTACTGTATATTTCAACAACTCAGTACTAAAAAATTTTTCAGTCGGTGGACATGTTTTCAGCACTTACCTTCAAAAATATTTAATGTATTTAGAAATCACAAATCACTGAAATCTCTTTGCAGGGTCTCTAACCTGAAATGTATGTTTCTGGAATGTGAAAGGAAGCATGGGGAGAACATGCAAACTCAACACAAGAAGGCAGCAACCTGGATTCAAACCCACAACCTTTGAACTGTTAGGCAGACATGCTAATGTGATACGTATTAAATGTATAATATATATGATTAATAAATATAATACATAAATTTGTCAGAGTAGACTGTGCCTGTGTTTCCTTTTGTGCCCCACTTAAATTTATTTCGGAATGGTGTCTTTGAAGGCGCATGAACATCTTTGACTTGGCTTGGGAAAGATTTTTGAAGCACTAACCGCAAATAGTCTGGGCCTTTTTGACGACGCAACTTTCATCTTTGTTCTCAACCGGATAGCCAAAATACTCCCATACTGCTGACCTAAATGAACTTGGAGACTCCACAATTTCAGGTTTATTAGTAGGACTGGCTATGTTCTTATATATTTTTAATTAACTTAAAATAACAATAATATTTATTATGTTAAGTTTGGCCGGCACGGTGGACGACTGGTTAGCACATCCATTTGCCAGTATATTACAGAATTGAGCAATGCCACCTGGAGGAGTTGCCATAGTGTGGCTGTAGTTCAACATCCCATAGTTGACATGATGTGCTTCTATAGATATCAAACTGGGTGAGATGGAATCAGCAGTGCCTCTGCTGCTCATAGCCAAGTACAGCAGTGCACTCCAGTTTACACAACTCCTTTATTTGATCAATAAACTACTTAAAGATTCCACACAAATTACAGAATTATTTAAAATAAGTAGGACGTTTTTACTATTACTAATATAGTAACGTTAACATCCTCTTCTTTTCCATTGGCCGTAATTTTTTCCTTCATTTTTTTAACTTCTCGCGATATCTCGGGAACAGGAAACATGGCGGACGAGAATGGACGGAAGTGGGATCGGTGCCTAGCAGACACCACAGTGAAAACCGGTAAACTTTAATTTCCACATTTTGCAAACGTCACTTTACTGTACAATATTTAGTATTGTGTATGAGTTAGCAGCGAATTAATTTGTGCTCGAGCGAAATGCTTTACGTGACGCCCTTTAGCGGGACATTGGCTTGACCACTCTGTGTGTGTGAGGCACTTTCCTGAGGTCAACTTCATAGAAAAATGTATTTTGTTTCGGGAATTCGATATGAAGATCTAAATTCAACAATACAATGTTCCCAATGTTTTATCCTCGCATTATTCAGTTTTCTGGAGAGGATAATGTGTCGGTGTGTATGACAGCCCAAACTGAGATGAAATATAGTGTTAATTCATCCCACTTCATTTGAAACTAATAAACAGTGTACTCTGAGCAAGTCGAGCCTGATTTGCCATAAAATTAACATTTTAAACAATGACTTCGCTTTTTGAGGGGGAGACTGATTGGAGAAGTCTCCATTGTGTCTGATGTCAGTTTAATTTAAAATGCACATTCTTTCGACAACCTTGCATCGTGGATTAAGTTCATATGCGCTATTTGCAGTAGGTCCAGCCCTCAAATGGGGGTCTTCCTCCAGATGGTGCTTGCTCGGCTCATTTAAGTGTCCTCACAGAGAAGCAATGTGCAACTAATCTCAGATGACACTGGATGCAATCAAAACTTTACTATACCTCACGCAGTTGTTCAAGGCCAAAGCAAACCCCATAGTCTTTCTCTGATCTAATATGAATCGCATGCATACTTCCTTGTCGCGAGAGACAATAGCACGTGGCTTGTTGCTGCCGTCGATGTGCACTAAGCTTGAAAAGGGTGCTGCTGTCTGTGTTTGCCGTGTTAACTTCGTGATAATGAATCAACACATTTTAATAATGACAACATTAAGGCCTATACAGTGTCCAAGTAAGAATAGTTTGGCGTTTGCCATCGTGGGCTGATCTGGAAGTTTCTGGAAAAGTGGTACAGTTGAGCTACTAAAATGGACTTCAGAATTCTGCAAAACGTTTTGTGGAAATTATATGCTTTTAAAGTAGTAAGCAGAAGTTGGTTTGGTTGTTTTGCGTGACATTCCGTGAGACATCAGCCCAGACATAACGAACTCTGAATGTTTTGCTTTTCATTAAGCTTTTTTGACACTTATTGAAAAAGGACAAGCAGCTTCAACACAGGGTGTTAAGAGAACAAGATATATTAGAAGTTACGATCTCATTCAAAACAGTAAGAATCAAGCATCACCATATGCATCGTCAATGTATGTTAAAATGAGATGTGTGGGGAAATAATATGACAGAAATTCCCTTTGCATTACACCTTTGCCATTCAAGTTAAAAGACCGGGTTTTACCGTTTTCCCCGAGTAAATGGTGGTTAATTCTATTTAGACTTGTATGACATTTGAGAAGATTTTTTTTCTTGCCTAATAACTTCATCTGTCTGAATATCAATAAAAATACTAATGTGCACTGCTTTCTTTGTTTGTGTAGATTCTCAATCATCCAGGTCATGCTAATCTGCCA